>NW_027142439.1:0-558733 GCF_026170545.1 Melanerpes formicivorus
AAGGAGAATTGCCCTTGCTGCTCCCTCTGTGCTCAGAGCAGCCCTGCAGCCACCCCAGCCTGAAACACAGCGAGGAGAGGTGTGCGAGGTTGGCCTCTACAGCCCCAATGTTCAGGAAAGAAAGAAACTCCTCCTCCAAGAAAAGGTAGGGACCTCAGGAGGGGCAGAGCAAGGCAGGAGGCAAAAAGAAAAGGCCAAGAGGGCTTTGTGAAGCACCTGGCTTTAAGAAGGGGAGCGGAGGGAAAAGTGTCCCTCCAGAGCCAGGCCTTGCTGCTGTTGGATAGCACTAGGGTCTAACAGATCATTCAAGCCTAATTCTTCCCTGCAGTTGGATGGATGTTCACCTCCCCGGTTTTGTCTTCTTTAACACAGTATTACACAACATCTGATACACTAATTACCATCTGATGTCAGAGCAGTTTTATTAAGAGCTTATACTTACAAATACCCATTCTGAAAGGATTTCAGGACTCCTTTTGGTAATTTCCAGTGAACTAAGCTTGTTGAAGCACTGGCAAGAGGGTCTGACGCTGCCTGATGCAGCCTCTAGGAACAAGCAGTCTCTACACAAAGATCTCTTGCAAGCCCTACGAGTCAGGCAGGGACTCCTCCTGCATTTAGTCTCAAAGACCTGTAAACAAGTTACTTTCAGCACACTTGTAGGCAGCCCTGCTAGGCTCTTGTACCTGCTATGCTTTCAACTCCAGAAGCAATGCCAAGAGAAGAGAAACTCCTCATGGAGAATTTGTGAGCTGCTGTGCAGTTAGGGTTTGCTTGTTAACATGGTACCATCTTGCCAGGCAAGGCTTGGCACCACGAGGTATTTTCCCATATAAAATTGGTAATGCCATCAGGATTGTCCCAAGGAGATCCCCGTCACCATTATCACCAAAAAGATTACGTGGTAAGGAAAGCGACCGCGACAAGGTCTGAGTAGAGAGGGATTCCTAACCACAAGCAGAATGCTGGTGCAAACCTCACTCTCCAGACACAAGAAAGGACACAACACCCTTTAAACAGAATTTATATACATTTATGGCTTTATACAAGGAACTGTCAGGGATTGTTCTGGTGTGTCTGTCAGAGGCACTTCTTCTGGCAGTATCCACGTGGGAACTTCAATCCTGCCACGTGACTAAGTCAGAGCAGTGAGGCGCTGGGGAGCTGTCGCTCCGCTCACAAGTGGAACTATCAGCATGCACACACCATCATCATCATCATCATCTTGCTGGTTTGTGGAACACCCTCCAAAATGAGGCCAGCTTCAGAATGCCAACTAATCTGCTTTCTGCTTGCAGAAACCGTGCTGCATTTCACGTTACAATTACCACCACCACCACCACAGTAACAACAACAATGATGAGAACACCTCCTACTTAAAATCAGTCACAAGTTAAGGATCCTAGCAATCTCACCATGAAAGGAGGAATTTCAAAGCAGTAAAAAAATACCAAAATAATAAAAAAGGTACTAACATAACATCCAGTGGTTTAAACAAGTGCAAATTTTATACTGTTTAATAATTGGTCCAATTTTAACTCCTCAGGGATGCTCTGTTGACTTAGGCCAATGTTAAGCAATGTGACTTCTGCTCAGAAGTGGAGGCAAATTGTCAGTTTCTCAAAGCAGAGCTTTCCAATTAACGCATCTGCTGCCCAAACATATATCATATAGCTATATCATGGATACAATACATCTTTAGATTTAAAATATCTGAACAGCTCTATCATACAATAAACTTTTAATAACAGTACAAACCAGAGAAAAGTCAAAACCAAGGCTGCATAGGTCAGATCATCTGCACAATTCACAAACCAATCATTTACAACAGTTCTGACAAACTAAGTTACTCCAGAAACTTGGTACTTTTATTGAAAAGGGATTTCATTACTAGAGGTCACATAATGTTTGTTTTCAAGGCAGACGACATGCCCCTTCACCAAACCCAACAGGATTCCACAACTGCAAAACGTTGAGAGAGGCACCACCAAAGGGGGAGCAGGGGGGAGGGGAATAATAACCATTTGATCCCACAGCCCAGAACTGATTCTCTGCACCTTCTACACCTCAGGCTGCGCAAGGGGAGGTTTAGGCTGGATGTTAGGAAGAAGTTCTACACAGAGAGAGTGATTGCCCATTGGAATGGGCTGCCTGGGGAGGTGGTGGAGTCACCATCCCTGGAGGTGTTCAGGAGGAGACTTGATGGGGTGCTTGGTGCCATGGGTTAGTTGTTTGGGTGGGTTGGATTGGTTGATGGGTTGGACACGATGATCTTGAAGGTCCAACCTGGTTTATTCTATTCTATTATTTCTCACACTAATTAAAAGGGGCTTCCTACAGACCGCTGTAATTAAGGAACAGCTACATTTATGTTATTCATAGGCATAAAAGGAAGTGAAGTAAATATCTGTATACAGGAAGTGATACAGTAGCAGTAAATAAACAAGAGGTATATTGTTAAATAGAATAAAATTAAGCAGGTTGGAAGAGACCCTTGAGATCATCGAGTCCAACCTATCACCCAACACCATCTGATCAACCAAACCAGGGCACCAAGTGCCTCATCCAGGCTCTCCCTAAACACTTCCAAGTGTAGCATGTTCGGCTGCAGCCCCATGGAGTACAGCATGGAGTGCTGCTGTTATTTGCACACAGAGGTGCATCTCAGAAACTTGGCCTGAGCATGACAGTGCCCTTTTGGGAGCAAACATTTTTGTGCACTTGGTAGAAAGAAGGATTTTCAGAAAGCCATTTGTGAGCCCTCCACTAGCTCTGTGCCAGCATTTACCATCCCTTCCCAGAGGCCGTGAATCTGATGGTGGAGAGGCCGTTAGAGATACTTGCCTGTTGATGCAGGCAGCTTCACTGAGGCTTCACGCTAAGAACCTTTCACTTTGCTCAACAGGAATTCAAAGACCAGTTTCATGCTGGGGGAGATCCTGTATCACAGGACAGCTTAACGTCAGGCTCTGGAACTGCTGACAGCTGTAATAGGATATCAAAGAAGGAGGACCAGCTGTAATTAGTAGTGATTTAAGCCCCACAGGGAGCTAAACGCTAGCACATCGATAAATACATTGAGGAGCCTTAGGAAAGTCCTAACAGGATCGTTAAACACATGGCTTGTTACTAAACTTCACTTCCTTGGCACATCACGTTTCTTTCTCCGTCATACACCACTACAAGGAAGGCAAGTTTCAGGTGGAACATTTTCCAGTCATGGGCTACATAGACAAAAGAGAAAGAAAAAATCAGTGAAAAAATGTTCATTTCTTCCCTTCTTCACTACAGCCAGTCCTAGCACAACAGCTGCTCATCCTTGCCAGTGCATTAAAAGGGGCTCCAAGGATTTCTGTAGCACAAATGATGTGCAGTGAAGAGACAGGTGAGGCCTGGTATCCACACATCCATGCGCACCAGGGAGGCTGGTTACCAGAAACCATTTCTCTAAGACTCCATCCTGAAGACGCTCAGGTAGCCCTCAGTGTGTCTGCTCCAACAAGAACAAGTGTTTCCACAGGAACAAGGCCTCTCTCATTCATGCTCTCCTCTACCCTGAAGTTCCTGTGCTTGAGTAACTTTGCCACTTACTTCATCTTTCTTATTAAAAGATGAGAGGGTAATGTTCTGTGCTGCAGCGAGGTGTCCCATGAGCTTCAGCCTCCCACTCAGAAGCGGCACTTGTGCTGCACTGCAACAGCAGCGCTGACAAATCATACAGGCAGTGCTAATTAAGCCAAATTACAGTTTTGTGGTTAATTTTACTGAACTGGTGAGTTTTCCCCAAAAGGTCCTGCTCTTGAGTGCACAAACATTATGAGACCTCCACCAAATAAATACAAATGCGAAGCATTGTACAAGCATCTGAAAAGGAATACTCAACGCTCCGTGGTAGCCAAAGTCAAAATGAGAGTTAGAAGCAGATGACATTTCTAAAAATGCATATATAAAAGTGATTAAATATAGTTTTTAAACATAAAGTTGTCTATATTTATACATCACACAATGGGAAAAAAAAGCAAAACAAAATAAGAAGGGCCAGAAATGTTTTGTATTCAAGATCCTTATTAAGTTCTTCCTTTATTAGCACTCCCCAGGTGCTAGGGAAACTTACAAAAACATGTCCTTAGTCCTGTTAAAATACTGTACAAAATGAGGAAGTTATGAGTGCTGCCAGATCTCAGGTATTTATTTGTTTGGGGTTTTTTTTTTTGTCTATATAACAAAAGTAGACTTTAATTATAAGAAAAATAGCTTGGAAAGTACTCCGAAAATTATCTCGAGTCCAACAACAAAGTCATTAAGTCTAACAATGAAATCCAGATACATTCTTGCATAAATTTACATGAATACAGGTAACTTATCAAATGGCATTTAACCTACTGCTTGCTTTGAATAGTCAGGGAGCTTAGTGGGATGGTATTTGACAGGCTGCTTTGTTCCCCTATGAAATGTGTGGCAACTTTGAGTAAAATACTGCAGTTCGTACTACTGCGAGGCGAGTCCACAGTTATCTCAATTCATCAAAACACAGGCAACATCAATGGAGGTTAAACTTACTGAGGGCATGAGATCATCACAGTATCCTTACAAAAGTTTATAAACTTTTCTTGGACCAAAACAGAGAGTCTTAAAAAACAATTCTTCTACAGGTCATACTGTACAAAACCGAAAGCACAACGCGATGCAAGTAGGAGTCTCTTGCTGTGATTACACGGCGTAGTGGATTTGGCACTTCAGAGTAATGAAATTTCCAATGGCACAGTTCTTATCTACAGCAGCACATAACCTGCAAGTTTGGGGCAAACATCCTGTACAGGAAAACACTCTGTCTGCTGCCAACTCCGACGAAGGGAAGAGAAAAGAAAAAGGGGGGGAAAAAAAAGCCCTGAACAAAACCAAACCAAAACAAAACACCAAAAAGACCCCAAAGAAAGCTAGTGCATGAGCACAGCTCTGGCAAGGAAACGAAAAAGCAAGGCGAAGGACATCTCTGTACTGCTTTTCTCAGTTCCTGCTGTCAGACAAGTCTGGAGAATTTAACTGTAGCCTAGGAAGAGAAGGGAAAGAGAAAAAAAAAAGGAGAAAAAAAAGAAAAGAAACAACAAAAAGAACAAATTAACATTCAGGCCAAAAGTTTAAATCTATTAAAATATGCTCAAACTAGCTTTAAAATATCTTTAATATGGGAAAGAGATATATATATATATATATATATATTCATTGACTGCTAGTTACCAGCAAGCTTGGTTTGTTAAAACCTTAACGGCAAAACATCGGTGATCCAGGTGAAGTGAGAGAAGTTGGTGCACAGCGATGCTAAGGCCTGGTGCAAACCTGATTTTCAACCTAGCACAGGACTGGCAAGTGACTGGCTGCAATAGAAGCACTTCACGTGCCAGCACGGATGACCACCCAAACCTTGAGCATTTCACCACGCCTTTGCCTTTCAGCAGTTCCTCAGATTTATTATAAGAAGCACAGCTTACCTCCTACTACATCCTAGCCTGACACCCAACTGTGTGTGGTTGTCTTTACGCTGTGCTGAAAGCTTTGGTTAGGCAATACACTGTCAAAGTTAAAATCTAACGTTTCTCCATCCATAAGGTCATTACGGATGATCGACTCCATGTCGCAGTCCAACCGTTCGATTAACATGTCATCTAAGTCACTAGGAAGCTTCTCCTGGTGGAGGGAAACAATTCCCACCCTTCCGTAGCCGTTGCAGCTGTTAACAGGGGCATATGGGTTCATAGCATTCATCTGCATTGGGTGACTCATAGGCACTTGTAACGAAGTCTTCACCGTCGACAAGCGATTGAGACCTGACGTGTGTGACATGGTGTTCACCGTGTGTGACAAGGCACGACCGTTGACCGCGGGTGTGGGCTGATTATGTCCTTGGTGAGGGCGGGCGTTAGGGTTCATCATTTTGTTGTGGGGCGGCTGGCTGCCGTAAGTTGGCATCACCGAGTTAGCAACCATCAGCACGCTTTGGCCCAGAGTCCTGCCACCGGCCTGGGAAACACCAGCGTCTACCGGTGCCAAGATATCACCGTGCGGCGGAGAATCGGAGGTCAGCAACTCCTTCAGAAGCCCTGCGGGACAGTTATATTGGTTCATCGATCCATAGCTTGATTTACTGTCTTGAAGAGTCTGCATAGGAATCTGGGGCAGCGAGTTCATGCTCGCTTGAGCATATGTGAATTTCCTGTAGTCTGGATTCGGGGAACCTATACTTGTAGTCGAGGAAGCAAATGAGTAACCTGGTGTCTGTTGCATCAGGGTAGCAGATGAGGACTGGGTTGACACAGTCATTGATGTATTAGGTGATAAGAGATTAAGGTTATCCAACAGATTTTCCATGTTCTCAGAATTACTCATCTCTGAGAGGCTGGGTAGAGTAGAAGTCATTTTGCTGGCTGCCGATGGGTATACCATGGAGTGCACGTCCCCGTCACCCAGATCATCTTGCTCTGGCAAAATAGGAGAAAGCCTTCCGCTAATTGTGCTAGCATTAGAGCTAGTTCGAGGTCGAAATGTGCTCCAGTTATCAAAGTCGTCGTTACTGTGAGAGCTGGGACTTGCAGGCCACTTCGAGAACTGCGACCCAGGGCTGTCACCGTTTCCCTCTTGACCAGACTGAAGGGATGCTTTTTTCTTGGCAGCTCTGCCTCTGCTTTTGGCAAATTTGCTGTTGTTATCCATGGATGCCGCTCGCCTCCTGGGGGATTTGCCGCTCTTTCCTCCTTCGGGATTGAGCATCCACCAGGAACTCTTCCCCGTTCCCTCGTTCTGCACTCTGATGAACTTGCTGTGCAGAGACAGGTTGTGACGGATCGAGTTCTGAAAAAGAAGAGAGGGTGTAAGGCAGGCAGGGAACACGCGCCCTCCGCGGGGCGCCCTCCGCGGGGCACCGCCGCTTGTCCCCGCAAACATCCCCTCACTTTCTTTGAAAACAGAAGGGTAACCCTGAGATGGGAAAGCCTGCCAGGCTAGAAACATCTTCTATCAGCTCACCACTCAGAACTGGCTGGAACAAGCTTGCTAAGAGCTGTCCTGCCGCTGTGCCTGTCATGTGGCCTGAGCACATCTGGCATTATAAACATTCAAATGAAATACCAAAAGGAGCTGCTCTGAAACACAAATTTCTCATGAAGGAGACAAAACATACCAGAAGTCCAAGAATAAGACTGAAGATGACCTTGCCAGTTTCACTCTAATGAGCTGAATCTGATTGCACTCTAGGGATATGGTTGGGGGTTCCACTGTTTTTTCCCAAGTTCAGGAACGCTAGATCCTGTTCTGATAACGAGTTCCCATCTTGCACACCCCTGAATTGCAAACATGCCAGCCTGTGAGCGCTGCCACGGAGCACTGGTGAGGTTTGTATTACTGGTGTTATGTGGAAAACACATGTAGGAACCCGGCTGAGGATGAAGCTCTAATTTTCACAAGCAAACAGAGAGCTGCCTTCGCTCTGTTTCCCAACACAGAGCGCTGCCTGGCACAGCAGCATCGCCATAAATGCCTTCTTTCACCTTCTCTACTCTACCTTTCCTCCCATGTCCTTCTGCCTTCCCAAAGATGCACATCTTCCCCGTTGCCTATACCTCCAGCTGACTGCAGAAAAGCAGCTGAGCTGGTAAGGAGAAATGCCAGGTGAAAACAACCATCTCATGGGGCATGGCTCAGAACTGAGACAGAACAGGCTCAAGCTCCCAGCAAGGCTGTGGAGTCTCTCTCTGAAGACTTTCAAACCCTGCCTGGACGCATTCCTGCGCAGTCTGGCCTAGGCTTACCCATGTTAGCAGGGCAGTTGGACTCCAGATTATCTCCAGAGGTCACCTCCAGCCCTCACCATCCTACGATTCTGTGACAGCAGAACACAGCCTCATGGCAGCTCATTGTTCAACCAGCACAGCAAGGACTCAGACTGAATGCCTAGCCTCAGAAGCTTTTCCAACCTCTCTCCCCCTGCCAAAGAACCATCTTTAACAAATTATCCCAGCTAAGCAAACACCAGCAACAATTTGAGTGTTTCCTTATTCAATTTTGAAAGGAAGCCATTCTCATATTAATTAATTAACACAGGACTCTATCTCCTCACTGCAGGTAACCCTGCAATCAAAATCTCATCATCCCTCTCGCTACAGGGCATTAGTGAAGGCCTTGAGATTTTAGTTTTACACCAGGTGTAGCTAGCACATCGGGAGGATGAGCCCCAAAACCCATCCTCGAACTTGCCCACAGCCCCACAGGCTGACCAGGAAGCCTTGTGAGGTCAGCCTGGCACAGGGTGTTGTTTTCTCTCAAGGGCCACAGCTGAATCCCTATCTGACACCGGTCCAGCCCTAGAAATGTCGCAAGAAAGTTGCTCTGCGTGTCTGTTGATTAAAAAACCTCCTGCACCAGTTCATGGGGCTTTTTTTTACTGTATTTTGTAAACACAGCCAGCCAGCTCAGGCTGCCTGTTTACTACCAAAACAGGCACAGCAAACACACAAAACATCAGGCAGGGAAAACAGCAGGCTGGGGCTCCCTTCCCTCCCCTCTGAAACAAAAGTGTTAAATATTGAAGCAATCACTGCTAGTCCTTAGTCATCAAAAATGTTATAATCTGGTATTATTGTGCTGAGGACATCTGAGGTCGCTCTTTGAGTAACAGAGCTGTCTCCCGACGCTGCCAGCAATGAAGAAAAAAAAAGAGAGAGAATTTTCCTAACAGGAAAAGGTTTGTGGCCCAGAGCTTGTTACATAAATTCCTGTTTTTCACACAGCCAGCAGGACATTAAAGAAGCTATGATTTACTAACTTGGAAAAAGTGTTGAAGAGGTAAATCTTGTGAAAATATGCACTGCTGTTAATGATGTTGTGTCTGCAAACCTCTGCCAGATGCAAACACGACCTGATAAAAAAGTAGAGTTCCAGAGGTGGATCTTGGCAGCCGGAGGGGCAGCGCAGCTGTCAGCAGCCCAGGCGCTCCGCGGCACCACCGGCCCCAGCACGCAGGGAGATGCCTTCAGCTGTGGCTTTGAGTGGGATGTCGAAGCAAAGTCTCCCCAAACCTGGTCTGAATGACGTGAAAAGCAAGCCGCCGCGTTCTGAGGCGAGTTTGTGCACAGGGGCGATGCCTGCCAGATCGCTTGACAGCATCTGCGCTGGAATGTTATCAAAACCTCCCCAGGACCACAGCAGGGCTGCTCCCACCTGTGGGCTGTCTCCTGGGACCGAGTTTCTGCCTTTCACATGAAGTGCAGAGAGCCTCCGCTCCCGTTAGGTCTGCAAAGCGACTTCACGCCACACTTCGTTCAGCACACGGAGAGGGAACTGTGGATTTGCTTATCCACACACTTGTTGGTTTAAAAGCCAAAACACGCAAAAGCAGTATCTGCTAAAAATGATGTGATGAGCCCATACCAGCTAATAACCCTGGTGAGTCCAAGGGCACTATTCCTTTGAACATACACATTCACAACTCGGCTGAATCTCCAGCATTTCCTACGGCTGAGCTGCGCTGCTGCAAGAGTGTCCTGCTGGCTGCGCTTCCGTGTGACAAAAAACCCTCAAACTGCTTCATGTTGTAAAGTAATTAAAGAAATACATGTCTCAACCACTTAATCCCTGGGTGCAAGTAGCTCTGCTGACACCTAATACTGCATTTAAACCTGGGATATTCAGACTGAAACCTGCAAGTTAAGTGGAGTAACTGCTAGGGGGGAAAAAATCATATCTCCATTGTAATTAAAGATGAGGCATTTAATTATCTTCCAGTAAATTGTTTTGGTGTTTTCCCAAAGAGAAATGCTCAAAACCACAATTGCTTTGTTAAACTTGACAGCACTGCAGGCCTGTGCTTACTGATGCAAGGCCGTAACAGTCACGCCGGTGCCTCTGCTCTGTCCCAGCCGTTACAGTGTAGAACGGAGAGGGAAGCAGAGCAGCGCAGAGCTGCTGTTTAACCCCTTTGCAAACCCCTCTAAGGATCTAACTGCATCTGTGAGTATCCAAGGAGCTGCAAACCCCAAACTTGGTAAAAGCACCTACAAGTGCCCGTGGTTCCTCCCAGCTGCACACACTCACGTTCGGGCACAGGCAGCACCGATTCAGCCACAGTGCTGCGACAGCCGCCTAAGGAACTCGGGCAACAGTGCATGCACTGTAGAAAAACCAGTGATTTGCCATCAAGGTGCACATGCTGATGGTGCTGTGCCAAGGGTTAGGGGTGGGTCAGGCACTAAATGGGTGAGAGATGCTATTAACCCCTCTTCCAACCCAGGACACACTGCAATAAAGCACACCACGGCACCTCTGAATACAGATTCATTAGTAACTAGCAACAAAGGCAAAAGGAGCTGGCCTCTGGAGGCAGACGTAACAACGTGGGAGGCCATAACAGCAGGACTGCTTCCACAGTACACAGGTCAAGCATCTCTATTAAAATTAACAGCCTAATGACTGTGCATCCATTTTCACTCAGAAGGTGTCTCAGCAGTGCCTTGCTTCCCACACCTCATTCCAGCAGACAGTCTGCACATGTTGCTAGTCAGCTTGCACTGCCACTAGCTGAAATGGCTGCAAACACAGATGGGGCAGAATGTCTGAGTGTGTCTGAAATGGATTTGGAGGCTGGAGATCGACTTTCAAGGAATAAACACTCAAGACTGGTTCTGCTGTGATTCCCTAAGACAATCACAAGTGAAAAAAGATAATTACAAATTAAAGAGAGCAGAAGAGAAGGGAGGAGGCTTCTCATTCATTTCAACTGAGAGTTGGAGACTGCTGCAACAGAAACATGGTGACTCTATAGCAGGTCCAGATATTCCACTTACCCTCCTCATGGAGCCCCAGTGGCATGCATTAGCCTAAGAAGAAGTAATAAAACAACTCCTTGGAAAGTACAGAGAGGACAGGAAGTTCACCAGCACACATGTGCGAGGTTCCTCCAGTATTAACAGCAGCCACAGGGGTGAAGCAATGGTGAACAGCACCATGCTGCATCTACCCAAGGCTAAGCCAGACCAAGCCTGGAGAAACAGGCGGGTCTGCTTGGAATAGTTACACTGCCTGCACCCTCTGTAGTTCCCATCCTGTCAGATTTGCAGGAGCAGAAGCAGGAAGCTAGGGAGGAAAGACAACACTGATAACCCCAGCAGCATCAGAATTTCCTTTGGTACAACAGCCTGGTGTAAGGCAATCCTGTTTGTCTTGCCTACTACCTGTAAGACACAAGAAGCTCCGATGCAGATGCTGCATAGGGAGCCTGGGTTTGCCTAAGAGCCAGTGTGAAACACTCAAAAGCAATCAGTCAACAGATAGCACACTTGTTCATGAACACCCTTAGCTGCATTCCTCTCTCAAAAGGGTTCAGGACAGCACAGTGTGCAACAGAGCTGCACATCTGGCTGCTTGCAGTGTCAGAGACTTCACATGCTGATGGAATGGCTACCTTTGCCACCCCACTGCAGCATTCTTTGATTACAGCTCAGAAACCTTCCCTGTTGCCGGACAAGAGCATGGACAAGAAGCATGTCCCTTTGCTTCAGGTCAAACAGTTGTATTTAGAAGATGCTGGCAGTTTGCCACCTGCAGCTGCATGAAGCTGGAAGGGCAGGATTTCCTCCCAAACAGGTCATGCTTTTTTGGGTCCTTTGTTCTTGAGGGGGTGCTTTTGTTTGACTGGATTTTCGTCCTGCACTGTTACAGGGCTAAGAAGTGTCCCCTGAAAGAAGTGCAGAAACACTTCAATCTGACTAGAAAGGGCCCTTGCACTGTTTCTTTCTGCTTTTCCTTATGGCTGGGGGCACAGCTAGTGTCTTTCCCAGATCACCACCAACAAAAGACCATCTTCAAACCTAGGGATACTTCCATAGACTGTTTCATTTGATCAGATGGCAGCAAAGCATCCCTTCTTCCATTCATGAATGTTAGCACTCCATGGCTATGCACCTCTCCTGCACAGAAGGGTGTCTTCTGTGTCCACACACCAGTGGCATTCATTTAAGTCCTGCCCATCCTGCAGCTGATTTCACAGATTTATATTCTTCTGTGCTTCCTTCTTATAGCTGCATCAGACTGAAAAACTTTGGACACCAAAGAGATTTGGCCATCCTCCAGGTTGCATCTTAATGCCACCTGTGGCACCAGGGACTGGACAGGATTTTACAACCACTGGAGCTTTCTCCTCCAGAAGAGAGTATGTATGAAACACATGCACAGCTCCAGAGACTCATGTTTCAGGGGCTTGGCTATGCACACTTGCATCTCAGAACTGGCAACTCTACTGACATATTTTTGAGTAATCCCCAGTTGCTATCCCCAGACACCATCTCCCTCGTTCTAGGTAAACTCCTTTGACACACCTTCCCATAACAGCCGTGTGGACACTTCCAGTAAGATGGGAACACCTGCCTACTCTCCCTACATGGGCATTTAGAAAGAAAGAGCATAAACACCCTGAGCAAGGTGAAGCATAGCATAAGAACAACACACACAGAGCAAACACACACCTGGATACTGCTCCACATGTGATAACCCCAACCAAAGCCTCTCACATTCACCCATGTGTGTTGTGTACCTCCAAGAGCGAGAGGGAGCCACACTCATGTCAAAGACCACCTACAGCAGTGCCAATAATCCATTTTGGAGCTACATTCCTTTCCCTCACCACAATACAGGCAGGATAGAATATCAACACAGCTTACACCAAGTACATAAACATTTGCTGGCATTTTAAAGCCAAGCAAGTGAAGTGACACTGATTAGGAAAAACAACAGACGAAGATGCATGTGAAAATGTTGAGGTTTTTAAAGAGGATTTTTCAAATGGAACTTCCTCCTCCTCCTCTGATAAAACCATCAGGAAAGCCAAGGCAGCCAGCAGGGTTATCTGAAACCCACTGGTTTTCAGAAAGGCAACAAGAAGCAGCAAAATATTACTAAAACAACACAATACCAACACTATAAAAAAGACAGAAGGGAGACCAAACAGCCACTGGGGTCTGACAAACACTGTGCAGTACAGAAGATACTGGAAGAAAGGAACAACTCCAAGCTAGCAAGGGTAACTACATGCTTGGTGGTTTAGACAAATCCTAATACTGCCCTTACACAACTGATGCTGTAGCCTTTCTAGTCCAAGAGATGGAAAGCAAGTGCTTGACAAATATCAAGGTTCCATTACTGGTAAGGAAACATTTCTGTTTGCCACAACATGGAACATACACATACATATATGTGTGTGTGTGTGTGTGTACATGCAGGTATACAGATACAACTTAGGATGGTGAACTCTTTCACTAGTGACACAGGATGCCAACACCGAGGCCTCACTGAAGAGGGACATTTCAAAGTCAGGATGTCCTTATACCTGGGTTGTCTTCTCCTCCCTCTTTCAGGGTTCTCAGACTTCTGAGCTTTGCAACCAGCCTGTGCTACAATTATCCCAGTGGCACAAAAATCAGTGAAGCAAAACACATGCATAATTTGGGTGCCCTGACATCAGTCCCAGATGCTGTCATAGAAAAGCTGATAAACAATTGAATCAATAAACCATCAGAGGTGAGGGCTATAGTGAATGTATTTTAAGACAGTGCCACAGAACATAGGCCAACAGGTGTACAAGAAAAGTACATCAGCTTTTGTTGAAGAGAGGTAAGCGAGAGAGCACCTGCAGATATGCCAATGTCACCGCTGCAAGACAGTGGGGTCAGGATTAGCACCGCACACCAGTGCTTATGTGTGCTCAGCAAAGGGATTCAAACCATGAAAATCACCTGCAGTGCAATAAGCCCTGAGGACAGCTGCTGCCTTGCAAAAGGCAGGTGAGCTCTCTCACAGTTACTCACACAGCAAGCGGGAATGCAGCTGTCCAAGGGACACAGGCACTACAGCAGCGGCAACAGTTTGAGGCAAAGCTGTCCTTAAACACAGAGCACAAGCAGATTATTGCAGGGAAAATATGAACCACAATGACATGCAAAGCATATTTAAGTAAAGAGAATAGAATTAACCAGGTTGGAAAAGACCTTTGAGACCATCGAGTCCAACCTATCACCCAACACCATCTGATCAACCAAACCATGGCACCAAGTGCCTCAGCCAGTCTCTTCCTAACCACCTCCAGTGATGGTGACTCCACCACTGGAAACAACTGAAAATGTAGAGTAGTAAAGTAGCACTTCACCCATAGAATGCCAGAATGACTAACAGCTTTGTTCTGTGACTCCAGTAAAGAGAGACTAAGGGGAGTTTTCTTTTTTTCCAGCTGGTGGGGGTAATTATGATCAGTAGGACAAAAAAATGTTAATCACTCATTTCCTGTTTAACAGACAGCCTGTTTCACCTCTGCCACTCTCCACGGTTACACCCAATTCATCACACAGACTTCAGCACTGTTTATAGAGACCTTCCCCTCTTTTTTGTTTTCCTTTGTAAAACTAAGCTTTTATTGACCTTTGTTAGCAGTAATGAAGAGGCACAAATGCGTGTGCATGCTAAATATATCAATACGAATGAGACCAGCAGATCAGGCTAAAAGGAACACCACAAAGCACATTCTCATCAATAAGAAGCAATACAGTGAGAACTAGGCCAAAGTCTCAGTGTAAACCACAGAGGCCAGAAACACCACAGTCCGAAAATAGGTCACTAGCCCTTGTGCATATAAAGAGAACTTCCAAGAATTAAGAAAGAAAAGAGAAATAAAAGGGAAAACCAAGCCAAAAAGAAAAACACCACCAATGACAAAAGAGGAGATATCATCACTGCAAAAGCCTAAATATCATATATGGAACAACTGGAATGATCCTGAGCTGTCACATAAGCTTTATATGCTGAAAACCCTGCATCAAGACCACAGGAGCCATTTGCCACTTGCCAGGTGAAGGCACAAGCAGACCTAATACGAAGTGTTTGGCTTCAGTTGGATGCTGTACTAGGGAGCACACAGCTTCTCTTCATGGATTACTGTTTGCTTTCACAAAATCACTGACAACATAAAGACTATCACAGATTTACAAGCCATAGACTACCCACAACAGTGGAAAATGAGTTAGAACTGAGCCTGGTGAAGCAAAGCAGGATGTACTGGAGACATGGGCTAAGCCCAGGACACTTGCCCCGTTCACTGCGCTGCCCATGGGACAGCCTTGGCTGGAAAGGCCTGAGGACTTCTTTCAGACTGAACACCACTCACATGCCAGACCTCTCCTTAGAGACAAGGAGAAGGAGCAGCTGCCAGTTTGCAGCCGTGGATCCACAGATGGAGCCAAGGGCACCTGCAGCGCTACGTCCACAACCGCGCACAGACTCGTCTGACAAGGGCAGCAGGGAGATGTTTCCTTGTCTGCAGGAAAGGCACCAAGACTGTACTGCTTGCCTTGGGAAGCAGCATAGCAAGGGGGATCTACAGATGTAATAATATAAGGAGTTGAGTTGAGTGTTTGTGTAGAGTGATGAACAAATCCACTAAATGAGAGAGCAATCTCCTCCTGGCCCTGGGACTGGCGCAGCAGGGGGAGGCTCTTCCTCCGGCAAGCAAAGGACTCCAACTCTCCGGACATGGGTGTCACTGACTACTAGTTTTTCAGCAACAAAGAGTCAATGAAAGCAGCAAGCTTCCTCTGCAGCAGGGTTTGCTGTGCCCCACAGGAAATCCCTGGCCAAAGGAAACTGCAAATCTTGTAGAAAGAAGGGTGAAGCCTTCCACTTACAGGCTGAACAATCTCTTGACGCCACATCTCGCTGTGCATTTGGTCTGTCCTCTGACAACAACCAAGTGCCAGGATAGGCCACAGCAAAGCTTCAGTGTGTTCCCCAAAACTACACAAAGGAAAGTAGAGAACTGAGTGGGATTTATTTTGTTTGTTTAGAGACTCTCTAAAGTAGATACAGTAAGGCAGATGCTGAAGGTATCACTGCTTCTAAAGACCCAAGCAGCCTCTGAATTTCACCTAGCCCTGCAATCATCTGATGTTGCTGTAGAAACCAAAAGAAACAGAGGAAAGAAGACAGGGACGTTCCTTTTTCCTTTAGTTGTTTGGTTTGTGAGTACAGGCCAGTGTATAAAGCCACTGCTTTTACTGTTGATTTTTCCTCTAGTCACAATTCTCCTTTCACCTGCCTCATATATATATATTAACAAACCCCAACCACAACTTTCTTGTAAACAAATACATTTCTTTTTAGCACAATAGCTTAACCAGGATCAGATTTAAGTTCTCTTTAAACCACATCATCTGCAAATCTGCAGATAAAGGACACTGCTTTGCACAGTCCATATTTACCCATTCTCCTTTCTGTTCTTTTTCTCTCACACTTGCTCTGTATTCCAAAGTTACAAGAAGCAAGTGCCCATTTCCAACTACTCTTCTCTGGAGATGCTGGAGGCAGCACACACTCCAGGTATTGTGTTTCTACCCAGCTTTTCTGAACACACTTTGCCTTGATACTTTTCTCCCCCACCACAGAAGCGTGCCAGACCACCAACACACTCTCTTCAAGAGAGCTCCTGCTAATTCAAGCTTAGTGGATTTTACAGAACATGATTTACTACTACAATGCTCACAACAAGCCCTCATCCAAATTTCATTACAGCCTTGAGTTACAATCCAGCATGTATTGCCCCTCCCCAGGGGCTGGCTGGTTGCACACCCACCCTCTTTCCTATAAGGTGTGGTTTATACTTAAGGGGTTTCCGTTTATTTTCTCACAGGAGGGTCCTGGGACTCAGAGGAGTCCTGAAGGGTGGCTGCAGAGCTCATGCCAGCATCCTCCTCTCGAGCACTGCTTTCCGTGACATTCTGCAGGCTGCAGCTTCAAGGAACGCTGGCGCTCGGCCCTGGGCTTCAGGACATCTGCTCAGCATTACGAAGCCAGAGTCGGCCAGTCTTCAACAACATGTAGTACCAACTCCAACCCCAGTTACCCCCAGACACGCTCACGGCTTTCAGAAGGCTACAGGAAGCAGAGCACCATTTCTTAGAGCAAGCTGGGCATACAGAGGAGGGGAATCTAAAGGCTAAGTTCTTCCCTCACACCCGTTTTGGGAGCATTCCTGCGCCTTCACTACTTTAGGTTGTGTTCTGTACTTAACTGACCCTTATTAAATCAAAGAACCATTTACAATCTACATACTGGCAAGTCCACATTCCCATTGAATGTCATCTGGCATCAGTGACCTGAGCCATCAGTTCTGTATTCACTTGCTTTCCTCCTTCCCAAACAAGAACAGTAAAAAGGACAAGAAAAAGCTACGCTTTTAATGGCAAGAATGGAATTAACAGAGCCCATCAGCATTCACCACTATACCCTAACACCCCAGGGCTTTAAAACAGTAAAATATTACAAGGAGAGAAATAAAAAGGAAGACAAGGTACACCATTGTGGCTTGGGACCTATTAACAACACATCTGCAGCTAGGGAGAGGCAGGACCTCACTGGACACAAATGAAGAGAGCTGATGGAGTGGGATACTGCTCTGCACAAACGAGCTTTGACAGCCATTCTGGATGCTATTTTTTTCCTTACAACTAGGTTTAATGAATCTTCCCTCCCTACTGTTTCTCTCCATTTGATATCTAGCCTCACTGTGGCTGCTCAGAGCAGACCTCACTCCTTCCTCCATTCCTCTGAACAGAGCCTGACACAAGGAGTCTCCGTGTGCACTGGAGACTGCCAGGTGTGACAGGATGTGTCCCAGGAAGGACATTGCTGTCACCCTCATCAGAGAAGAAAACATTGGTTTTGAAAAGCCTCCCATCCCCCTTCACTAATCCCACAAACTCAAAAAGCTCTTATCTTTCAGATTAGGCTCCCTCCTCCCACAGGTCACAGTCTTTGCTTGGTCCAAACTTCACCATCATAGCTCCCATCCCCCCACAATGAAAAAAGCCCCTGGGCAACAGGGCAGCCTGAGCCTGCCTGGCTAGTTATTCAGATTGAAGGACTGCAACGTCCAATTTTGCAATCCCAAAGGCTGACATGGGCCTCCCATGCATCTGCCCGAAGGTGAGGAAGGCAGAGGAGCTCTCCCCCAGCTTTCCCCAGACGTGTACTGAAGCGTTGTGGCAGAAGCACAGCAGAGTCAGGGAGCTAAAATGCCCTAATCGATTGAAAGGGCTGCAGAAAGGAAGCGTTAAGACACTCTAAAGGGACAAGGGACTCGCTCACTATTTGCCTCCTCTGACAGCTTTTGCTGCTTTTAAGTACCACAGTCTAGTTTTCCCTCTTGCAGATGCTCAGAGAGGAAAGCAACACAGCTCTCATGAAGTTCTGAAGACGCATAAGCTCTTTTCTCGAGTGGATTGGCTTGCTGGGTCACAATGGGACACTGAGAAAAACCACCACAACTTCATGGGACACAAACTTACATCAGATTAAAAATAGCAGGGATGTCAGCAGTAGGAGCTGTCATTTGCAATAGCTATCAAGACACAGGAAGTTATTTACTCTGTGGATCACATAAGGGCCTCGGTAAAAACAAGGATGAAACAGAGAGAAAAGGACAAGCACGTTTGCTGGGGCAGCTTTCCCAATATTAGCTCTCTGGACAAGTACTTTTTAATGAAGTTTTATAGCAGTCTGTCACTGGCACATCTAGGGGTTCATGCCCACACCTAGGGGCTTATGCCCACATCTAGGGGGTTATGCCCACACCTAGGGGGTTATGCCCACACCTAGGGGGTCTATGCCCACATCTAGGGGGTTATGCCCACACCTAGGGGGTTTATGCCCACACCTAGGGGGTTATGCCCACACCTAGGGGGTTATGCCCACACCTAGGGGGTTATGTCCACACCTAGGGGGTTATGCCCACATCTAGGGGTCTATGCCCACACCTAGGGGGTTATGCCCACACCTAGGGGGTTATGCCCACATCTAGGGGTCTATGCCCACACCTAGGGGGTTATGCCCACACCTAGGGGTTTATGCCCACAGGTTCATCGAAGCGCTGGCAAACTCCAGCAGGCACTGCAGAGCCCTTGCCCCTCCTGCTTCATTTGGGCATCATTTCCAGTTTTGCAGATATGGCAGGGAATGTTTGCACATTTGCTTTCCCTCTGGAAAAGTCAATCACAGTCTTCCCCCTGAAAGTCAGGTGCTCTCGAGCATTTTGCTTGCTGCTTATCCTTGTGGTCGTACATGGCGTATTTGGCAGGCCCTGCCTCTCTCTGGTGAAACATTTGTTTTCACTCTTTCAGTTATTGTTTAGATCCTGGTCATAACATGCTTCAGGTTGTTTTGAACAGTAAAGAGGAAACAAGCAATATTTCACCTTATATCACACTGCAACAACATTAATTGCCTACACAGCAATGTGCTGCCCAGTCAGTATTTCTTCCTGCCTGCTGCTGACTTACAAGGGCAAGACAATTCTGAACTCCACACACCTCCTTAAGCTCAAAGCACAGCTATGATTTGGCTCACAAGCGTGGTCAGAACAAAACACCAACAAACAGGAGCAAGACACAGGACGTGCAGAACAGAGCAGAATATCAAGTAACCATATTTGCTGGAGTTTGGTTTTGAAATCCTAGGAAAACAAACAAAGCTCTTCTGGAGCCCGCTCACACGCAAGCAGGCGCTGCAGGTAACACAGCTGGGAAAGGCAGAGCCCCAGCGAGGCACTGTTTGCCTGTGCTCCCCCTGACACTAAGCAGAGTGTTGGAAAAGAGACTTTGAACTACGTGCCATCACTGCTGCTCACCAGGATCTCCAGCTGCTGTGGACATGGTTCCTAGCTCATCGGGACTCCTAAGAGTATGCCCTTTGGACTAGGGGGGAACAAAAGGGAGAGAGAGAGATTGTTCAAAAGTCACACAACTGATGCAAAACTGTGTCTGCACCAAAGCAGAAAGCACAGAGCTACACTGCAGGAGTTTCTCAGGGCTTTTTTCTGTAGACCTCAACTGGACATCAACTTTCACACTTTGAATTCTCATGCAGCAGGACTTTTGCCTCCATTCAAGAAGTCATGGGAATCTGAATAAATCAAAGGGAAGAAAGCTGACTGCTTCACTGCATGTTTTCCTCATGTCTTCCTCTGGGCATCTCCATGAAAAATCTATCTTCACAAATTTAAGAGTTTGAGTTTTGACATGACATCACATTCATTCCTCAAGCCCTTCAAGCATGCAGGATCAAAACCCCAATCCCTTCTGTTCCCCAAAGGCAGAGGTGTGTAATGACCTCACCTAAAGCCTCATTTTGGATCCCCCTAAAGGGAACTTTGGGAGTTCTCATTTTCTAGGAAGAATACAGACTTCTGACCCAAAAATAAAGGTGGCTGGCAGGATAACTCCCTCTCCCCACACACATCTACAATCTACCCAAGCAAACCTCAGTGCACTTACAGCCATCCAAAAATCCCCATCTTTTGGAGATGGAACACACTTACCAGCTCACCTGCAGAACACCTCTAGCAAACCAGTAACAACAGAAGAATTCCTCACCATCCATCCCTGAATTTCAAGTGTGTGACTAAATAACAGTACAAGGAGACACACAAGAAAGAGATTAGAATAGAATAAACCAGGTTGGAAGAGACCTTTGAGATCATCCAGTCCAACCTATCACCCAACACCATCTGATCAACTAAACCATGGCACCAAGTGCCTCATCCAGTCTCCTCCTAAACACCTCCAGTGATGGTGACTCCACCACCTCCCTGGGCAGCCCATTCCAAGGGCCAATCTCTCTCTCTATGCTCACCAATACTTTTGAACTGCAAACCTCCCAAGTTGTTGTGTCAGCCCCTGAAAGAAAGCAACTGGGGCTTGGGCTGAACCAAATTATTGCCAACCAGGCAATAAGAGCTGCCACAAAGATAGTTTTCCTACAGAAAATGATGCTTCCGCTTCTCTCTCTCCACCAGCTGCATGCATGCCAGGCTTCACACGAGGCATCACTACTCTCTGCTTTGATTTTACACTACATTTAGGGTTGATACATCGACATAGAGCCTCTCCAACAGAGCACCCCCTGTCCTACAAAGCTGATGTCTGACTTTCAAAAGGCAGTGAAGGTAGAAATTGAGAGTCCACATAAATAATTGCAGTATAACTGCTTTTACATTTAAGCAGTATTAAATCTATCTACTTCACAGTGTGAACCCTTAAATAATAATAGGAATGCCCACCTGGTCTATCCCTTCTTCGTCCTTCCCTCTTCCCTTACACAATTCTATTCCAGGAGAAAAACAGGAATAAAAGTCGAGAAGATGACCACAGAATGATTTTCTACTCCTAGGACAGTCTTGAGCTCAACATTTACAAGCTAGCTGTTGTTTGGTGCAAGAGGAAGTCTGTATCTCTTGAAAGAGCTACAATGAACAGTTGCTGTGATTTAACTACCTGTTCCTCATTTACCTATCATAGTATCATAGTATCATTCAGGGTTGGAAGGGACCACAAGGATCATCTAGTTCCAACCCCCCTGCCATGGGCAGGGACACCCCACACTACATCAGCCTGGCCAGAGCCTCAGCCAGCCTGGCCTTAAACACCTAGGAAGGAGAGAGAGCTGAAGGAAAGAAAAACATTTCTTACAAGACTGGCTTGGCAAAGAAGGTACTTCTGAAAGTCAGCTTTAGAGCAATAACCTGGGCATTGTACCCTGAAGATATCTAGGCACTAATTAGCATTTTAACAGAGTTAGGTATCCCCTTAGACACTCCCTTTCAATGAAACAATCAAGGCATCCTCCGAGTTCCTACCACTTACAAACAGATCGCACACCTCATGCTCAAACAACGGAACCTGGTGCAAGGGCCCTGGGCTCAATCCTCCTCTTTCCTCCTCCGCCAATTATTCAAGGATCCCTCATTCACTCCTCCACTGCTCTCTACTTCCTTCAGCGTCAGGTATCTCTGGGACATCTGATAAGGAAGCTCAGAGTTATCTTGCTTAAAGTTTGCCTAACAGTAGAAGCCATCACACACACAAATTCAACACATTTGACAGATTTTCCAAGGAGAGCAGTAGCTGAGTGATTTTGACCACCACCACAACAACCTCTATGCTCTGCAGCTCTTCCAAAAACATTAAGTGGTGTTGTATCAGAGGAGGTAAATTTTTTTTGAGCAACTCTCACCTATTTCCATCTTTGTGTTAAGCATACAAATGTTAAAAGACTCAAGATTGAGCATGACCAACAAAAAGCATTCAAATATGTATTCACACCTAGGAAGAACAGTAGAGAAGTCTGATTTATACAACTCCCCTGCAGCTGCACCGCTTTCTGTGAAGAAAAACAGGCACAGGAACACAGCTAAAGCAGATTTAAAGGTCTCTACCCATTTAAAGCAGGTTTAAAGGTCTTTTACCCCAAGAAAGACTGTAGAGAGAGCAGCAGATTGCTCTCTAGCACAGCTAAGGGCACACCTCAACTTGTGCATCAGCTTGCACGGCTCCTTTACCCTGCCACAGAGGTTGCCTACTTCTCAAACAGCCTTAACCATGCAGATATCTTTGCTTTTTCTGCGAAGTCAATTGGCAAATTCACATCCTCTCTACTGCAGCTGTTCTCAGCTTAAAGTCCACAGCCCCTTAGGGCCTCCAAACCAAAATCCTTCAGACAGCAGAGCTAGGGGAGGTAGTGGCAGGCAAATCTCCTCACTCTGCACTGGCTTTCCTGTAATCCTGGCTTAAATACCCCTGCATCACAGGAAGAAAACAGACCATTTTAAGTTGCTGACTGCAGGAAAAGAGCAAGAACCACCTAAGATGAAACCCAGCCCCCAGACTTTGTCAAAAGGACAATTTAAAGGATAAGGTCAACAGAGGATTACACAAGGATGATAGCAAGGTATGCTCAAACAGCAACTGCTGCTGGAGAAACACTGAGGAGTCACAAAAACACCCCAGAATATTTAAGAAACCTGAACTGCAGAGAATTCCTAACTCTGCAGTCAGTGCACAAAGGAAAGCCCTCCCAGACCAGGTCCTGGCACCTGGTAAACTCCAGCAAATAGTCTGACTGTAAGAAAATCCTCTGAAAGACATGCTGGCCAAAGGAGAGGGCAGCACTGCCGTTCTTCCATACACTCCAGCGGTTCCTAGCAATCCTGGTTCCTAAGCACCGTTCCCTAAGACATGTGGTCAATGCAACAAGTTTCCCCATACAGAAGACACTCCTCCACATCTCACCTGCTGCCCCCTGGACCTGCATGTTACTGGACACAAGACTGTCACTGACCAAGATTTTTCCTCCTCCTCCTCCTCCTCCTTTTCCTCCTGCTCACAGCAAGCTCACTTTATTTCTACCAGAATGATGACATCTCCAGAACTGGGACTGAACACTGGCACTTTCCTCAATCAAGAAACCAGCTCCCCCACACCAATTCCCAGCAGCAAAAGCTGCTGGTAAACAGGTCTCTGTGATTCAACACATGGACAAACCTTAACACTGCTCAAGTCAACAGAAACTTAGCATTTATTTCTCTGTGTCCAACATCTATTTGCTGTTGAGGGCATGAAAATATTTCAATTAAGACTGCTGGTTCTACCATATGAAGATCTGTTCTGCTTTAGACCCATTTTTCCTTTGCCTACATTTTGATACCATATGCTTGCAGGTTTTTTACCCCCCATGCCCCCCCAAACTACCAGCCCCAAGGTAAGAGAAAAGTCAGCGAAGGCAGCACAGAGAGTGCTTGTGAAGATGGAAGACCACAACGATGATTTGTGGGTCACAATAGAGGAGGCTGACACTCCCACTGGTATTTTGGTGGTTGACTTTCTTAACCACTTTGAGAAAGTTGTAACAAAGAACAATAAGGGCAATAAGGAACAGTCGTGAAGAGTAACTTTCTCTCCCAGGCACAGCTCTCCCGGATCAGCCGAGTCACAAAACCCTGTGAGGTGCAGCAAGCCTGATCTATGGCACCAGTGCTGACAGGCACTTCCCCCAGCCCGGTGCACATGGAAAGGTGGAGGGAGAGGAGGAGGGAGATGAACAGGTGCCTGGCACCTTTGTCTGGTGTTTGGGAAACACCTTTTTCTCTAGCACAGAGAAGAAAGCAGAGAGCAGGAGCGGCAAGCAGCGTGGCTCAGCCATGGCAGCACACACGCACATGTACACGCATTTCCTCTGGCCCCACACAAACAATGAAGTGTGGGGAGGCTGGCTCTTAGGAACTATGTACCTGATATATAGATATATATATAATTAGTAAAGCAGCTGCTTCAGAAGCGTGGTCACCCTTTTATCATCAACAGGGCTTTAATTAGTACCCATCTGCTTCCTGTTTTATACTACAGAACTAACTTTCACCTGCTTCAGCTGAACACCCCTTCCCCCAAGTGCATCTATGCAGACACACATGAACAGTTAACTAACACAGCTACACTGAGGTAATCAACATCAGAAATCCTTGTTCTGATTGTCTGGGCTATTTATTTGCTTTAAAAAAAGGCAAGCTTTGCCAGAGCTATCCAAGATCACTGCCCACACCTTTAAATCACGCACATCACCATTAATTAATTGGCACACAGGGACCCCGGAGGAGGACCGGAGCCCTGTGGTACTGGCACCGTACTACAGAGAGCCTGCCCAGAGGACTCACAATGGAAGTGTGGGTTTTTCCTGAGGTCTGTCACACACATGAAAGGATTTATGAATAAACAATGGCAAGGCTGATAGTTAAGAATGGGTTCAAATTCACCCCATTGTTTGAGGAGAAGAAACAACACGCAGAAGAAAAATATTGCCGAGGGAGGAAATAGCTTCACCTTCGGCTTTCCTGACATTTTTCCTCCCACGCTTTTCCCCTTCACGCATCGATTATTTATTTATTTTGCAGGAAGAAGACAAGTGAAAGTTAAGCACAGCAGCAAAGCTACGTGCTGTCAGACCTGCTCACCTCCCCTGCACGGAGCAGCCACCAGCGCCAGGCGTGCGGTATCCAGAGAGCAAAACAAGAGCAAGCACAACACTGGGAGAAAGAATTACCGGCTGAGCCGGGAGCGCCGCTTGCCTGCTCCAAGGCCCAGCTATCAGAAGGGGCAGAGGAGCAAGTGCCAAAAGGAGCAGTATTTGTGAGGACTCCACATAAATTCTGTGAGCAAGCAAAGCTTTTCCAAAGTCACAGCTGCTCCTGAAGAGAGGAGTCTTGCTTAGCACAGGTTTAGCATCAGCTACCACCTTCGGTGCTGCTTCTGCCAAAACAAACCTGTCAAGCCACTCCACTCACGCGCCAAGTGTTGGAGCAGGAGGACACCGTTCTCTCTCTACAGCTGGAAAACTCATCTTCAACAGCTTTCCCAGATGCAGAAAGCTGATCTAATTACTAATTAGAGTTTTCTCCCACAGCTCTCCTGAAGGTGATTCACCTCCGGAAGGCTAGCTCGGAAGGCTGAGAATTTTTTTCCATTCGTGCAAAGTCTTAAACCATTTACTAGGTTGGGGATTTAACTTCTCAGAGGCTGCCAATTAAAGAGAAGAGTCATGAGAACGTAACACTCCAGAATCACAGGATCAACAAGGTTGGAAAAGACCTCAAAGATCATCAAGTCCAACCTGTATAAGCCATGGCAAGTGCATTTATTCCCCTTTCTTTCCCGCTCGGTGACAAAAGCCTCTTCCCCTGATATCCTCCTTACTAAGGAACTTCTCTCTTTCATTGTTGAGGGGCTGGAATAAAAAGAGAAGGGTAAAAAAGAGAAGGGTAAAGCAAACATCTCTAAATTGAAAAGTAAAATAAAAATCTACAAAGTCTCAGCAAACAAAATCTCCGCAGGTACCCCTTGATGCAACACGCCTGGAGTTACCATGGGCAACCAGCCTACAGTATCTTCCTGTGCCTCCTACATGAACCTGGAGGGAGGCTGTAGCCAGGTGGAGCTTGGTCTCTTCTCTCAGGCAGCCAGCACCAGAACAAGATCAGACTGTGCCAGCGGAAGTTTAGGCTGGAGGTGAGGAAAAAGGTCTTCACCGAGAGAGTTGTTGGCCATTGGAATGTGCTGCCCAGGGAGGTGGTGGACTCCCCATCCCTGGAGGTGTTCAAGAGGGGATTGGATGTGGCACTTGGTGCCATGCTTTAGTAGTCATGAGGTGTTGGGTGACAGGCTGGACTTGATGATCTTTGAGGTCTTTTCCAACCTTATTGATTCTATGATTCTATCAACCAAGGGGAGATCACATTGTTGACAACACCAGAAGGGTCTACACTAACAACCCACCATTGCTGGCTGTAGGACTCAGGGTGCTCAGACTAGGTTCCCTAAGAAAATTACTTGTAGCATGCTGTCATTTGACATCAAAACAGCACACCAATGTGTCCTCTACTTCTGGACACATAGACAGGGGGAAAATGGAGAGACTTGTCCAGCATCACACAAATATGGTAGTGAATAAGGATTGTCCTTCAAAAACAAAGACTGAGTCTCTCTTACAATCCTGCAACTTCTGACAGCTCTCCTCAACGCTTCTGCTGCATCACTGGCCAGCAAGGGCAGGCCCTCCTGCAGCCACTGAGAGGTACTAGGGATGGGAATGAGCTGTTTCTAGAAAAGAGAGTCAAATGAAAACCAGCAGGCTGCCAGGTGCAAGGCATGCTCTGAGCCTGTGAGATCAGTGAGAAAGGATGGAACAAAGTGAGCATCAAATGTGAGAGCTCCAAGTACTCCTTGGGAAAAAAACTAGTGGCTGACTTGTACCTCAGCTGCTGCAGTCAGGCATGGAAAGAATGGGGGCACAAAAGTCTTGCCAGGGTTGGTGTTTCCCTTGGGGTGCTTTTATTGGGGTTTTAAAGGTGTGAGAGACTTTGCTCATCGATGAAACCAAACAATCCATTTTCTACTGAACAAAATCCATCAGCTATAACCTTGTGTCTTTACCTAGAAGACTGCACCACCACTTAGATATTTTTTTTCCACGCTATCTGAAGCAACATATTACAAAACTTCATCCAGGACTGAAACAACAGATTGTCTCAGGAGCAAATGACAAAATATTTGTAGCAGAAATCCTGGCAACACTGCCTGCAGATGGGTTTCTGAAAAACGGGGTTCCAAGAATAAGTCACCCATGGTTCCAAAAATAAGAGTTCAATTCAAATACAAACTGGATGTTCACTTGGCAGGGCACTGCAGGCCCTCCCCTGGGACCCACCCTCACCACACACACGAGACGCTCGCTAACCACAAAGCCTCTGAAGTCTGAGCTTCACCTAAATACACAAGACAGGGGGAAGGGAACCCAGCCCAACGTCCCAGGCTGTGTAACCCAGCAACTGGCACTCTGGTGTGGGCAGCCACCTGGCTGCCAATGGGCTTGAGCCTGTGCTCCGAGGCAGCCCCAGAATTGCTCAGCCACCACCCACAAGGGTTCAAAGCTGCAGCACGAGAGGGACCATCCTATCAAGCGGGGCCAAGAGCATCTCTGCCTGTGGCTGGAGATTTTGGGGTGCTGGTCAGGCCTCACAACCTGCAAGGCACAGCTGGGAGCACCTCCAGAACGCTTGCTCTCCTCAAAGCAGCGGGGCAGGCGCCGCGTGAACTGAGGCACAAAGACACGTCACGCTTCGGTGAGAGGGGCAGCGAGCATGAGTGCACCAGGGCAGAAGCAGATGTCTGAGTCTGCTTTTATAAACAGGGGCAGGGAAGTTTAAAACTTGCAGGTTATTCCTGCTCCTCCTCCCCTGTCTTCAGGGGAATTGGAAGCCAAGTTCATCGGATGGTGCTGAGCTTTCTTTCCAGCGATTCCCGAGTTTTGGGACGCACTGCGGTCGAGACTCTGTTTGGTTCTGAGAACCTTAGTCAGACAACCAGGTCTGCTTCATTTCTGTTTGTTTGCTTTCCTGACCTGATAGGAAAGTACAGGAGATTTTGAAACATGCATAAGAAAATGGATCCACGTTCCAAAGGACATTTGTAATCAACATATTCCTGATCCTTAGAGCCTAGAGCCTTTCAACAGACTTTTCACCATTAGCTTGTCTTCTGTGGCAATGGCCACCTTGGCATGCATAAGAACTGCCCATAAAGCCTGTGCAAAACCAGGGATGTCTGGTGGGAGACAGGCACACATCGCCAGCTCGGGCCTGAAGTAAAAAGGGCTAGGACAACTACTTAAAAAGCTGGCATTTGACCAAGCACAAACTTGTCTGTTAAGAGGGTTAAATAACTGGCTCTGACAGGGTGTGCATAAAAGACTGAAAAACGTGACATGGATGTGAGGGAAAGGGAAGCGAAAGGAGAACGGGATAATGCCATGTCCTGATGAAAAAGAGCATTACACCCCGCAGCACGGAAGCCAGCGGTGCCCTCCCTTTCTTCTTCTCCCTGTTCCCTCTAGAGAGGAAGTTAAGAAGTGCTTTAATTTTTTTCTTAAAGATTAAGAGATGACAAAAAACTCAGGGCTGACACCCAAAGCCTGGTCACAGTCAGGAGAGCCCATGAGGAACAGAAAGCAAACTCAGCACCTCGCCACACCGGCAGATACAGCACACACCTGAAGGGAGGTTGTAGACAGGCAGAGGTTGGTCTCTTCTCCCAGGCAACCAGCACCAGAACAAGAGGACACAGTCTCAGGCTGTGCCAGGGGAGGTTCAGGCTGGAGGTCAGGAGGAAGTTCTACACAGAGAGAGTGATTGCCCATTGGAATGGGCTGCCTGGGGAGGTGGAGGAGTCACCATCCCTGGAGGTGTTCAGGAGGAGACTTGATGGGGTGCTTGGTGCCATGGGTTAGTTGATTAGGTGGTGTTGGATGGTAGGTTGGACAGGACGATCTTGAAGATCTCTTCCAACCTGGTCTATTCTATTCTATTCACCTGGATTTTTGGTTATCATTACAGAGCCACCTCCAGAATTTAACTCAGCCTCTGATAAGAGAGCTGCCAACTTACAACCCCGAGTTCTCCACAGCAGTGATCTAGAATGCACACTATCCTCAGCATCTAATCAGCTCAAATTGTAACTGCAGCAAAACTTCAGCTTCTGCTTATTGTAAGGGAACTACCCAGGTGAACACAAGAACGACAGCAGGGACTCAAAGGCCAGTGATAAAGTCTAACTCCCCCTGGTATTTCTGTCTTTAGAAGCATGGGAAGGGCCACTCACTGACAAACCAAAACCAACAAGTTTGTGCATTTTTGTGGGGTCCAGCAGGACTGCACTCTGCTTCAAAAGGCTCCTTGTTAAAGAGAGGAGATGGCAACGTGATTAAGTAAGACTTTATTGCACGCTGCTCCCTTCCTATCTCGCCTGGAGCCAAAGTTCAGCAAAACTGCACAAAGTTAAAATCCTTTAAACTGAAGATGACTTTCTGTGGTATGAGGAAAGGCAGAAGGCAGATCCCTGAAACATGCCATGTGCATGCAAATACCAGCTGCAGGACACTGGCAGCTTCACACTCATCCTGAACCCCCCTGTGCACAGAGCAGTTGAAGAGAAGCGAGGGAGCTCCTAGAGGCTTCACTCCTACCAGCAAGAATCACCAACCACCTTTCTTAACTTGGCATCTGGACACTGCAGCAAGAACAAAACTTAACAAGAAAAGAATGTAGCTCTTAGAAATTCCAACCTTTTGATCATATCAAGTACATGAAAACCAGTGCTTTAGAGACCTCAGGGTAGCAGCAATGCCAATGATCAAGCACCACTAACCCTCCGTTCAGTCAGAACCTTAAAAAGGAGCTCAGCTATTCAAAACAAACATGTGACTGTTGCTATGTCTGTGTGACTACTAACATATCCCAAAGCTCCATTTGCTGCTAGTAAAACTCTTCAGCACACCTGTGATGAGACAGCCTTCTGCATCCAACTATCAAGGTGACTTCACTTTTCAAATGATTCATTTAACTTCAGTGTCATTTACTGCTGTAGTATCTCAATCACAGTAGGAACACACACTTGCTCTAGGCCACAGAGATGACATGTTATAAGAAAGAATAGAACAGAACAGAACAGAACAGAACAGAACAGAACAGAACAGAATAGAATAGAATAGAATAGAATAGAATAGAATAGAATCCAGGTTGGAAAAGACCTTCGAGATCATGGAGTCCAACCTATCACCCAACAGCATCTGATCAACTCAACCACGGCACCAAGTGCCTCATCCAGGCTCTTCCTAAACCCCTCCAGTGATGGTGACTCCACCACCTCCCTGGGCAGCACATCCCAATGGCCAATCTCTCCTGCTGGGAAGAACTTCTTCCTAACATCCAACCTGAACCTCCCCTGGCACATCTTGAGACTGTGTCCTCTTGTTCTGGTGCTGGCTGCCTGGGAGAAGAGACCAACCCCCACCTGGCTACAACCTCCCTTCACGGAGTTGCAGAGAGCAAGAAGGTCTCCTCTGAGCCTCCTCCTCTCCAGGCTAAGCAACCCCAGCTCCCTCAGCCTCTCCTCACAGGGCTGTGCTCCAGACCCCTCCTCAGCTTTGTTGCCCTTCTCTGGACACCTTCCAGCAACTCAACCTCCTTCCTAAACTGAGGGGCCCAGAACTGGACACAGGACTCAAGGTGTGGCCTGAACAGTGCTGAGCACAGGGCAGAATGACCTCTGAAAACTTCATTTTCGGTATTAATTCCACATGACCACTCACTTTCTCTAGATAGTGACATCACAGTATCACAGTATAACTTAGGTTGGAAAGGACCTCGAGGATCGAGTCCAACCTATCAACACAGACCCCATGACCAGACCATGGCACCAAGTGCCACATCCAATCTCCTCTGGAACACCTCCAGGGACGGTGACTCCACCACCTCCCTGGGCAGCACATTCCAATGACCAATGACTCTCTCAGTGAAGAACTTTCTCCTCACCTTGAGTCTAAACCTCCCCTGGCGCAGCTTGAGACTGTGTCCCCTTGTTCTGGTGCTGGTTGCCTGGGAGAAGAGACCAACCCCTTCCTGGCTACAGCCACCTTTCAGGTAGTTGTAGAGGGCAATGAGGTCTCCCCTGAGCCTCCTCCTCTCCAGGCTAAGCAACCCCAGCTCCCTCAGCCTCTCCTCCCAGGGCTGTGCTCAAGGCCTCTCCCCAGCCTCATTGCCCTTCTCTGGACACCTTCAAGTGTTTTGATGTCCTTCTTATAACATAACCTATCACATGTCTCAAGGGGGGCAAAAAGACATCTAGAGACTATATTACATCAGTCACTAGACTCACAGTCACCTCATCTTAATACCTGCTGGCTGCTTTGCATTATGAACACAAGCACAGAGAGGACAGGGGAACACCAAAGGTACCCATGGCCAACAGGTCATGGCACAGAGACGAGCAGGATTATGTCACTCCATCACCAACTTAGGTACTTTTCCCTCCCTCCACCCCCCCCCCAGACAGCTTCTTGCCCCCACAAGCACAGGTATAATTTGGGCAGTGTATTGCCCAAAACCCAGGGATGGAGTGCACTGGAGCACAGACACATGGAATCATTCCCAACTTCTGCTGGAGGGTAGAGAGGCTCTGCAGAGGGACCTGGACAGGCTGGACAGATGGGCAGAGGCCAAGGGCAGGAGATTGAACACATCCAAGTGCCAGGTGCTGCACATTGGCCACAGCAACCCCAGGCAGAGCTACAGGCTGGGGTCAGAGTGGCTGAGAGCAGCCAGGCAGAGAGGGACCTCGGGGTGCTGGTTGATGGTAGGCTGAACATGAGCCTGCAGTGTGCCCAGGCAGCCAAGAGGGCCAATGGCATCCTGGCCTGCATCAGGAGCAGTGTGGCCAGCAGGAGCAGGGAGGTCATTCTGCCCCTGTACTCAGCACTGGTTAGGCCACACCTTGAGTCCTGTGTCCAGTTCTGGGCCCCTCAGTTTAGGAAGGAGGTTGACTTGCTGGAAGGTGTCCAGAGAAGGGCAAGGAGGCTGGGGAGGGGTCTGGAGCACAGCCCTGTGAGGAGAGGCTGAGGGAGCTGGGGTTGCTTAGCCTGGAGAAGAGGAGGCTCAGGGGTGACCTCATTACTCTCTACAACTACCTGAAGGGAGGTTGTAGACAGGCAGAGGTTGGTCTCTTCTCCCAGGCACCCAGCACCAGAACAAGAGGACACAGTCTCAGGCTGCGCCAGGGGAGGTTTAGGCTGGATGTTAGGAGGAAGTTCTACACAGAGAGAGTGATTGCCCATTGGAATGGGCTGCCTGGGGAGGTGGTGGAGTCGCCGTCACTGGAGGTGTTCAGGAGGAGACTTGATGGGGTGCTTGGTGCCATGGGTTAGTTGATTAGGTGGTCTTGGGTGAGAGGTTGGACGCGGTGATCTTGAAGGTCTCTTCCAACCTGGTTTAGAATAGAATAGAATAGAATACTCTATTCTATTCTACTCCCAGCAAAAGACCTTGCTCTATTTCATTTCCTGTGTGCTTCATCTGCCTGAAATCCCTCAATAACCTAGACCACACTGGTGAAGAGGAGCTCTGCAGAGATCAGTTCATCACACAACTGCTCCTCTCCTACTCAAACCAAGGACAGGCTGTAGCACGTCTGAGAGTTCAGACCTCTTCATCTAACAGAGGTCACCTTACAAGACTACTTAAGATTCCTCTGTTCTTCCCTTTCATAGAACTGTTAGTGTTGGAAGGGACCTCAAGGATCATCCAGTTCCAACCCCCTGCCATGGCCAGGGACACCTCACATTAGAGCAAGTTGCTCACAGCCACATCCAGCCTGGCTGCAAACACCTCCAGGCATGAGGCTTCCACCACCTCCCTGAACAACCTGTGCCAGGCTCTCACCACCCTCATGGGGAACAACTTCTTCCTCACAGCCAATCTCAATCTCCCCTCTTCTAGTTTTGCTCCATGCCCCCCAGTCCTATCACTCTCTGACACCCTAAAAAGTCCCTCCCCAGCTTTCCTGTAGCCCCCTTCATATAGTGGAAGGCCACAATACGGTCTCCTGGGAGCCTTCTCTTCTCCAGACTAAACAGCCCCAGCTCCCTCACTCTGTTCTCACAGGAGAAGCCTTTCTCTGGACACCTTCCAGCACGCACCTCCAGATCCCTCTTGCAATAGGGGCTCCAGAACTGGAGGCAGGACTCCAGGTGGGGTCTCCCCAGAGCTGAGCAGAGGGGGAGAATCACCTCCCTTGCCCTGCTGGCCACACTCCTCCTGCTGCAGCCCAGGATCTGATTGGCTTTCTGGGCTGCAAGTGCTCACTGCTGGCTCATGTGGAGTTTCTCCTCCCCCAGCACCCCCAAGGCTCTCTCCTCAGGGCTGCTTTCCAGCCAGTCCCTGCCCAGCCTGGATTTGTGCCTGGGATTGCCTCCACCCAGCTGCAGGACCCTGCACTTGCTCTTATTGAACCTCCTGAGGTTGGCTTGTGCCCACCTCTCCAGCCTGTCCAGGTCCCTCTGGATGGCCTCCCTTCCCTCCAGCTGTCTGCTGCACCACACAGCTTGGTGTCATCAGCAAACCTGCTGAGGGTGCACTCAATGCCACTGTCCATGGCACCCACAAAGATGTTGAACAAGCCTGGCCCCAGGGCTGATCCCTGAGGGACTCCACTCATGTATTTTTCACTTTAATCCTCAAACCCAGCTGTACCCTTTGGGCCACAAGGCTCTCTGCAGAAGGATGCTGTTCATCCAGGTTCTCCTAGATAACAAATCAGCTCTCTACATCATACATCTATTTTTTTGAGTTATGGATTACCCTATCAGGATTGTGCTGGGCCTTCTGCAGAGGGAGAAAAACAACTGCCTCTCAGGCAGGGGGCTGCAACCTGAGACAGAAGAGTATAGCAACATGCAGTGATATGGCAGCAGTGTAATAATGATGGAACTTGCATCTGCAAGGCATCATAGGAACACTTAAGCAACCCAGCCTGTTACCAAGGTCTTCAAAACACTACAAAGACTGTAAGTAGGCTTTTGAACAAGCATAATGAAGGAGTTTTGTGGAAGGCTTCTCCCCAACAAACGATCACCAGAACAGGGTTTGTAGAGGTGCATCCACCAGAAGTGGGGACAGATACTGCAGGCAAACTAGAGGCTGTCATGAACTCATAGGAGTGGGCAGAAGTGGAATGTGAAAATAGTGGTAGGCTAAATTAGGCCCTGAAAGTGAAGGTGAGACCCTCAGATCTGATGGGATAGAGGAGGGGGAAAGTGGTGGTTCGGTAGGATGCAGCATGGCCAGTAAGGGACAGGGGCTGCCATCTCTGCAAGGACCCTGTGAATGGACACCAACATAGGAAAGGTTCTTTTCCCATGGCTAGAGACACAATCCAAACACAGAGCAGCTTCTGTTTTCTCAACAGTGATCTTTGTTTGAAATGTGTAACAAAACTGAAAGTGATCATTTGCTTTCCCAACAGCACTTTATTAGGCCCTACCTCCCCTTCGCCCTAGAGGATCACTATTTCCCTGTTCTAAGACGAAATGCCTTTACTGTGACAGTGGTACAACAGTGGCAAAAGTTGCCCACAGAGACTGTGGAGCCTCTGCCTTCAGAGATATCCAAACCCCAACTGGACCCAGTCCTGATTACAGCCCTGACAGATTCAGTGGCGAGCAAGGGGCTACCGGAGTGACTGTCTCCCAGAGGCACCTTCCTGCCTCAACTGTGCTGTGATTCTCTGATGTCTCCCTCAGCCTATCTCTTCAGATGGTTTTCCTGCATGCCCTAAGGACTCAAGCACTGCCACAGGAAGGACAGCCATGTACCCTGTCTTAACCAGCACTTCAGTCCATGTTGCCTCCGTGCTCCTTTGACATCTTGGCCCACGGCAGTTCCAAAGGAATTGCACTTTATGTTATGAAAGACTTGCAAATATTTAAATGGAAAATTACAAGGGGCCTCATATTCCCAAACCACAGACTCATCCCTGTCCCAGCCTTCCAACAGCAAGTCACTGCAGCTCCAACATCCATCCCTTGTAACTGAACTCCCCCAGCACATCTTGGGTTTACTCTGCGCTGGGGCAGGACTGGGTGAGTCAATGGACTTCCCCTGCAGTATGCAGCTGTTAAACAATGGCAGGGTAGACTGAAAAGCAGAAGTGTTGAGGAAATGGCAACACCTCTCTGCTTAGGAAAACAGAGTTCAGACCCAATCACTGCAAGCTGTGGTTTAGCTACTGGATGAATAAAATTTAAATCAGCCTTACAGCCCAAAGAGCTCTGAGCATGTGCCGCAGGAGCTCTGCTCACAACAGCAGCAAGCCTCCCCTTGCTTCCTCTGTACCCCTAGGCATGTCCATCAGCTGCAGCGCTCCTCTGAGAGCATCTGGGGGGTGTTGTCAATGGAGGTATCATAGTATCAGTCAGGGTTGGAAGGGACCACAAGGATCATCTAGTTCCAACCCCCTGCCATGGGCAGGGACACCCCACACTAGATCAGCCTGGCCAGAGCCTCAGCCAGCCTGGCCTTAAACACCTCAAGGGACAGGGCCCCAACCACCTCCCTGGACAACCCATTCCAGGGCTTCACCACTCTCATGGGGAAGAACTTCCTCCTCACATCCAGCCTGAATCTCCCCACCTCCAGGGGTGGTCCAGTTCTTCTAGTTTCAGCCTGCAAAGATGATGTTAGGAGGCATCTTGGGAGTGGGTGACATTGTTCCTGGTACTCTGGAGCTGCAGGACAACCTTATGGCTACAGACTCACTAGCTGGTAAAAGAAAGACTGAAAAGGAAGTGATACACAGGTCAAAAAGATAAAGAGGATGCTGGGAACACAACTAGCTGGTGCTTCGAGCAAGGGAAGCTCAATAAAACAGCAGCAGATATTGCAAGTATTAATGTTCTTGATTTTTATACTTATGAACATTTCTTTGATGTGAACTTTTCTCTCTACCCCAAAGAAATGGCACAGACAGAAAAAGCAGAACCATTACAGAGTAATACCCATCAATAAAGACAAATCAGTAACTTCCTTCAAATGAATTTGCATCAAGCATTCTGAAAGCACTCCTGGAGAAAATGCTGGGTATAAATCCTGATTGAATTTTCAGCTCATTGCCTCCCAACACATTCAAGTGCCACCAACAAATACAGATGATAAAAGAAAGACAAATAAGGAAGGAGAAATAACATCTCCCTCTTCTCTTCTTTATTATTTCAGAAGCTTGGTACAAACTTTAAAAAAAAATAAAAAAGGAAGGGGAATCAAACCCCAGAGGCTGCAGCAGGCCCCAGAGGAGAGCACAGCTCTCAATGAGAGGAATGCAAATAGCTGCCACAGTTGCTAGCTTTCACAATGGACAAAATGATTAATTTATTTTTAAAGCAAGATCACAGGAAAGAAAGAAAAAAAATCATTGTCTGCAGCACTGAAATGAATCAAAACATCATTTTCATTAAGCACAGCTAAGGCTAGGCACTACTGCTGCAGATTTCTGAACGAGAATTCCAAGCAAGTTCAGAAAAAATCAGCCTGCTTTGAGTTGTTGCCAGACAGGCTACCTTCCAAGAACAAAAGTGTGGGAAAAAATACTAGTACAATGACAGAAAACATCCCCACTTCTCACTCCTGAAAAAGAGACAAACTGGAGATGAAATGAAATAGCTGACAGTCACTGGGTGGGCTCTTAAGGCTGCGCGTTACAAGAGCCAAGGTGCGATGAATGATGTCATCCGCGGAGAGCAGATGAAAAGAGGAACGCGCTGCTGAAACGGCACCAGGGCTTCCCCGAGCGCTCCTCCGAGGCAAATAGGAGCAGCAGTGAAACGCATACATCAAGGCACTTTTCTGTTACTGTGGAAGCAAAACCACTGTTAAACCTTCAACCTTCCTTGCCAAGGGTGGAATAGAATAGAATAGAATAGAATAGAATAGAATAGAATAGAATAGAATAGACCAGACCAGGTTGGAAGAGACCTTCAAGATCATCGCGTCCAACCTATCACCCAACACCACCTAAACAACTAACCCATGGCACCAAGCACCCCATCAAGTCTCCTCCTCAACACCTCCAGGGATGGTGACTCCACCACGTCCCCAGGCAGCCCATTCCAATGGGCAATCACTCTCTCTGTGTAGAACTTCCTCCTAACCTCCAGCCTGAACCTCCCCTGGCGCAGCCTGAGACTGTGTCCTCTTGTTCTGGTACAGGTTGTGGGAAAGGTCTGATAAATTCACTCCTCCCATTCCTTCTCCAGGGGCAGCGCAGAGAGACCTTTAACACACAGATCCCAGCCCCCCCAACTCCACAAACCTCGACCTTTCAAGCGCACTCGAACTAACCCCAGCTCAAGCATATTGAATCTGTAGATTGTAAGCTGCTGTGAAGCACAAGTCACTTAATGCAACTTTGTGTTTGTGAGGAACCAGGCAGTGCTGGATGGTGTAAACACGGCCACCTGTCTCCCTCCGAGCCTTCACGCGCGGCGCGAGCGCCAGCGCGAACATTTGCTCGCCTCGAACGCTGGGCATATGGCTGAGCTGACAATTTAATAATAGCTCGGTAAGGATGCTGCCAGATTTTTGGCGGGAGATAAGCATGTTTTATCATTAAATATTTGTACTGCAGTAGCACCCAGAGACCTTGAGCAGAAAGGGCCTCACTGCGCCAGGCACAGAAGTTTATCGAGTCAATGACCCAACAAGCTGACAGCCTAGGACAGCCAGGCTACGTGAAAGAGACTGAGGAGTAGTACAGTAGAAACAAGTCTGCCTCCCAAATACACCTGCAGAGGGTAGAAGAGAATTAAACAGGTTGGAAAAGACCTCCAAGATCATCAAGTCCAACCTATCACCCAGCACCATCTAATCAACTAAACCATGGAATCAAGTGCCTCAGCCAGGCTCTTCCTAAACACCTCCAGTCTACCCATTAGAGTAGCATGAACCAGATCAGGTTGGCAAAGACCTTTGAGATCATCAAGTCCAACCAATCAACCAATCTAATCAATCAAACCACGGCAACAAGTGCCTCATCCAGTGTCCTCTTAAAACACCTCCAGTGATGGTGACTCCACCACCTCCCTGGGCAGCACATTCCAATGGCCAATCTCTCTTGCTGGGAAGAACTTCTTCCTAACCTCCAGCCTAAACCTCCCCTGGCACAGCTTGAGACTGTGTCCTCTTGTTCTGGTTTCCTGGGAGAAGAGGCAAACCCCCATCTGGCGACAACCTCCTTCAGGTAGTTGTAGACAGCAATAAGGTCTCCTCTGAGGTATCTCCTACAAGTCACAATTGATCTGCAGTCAGAAACTGGAAGGCTCTACTCTGTCCCAAGTTCCCACTGTACTGAGCAACCATACTTTCATGGGGGACGCAACTGGTTCACCTTCAGACTTTGTTTTCTTTCTGCATCACAAAACTACACTTGAAAGGCAAACTCAAAGTGGGCATTTGTTCTGTGGACATCACTGCCAGCAGCTTCATTAACAGCATCAAACACTGAAGTTTGGTTTGCCACAAAGCTTCCCCCAAAAAGCTGCATGTGAGTACTGCTCTGGCACTGCAGATTGCTCCCCTCACAGTATTTATAGGGTGCTCTTATTCACCATGATCCAGCAAAAATTCCTCTTCCTCCCTCAGGTTACAGGAGTATGATTTCATTTTAGCTGTTTCATAGTGTCTGCTAGCCTTAACAAATAAGTGAAAGGTGAACAGAGGAGATGATTGAAGCAGGAAATCTGGCTTGGGGATACCTTCATTCCACTCACACTGCTAAAGCTGGGTTACTTATCTAGATGATACTGGAAGCAGTCCTCCCAGGCCTGCATGTAGTGGCAACCATGGAAGAACAGAAAACAAACCCCCATATAGCACAGCTGCCTCTCTCTTACCCTTCAAACAGCATTTCCTACTCAGGGACTTCCTATGAAAATAGCCTCCATTAAAGCACATGTCAGGAAGCTGAAGAGAACTGTGACCTGTGGTACAGAGGAAAGTTTCTATTCAAAAAGAAACTCTGTGTGCAGAAAATTAGCAGAAAGACTTAAGTCTGATTCACCTTAACCTATAGACAGTGACAAAACACATTTTGCTACACTTTTCCCTCCATGAAAACAACTGCTGCAGAGACAGGATTCTAGCACACAGATGTTAGCTGTCTCCTAAAGGCTGCATGCAATTCAAGCCTTTGCCTAGGCAGCAGCACCCCTATCTAGCTATGGGGCATTCTGTGCAGTTGAGGTTTGCTTTAGGCTTCTGATTATTGGGTTGGGTTGTTGGTTTTATTTATATCATAGTATCAGTCAGGGTTGGAAGGGACCACAAGAATCATCCAGTTCCAACCCCCCTGCCATGGGCAGGGACACCCCACACTAGATCAGCCTGGCCAGAGCCTCAGCCAGCCTGGCCTTAAACACCTCCAGGGACAGGGCCCCAACCACCTCCCTGGACAACCCATTCCAGGGCTTCACCACTCTCATGGGGAAGAACTTCCTCCTCCCCTCCAGCCTCAATCTCCCCACCTCCAGCTTCATTCCATTCCCCCTAGTCCTAGCACTACCTGAGATCCTGAGCAGTCCCTCCCCAGCCTTCCTGGAGCCCCCTTCAGATCCTGGAAGGCCACAATGAGGTCACCTGGGAGCCTTCTCTTCTGCAGACTGAACAGCCCCAACTCCTTCAATCTGTCCTCACAGGAGAGGTGCTTCAGCTCTCTGCTCATCCTCCTGGCCCTGCTCTGGACACCTTCCAGCACCTCCACATCCCTCTTGGAATAGGGGCTCCAGAATATATATATACACACACTTTTATATATATATATTTATTGATATAATCATATATCAAATAAATCTATCTATATATTATATTATAGATTACATATCATTCATGCCATTTAAAAAGTAAAAATACTATAATGATATACATGTATTTTTATGTATTTCTCTATCTCTACAAAAGCCATTACATATTTGCAACAGAACACCAACATTTTTGAGAGAGAGCCATAGCTATTTCCTTGTATGTGTGTATATAAATCCTTAGATGAGGCATCCTGCTGAGTAACACTGCACAACAGCTGGTAACATCTCCTTCTCCCCTCCCCAAGGAATATGCAGAGGCAGGCTCAGATAACTTGCTTTCCCCTAATGTTCATACCAATGCACAAATACTAACATATTTTTGCCTGTCATGTGTTTTCAGTTGCTTTTTATGTATCACATTTGCTCTGACTACATATTTAACCAAAGGTTTAACTTCAGTAACCCACAGCATTTTAATTTGCCTCGACAAGCCCCACTCACAGCTGAGGGGTGAACTCTGTCCTTACTGCTATTTGTGGGCATGTCTGCACATGCAAGTCAGCCTTATTCTGCCTTCCTGCTTCTGCAGCTGAAGGTACTGTACACAATATATCAGTTCTGAGAAGGTTGGAATGGTTTTAGTGAAAGTTATCCTAAAAGAGACTCTCACTGTTTTAGTATTCATATTTTTTTAGGACAGTCAAGAGGATTCTCTTGCTGGAACGAGTCCAGAGAAGGGCAATGAAGTTGGTGAGGGGTTTGGAGCACAGCCCTGTGAGGAGAGGCTGAGGGAGCTGGGGTTGCTTAGCCTGGAGAGGAGGAGGCTCAGGGGTGACCTTCTTGCTCTCTACAACTACCTGAAGGGAGGTTGTAGCCAGGCAGAGGTTGGTCTCTTCTCCCAGGCAGCCAGCACCAGAACAAGAGGACACAGTCTCAGGCTGTGCCAGGGGAGGTTTAGGCTGGAGGTTAGGAGGAAGTTCTACACAGAGAGAGTGATTGGCCATTGGAATGGGCTGCCTGGGGAGGTGGTGGAGTCACCATCCCTGGAGGTGTTCAGGAGGAGACTTGATGGGGTGCTTGGTGCCATGGGTTAGTTGTTTGGGTGGGTTGGATTGGTTGATGGGTTGGACACGATGATCTTGAAGGTCTCTTCCAACCTGGTTGTTGTTTATTATTATTATTATTATTAGTCTCTTTTTATTTAATATGTTTTGTGATTTCCTCCTCTGAACAAGAAACATGACTGAGAACTTCAACAGCAGCAAGTGCTCTCTTGATGGAGATTCTCAGCTTGCAAAATAGAATAGAACAGAAGAGACCAGGTTGGAGGAGACCTTCACGATCATCGCGTCCAACACAGCAGTAACAGTAATACCACCTCGTGGTTTAGGAGCTGCATGGGACACTAGCATCATGTAATCTAACATGACAAATCAAGGAAACGAAAACACAGTCTGTATGAAGAAAGATTCATGTGTAACCTGAAAATTCAGCGTGCTCCAGCTAGCCATCCGCTTCAGTTACATTTGCCACAAACTAAATTCAAAGCCCTTCCTTGCTTGAATGTGAAGGTGTTTCACTGGATTCATGCCTGACTTTGCCTTGAACTCCACATACAAGAGGTCCCAGGCACAGAGTTAAAAGCCTGTAGTCGAGGATCTTAGGCCTGCTCACTGGAGGCCATTTTGATATGCTGAAATTCACTTTTGAAACACCCGCCGTGGCTGCTGTCACGTAGCAAACGCAGCCCGCAGGCAGACCCTGCTAAATGCACCCAGATGAATCCTTTGGAATCCTGACATTAGGCCTGGTGGGTCAAATGTCTCCAACTCCCACCAGCTCCACCTCACAGATTCGCTGCCACTGAATGCATACCACCTCGCTCTCCCCGTACATCAGTCCTCCTCTCTGCGGGCGAGGAAGCCAGGCATGGTCTGCCCTGGACAGGCAGCAATACTCAGGGGGAGAAATCCCTTTATGACTGGAGCTCCTCCCCGTGCCTCTTCCTCCCTGTGTTCACTATCATTGTGCTGTAAAACAAACTGGAGGGGAGATGCTGGGATAACAATCACAGGAAGAGAGCTTGTGACAGCCCAGTCAGAGAGTTATGGTGCCCCGAGACAGGAGGGCAGAGGTTGACACAGGAAATGCTGCTGAGAGCAGGACCCTGCCCTGGCTGGCAATGGGCCTCTCAGGGCTAGGAGTTTCAGGAGGCAGAGGGAAAAGGAAGAAGAAATGCATTTTGCCCTTTACCACTCTATAGGAACCAAAGCATACAGGGGCATGCAGCTGCCACACAGCACAGGCTGCAGGACATTTGAACTGAGAAAGGATCTCAAGGGTCTGCTCTTAGAAAAGTCCTTTTTGCTCGGCTGTCTGCTGCTGCAAGCTTGCAGTAGGCTCTGCTCTGCTGCATTTTGGCACCATGTGAGGAATTCAAGGTCTCCCTTGGCTGAGTCAGGGAAAATTTCTGCAACGCCTCCCGTAAAGGAAGGACTTCGCCGTCTCCTAAGATGACTTCCAACAGCAGCAACAAGTTAGTTCTTTAAAGACAAGCATCTGCCAAACCAAAACACAGGCCTGTGGTTTCCAAGGGACTGAAGTGCATTTGAGAGCTGCTGCAGTCTCCCACACCGCTGCACACAGTCTACAACAGAAGTCATGAACTAAGGAATGAGCTGAAACACACCTCTGGGAAAAGCAAATTGCTTTCTTTTTGCTGTTTCAGAGTCCTGTGTGCTCTGCACTGCACTAACAAAACCCAAACAAAAAGGTTAAAAAGACCTTGTGAAAGGATTTCAGATCATGCTCAAGCACATGAATGCTCACTTTTTTTCTGGTGACCATGCTTTCTCTCCCCTCACTTGCTGCTGGAGGAGCAACAACAGCATCACATGCTGCACTGCAGGTCTGGGACAGGATAGATCTTCATAAACACTCAGCCATGTGTCTATCCTGTTTGCCACATCTCCAACTTCAATGCCATTTATTTATCCACTTTGAAATGCCAGCACAAACACGAGTTTCAAATCCTCTCAAGGCTGTGTCCTCTCTGGCAGTATCACAGCTTTTGCTCCCTTTACCTCTCTATGCTGGAACAGAAATACAAGTTTCACTTGTGTTTCTCCACCCCATTTCAGCCAAAACTCCCATTTGCACAGGCCATGCACAGCAGAAACGCTGAGCCTTGGCTGTACATATCCTCATACTTCTAGTAACAGCTTCCCTTAGTCTTTAACAGCCTCTTTAACATGTTACTGCAGCCAGGGACTCCAAGGGTGGTTCTGAACGAAGCCTCCCCGCATAAACGCCTCTTTGAGCTCTAGCCTGGCACCACTTCCATGCTGATGCATGTGATAGAGGCCAAAGTCTCAAAGCTATAAAACCCAGCAAGTTCAATCACCCACAGGAGCAGGAGGCACGGCATTCTGCCCACACATTGCTGCAGAAGAAAGCAGACCCAGACTTCCTGATCCGATTAGCAATCCTGGCATCAAACCCTCACCCAGACAAAGTGTGTGTGACTGATACTTGCCTAGGAACAGCTCAAAGTTTCTCACCAGCACAGGCAAAACTGAACCTGGTGGCATTACCAGGTTGGTATGTGGGAAGTGGAGAACAACCCCAAAAAACACATTTTCCTGTCCCTGTGGTATGACTTCCCCCATCCACCTCGTATGCATTTCCACCACAGAGTGCCCATCCCTTATCTCCTCAAACTCAGACTGAACTAACCACATCTGTCCAAGCCTCATGCCTTCTACACAAAGCTGTCTTGCCCTGCTGCAATCCTTACTCATGGCCAGCAACTTCCAGGCTGCTGCAGCAGGGAAGAAAGGACCAAGCTGGGGGTTTCTTTGCCCTGGGAGAAGGAAACCGTGGGGTGGGGAAGAAGAACCAGGACTGAGAGCTGAGCTTTCTTCTCTCACTGCAGTCTTACAAAGGGGGAATGATGGTTCCAGGCAAACCTGTTTTAGCAGGGGGGTTGGAATAGTTAATCTCCAGAGGTCCCTTCTAACCCCTACCATTGTGTGATTCTGTGACTGATGCTGCTCCTCCCTGTGCAGCAGAGGACTGAGTGGAGGGGAAGTCCTTACAGTCTGGCTCAAACAGCACTGGCAGCCATCACCCTGTCAGCCTCACCTATGTCACAGTGTGCCTCAACATCCCCACACTATTTGCACAGTGGCTGGTGTGCAAGAGCACTGGAAGGTGTTTTCACCCCAGCTCTGCAGAAAGCATGTTAGAAGGTCCATTTCCCATCAGGTCTGAAGAAAAAGCTGCTAACTGCAGTACAGAACCTCTCCCTGGGAGCAGCTTTTTCAGAGAGCTTTGTAACAGAGGGAAGAGAACAGAAATGTTGCAGCAAGGGAGAACTAAGCCATTTTTAAACTTTAACAAGCAGGCAATGGACTTTATATATAAAGAATTATTTATATATGTGTATGTATATATATATATATATATATATATATAAAGACTCTTTCCATGTCCCAGAAAGACAGACACCTCAAAAACCACACCTAAATGCTCCCTACAATGCAGCTGCTTAAGAATTCATTGCAGCCTTCTCTGACTTTCCATGAATGACAACCTTGGGGGGCAGTCTTCTTCGGTGGATATTCAGTGGCAGGTTCACAGAGCAGGTAATGGCTCAAAGAAAGAACGTGAGTAGAGACCCAGGAGCAAGAAGTGTCACACCATGGTTTGGGTTTCCTGCAAACTGGGAGCTCAGAGCTCCCACTGTAGTCTTTTTTACGAAGCAATATGCTTCCTAGAGGAACTCTGGATAACTACCACCACCAGGCTCTCTAGCAGAACACTGCTCACTGGGGTTTCATGCTATGTACAGGACAAATGCAGAAGTGGTCCAATTATAACTGCTTGATCCTAATGGAAAGCTTCCAAAACATCTCTTCAGCTACAGTTTCTCAACAACAACTCTTTTACCATAAAGCAAAAGGCCTGGAAGAGGCCCATGTGCTTGAGCTTAATACAAATCTAGCTTGAGAAATTGATGGGAAATATGGGGTTGGGATGATCCACTTCATTATTTGCCTTAAACCAGTCCTGCATATCAAAAACTGTAGTAGAAAGAATAGAATAGACCAGACCGAAAGAGACCTTCAAGATCACAGTGTCCAACCTATCATCCAACACCACCTAAACAACTAACCCATGGCACCAAGCACCCCATCAAGTCTCCTCCTGAACACCTCCAGGGATGGTGACTCCACCACCTCCCCAGGCAGCCCATTCCAATGGGCAATCACTCTCTCTGTGGAGAGCTTCCTCCTAACCTCCAGCCTAAACCTCCCCTGGTGCAGCCTGAGACTGTGTCCTCTTGTTCTGGTACTGGCTGCCTGGGAGAAGAGACCAACCTCTGCCTGGCTACAGCCACCCTTCAGGGAGTTGGAGAGAGCAAGAAGGTCTCCCCTGAGCCTCCTCTTCTGCAGGCTAAGCAACCCCAGCTCCCTCAGCCTCTCCTCACAGGGCTGTGCTCCAGACCCCTCCCCAGCTTTGTTGCCCTTCTCTGGACACGCTCAGCATTCATGAAGTTAATCACCAGTACATTCCTACTTTGCTATAAAGCTTCCTCTTTCCCAGCACTGTGCATCTAAGAGATGCAACCCCCACATGTTTCTTCGCTAACCTGGATGTAAGTACCTAGAATTGAGTCCTGCAACTCTCATTTTTACCTTAATGCTTCCAAAACACGTGCAATAATGTCTTGGCTGGTCCATCAATAATGATGTACTTCAGGCCTTTTGAAGTTTAAAGGGAAGCATCAAGCAGAAAGAAAGCTCTCTTAGGTGGCTTCCCTAGAACAAGGCTGGTGGTAACAAACATGCAGGCAGCTGGACTAACACCACCACAGAAAAGGCAAGGTGTTTTGACAACACAGAAATGGTACCTAAAAACAAGCCACATTGTAACTGCTAAGGAACACTTACACCTCCTCTGTTGGTACACACACAAGGGTAGCTTCTTACTCTGAATGCAATCAGACAGCTCTTCCTACTTGCACACCAACATGACCCCAAAAAAAAGCACCTACCCCTCAGGTTAGGAAAGATGTTGAGGTGCTGGAAGGTGTCCAGAGAAGGGCAACAAAGCTGGGGAGGGGTCTGGAGCACAGCCCTGTGAGGAGAGGCTGAGGGAGCTGGGGTTGCTTAGCCTGGAGAGGAGGAGGCTCAGGGGAGACCTGCTTGATGCCCACAACTCCCTGAAGGGAGGTTGGAGCCAGGTGGGGGTTGGTTTGTATATTTGCATGCAGAAGGAGCTAAACTATGCAACCAGCATAGCGCCCCTTAAATTGTCCAAGGATCCAATACCTTGACAGCTTCTTCTGTAGGCTTGTCATCACTCAGCACCATGGATCTGCACAGATGTTCCAAGATGAAGAGGAAACTCTAGGCTAAAATGTTGCCCTATCACAGCTCAAAAACCCAACCAAACAAAACTCATGATGGGAAGAGATTATCCAGAACAACAGAGGCTGAGGCGTGGTGTAGGCCCAAGGGAGAATTTCTCATGAAGCCTTCACGGTGTGAAGCAGATTGGTAATCTGTCATTTACTGACCCGAGCTCATCTTGAAGAGGAAAGTGAAAGGCACAGGTTTTGAACAGACTATGACTGTGGTGTTTGCAGAACAAGAGAGCTTCTCCCAGGACAGGCTTAACACGTGAATGGCACTGGAGCTCCTGTGCGAGAGTCAGGTAGCAGCTTTGGAGGTTGTTAGAATAGAACAGAATTAACCAGGTTGGAAAAGACCTTTGAGATCAATGAGTCCAACCTATCACCTTGGAAAAGACCTTTGAGATCAATGAGTCCAACCTATCACCTTGGAAAAGACCTTTGAGATCAATGAGTCCAACCTATCACCCAGCACCACCTGAGCAACTAAACCATGGCACCAAGTGCCTCATCCAGGCTCTGCCTAAACACCTCCAGGGATGGTGACTCCACCACCTCCCTGGGCAGCACATCCCAAGGGCCAATCTCTCTTGCTGGGAAGAATTTCTTCCTAACCTCCAGCCTAAACCTGCCCTGGCACAGCTTGAGACTGTGTCCTCTTGTTCTGGTGATGGTTGCCTGGGAGAAGAGACCAACCCCCACCTGGCTCCAACCTCCCTTCAGGGAGTTGTAGACTCCATCAAACATCAAATACTGCATGTATTCAATACTGGAAGAGAGAAGCGCTGCCACACTGGTGTGCTTTCTGAGCACCCATGGAGAGGGGAGACAAAACAGTACCTGTGTTGAACAGTGCATTTGATGGCCAACTACAGAATGCTGCTCAGTATCAGGCTTCAAGAAGACATGAGTAATCTCCTCATCAAGAACAGACATGATGAAGCAATTAAAGGGTAATTTAAGAGCAGATTATGCAAAGTCTAACTTCTTCAGGAGAACTAAATGGCCAAAACATCGGTATTACATGCATAGGAAGTCTCACTGCATCTTGATTTAGTATTTGTACTCAAACATGTACTCTCTGGCAAGCTCAAAATTAGCCTCTGGCGGATGAACTCAACAAGAAATCTCTGGAGTAGCTTAACTCTGAGGTTCATTTCTCCATCTTCCTCCTAAGAAAGCAATTCAAGCTCTTGTGCATAAGCCCCCACACAAAGTCAAGGGGCTAAGATCTTCAGACATGTCAGCCAGTTCCTCTGCCTGCTGTCTGTCTCTTGCAAGGAACTACGCATCTGCGGGAGCTCATTCCTGAAGACACTCTCAAGGGAGACAACTTTCTGACCTAACTTCCTACTTCTTTCATTATCTTTGTGGAGCTGTTGGTCTGAGCAGACTAGAGGCATATGGTCAGAGGTTGTCCACTGTGATGCATATCAAACAGCAAAAGACCATCTACTGTGCTTCAATAGCTATATGGGAAGAGTCTTAGCTCATCTTAAGTGCTCATCCTTGAGACAGCTGGGGAGGGGTCTGGAGCACAGCCCTGGGAGGAGAGGCTGAGGGAGCTGGGGTTGCTTAGCCTGGAGAAGAGGAGGCTCAAGGGAGACCTTCTTGCTGTCTACAACTATCTGAATGGAGGTTGTAGCCAGCTGGGGGTTGGGATCTTCTCCCAGGCAACCAGCACCAGAACAAGAGGACACAGTCTCAAGCTGTGCCAGGGGAGGTTTAGGCTGGAGGTTAGGAAGAAGTTCTTCACAGAAAGAGAGATTGGCCACTGGAATGTGCTGCCCAGGGAGGTGGTGGAGTCACCATCACTGGAGGTGTTTAAGAAGAGAGTGGATGAGGCACTTGGTGCCATGGTTTAGTTGATGAGATGGTGTTGGGTGCTGGGTGATAGGTTGGACTCAATGATCTCGAAGGTCTTTTCCAACCTGGCTAATTTTATTCTATGCTGTTCATGAGGATCTCAATATTCCTTTCCCAGACATCTTTCACTATATAACTACCAAAAGGCTATCAACTGCAGAGGTGCCCCCATTTATCACTAAAAGCAGTCACATTGACAGGCTGATACTGACAAAGCAGAGTACAAGATGGTGACACATGTCACAATCAAAGGAGCACTTTGGGCGCTGCCTTGGGAGCCAGGCGCTCACATTCTGATTATTTTTGTTACCAGGCCATATATTTTGAAGTTATTTATACAAGCACCAAGCATAATGGGACAGATGCTTGCATGAACACAGAGAATGCAAGCCAGGACTTATCACACAAAGATGCAGCAGACATCTCTTGGGCTGTACACAAGTGCGAGGATGAAGTCGCTCGCTCAGCACCAGAGCGCAGTTACCTCCAGGGCACGGTGAAGCAGCCTCTCCGCTGGGACACTGGGGGTTTGTTTGTGAGAAGGGAAATGAAGCTCAACTTCTCCAGCTGAAGCTGCAGAGGAACTCGAAGCAGGCAGAAAGTAATTACTCAGCTGGACTTTGGCCAGGATGCTGGAGTTAGCCCTGCTGCTCTTGCAGACTGTGTCAGGGAACCATGCAGTGACCACCGCTGCTGTCTACTGAGTCATCGGCACTGCGTCCCGCAGAATCCAAGCTCTCCTTAGAAACATCCCATTGCTGGATTAAGCAAGCCCAGCCCCGGTCAACTTGGGACAACAGGACAAGAAGGAAGGGTGAGAAGAATAACTATTAGTGTCACTTTCAAGAGCAGTAAAATTTACATGGATTAAAGGGATGAAATCTTTATATATAGTAAAAAGGATAATTACAACGAAGGCATCTGTCTAGCTGGCACCACCTACAGCAAGACATGCAAGCAGTAATTGTACAATAACAACCCAGTGTTTAGTGTGAGGTTTGGGACATTCTGCCAGAAAACCTAAAGCATCCAGGTTGTAAAACACTGTAATAAGCAGGTAATCCCCAGCCTGGCGTCCAAGTTACTGCCCTAACCTGTTCCTTATGATTATAAAATGTCTCAGTGTCAGCAGGTTCACTGTGAGTCAGAACTGAAATAATAAATGGCTTATTTTCCATCCTGATGGAGGAAATACATCACAGCTTATTGTGGCTCGCTGACTGGGGCCTGCTTTTTTTTCCTTCAAACAGGAAAATGTAAAAATAACCAAGTCATTCTGCCTTGATGCACTTATTTGTGATTAACAAAGCCCTCGTCACAATCAAATCAGAGCAGAAAAAGCTGCCTGTTTTCGGTAGGGGCTGCAAAAACAATACCTCAGGGGAAAAAAAAACACAGAAGGGAAAACATTGCACAAAGAGCCAAATATGAAAGTTGTGACCAATAGCCCCTTGGCCAAAGTGATTCCACCACGCCGCTCCGGTAAACAGCGGGTGGCCTGAGCTGAGGTAAAAGTCTGGGCCCTACCCTCACCTGCACTTCTGCTCCCAAGAAACTGTCTTTAATCAGGTTCCAGCACTCCCAGCCTGCTCACAGCTGCTCAGGACCTCTGGCTGCAGGCTCCAGAGGAACGGTGCTATCTCTTGCTTCGTGCACTGCTGGCAAGCAACAGTGCCCTACTTCTGCTGGAGCTGCCCAAACACTGCACACAAACCACACCAACTGTTTCACTGAAAAGCACTCAGAGGCAGACAAAGCACCAGTATCCCAAAAATACTCATCCTGCACCTAGCACAGAAATACATCATAGCAGCAGCATGGTGAGTGAGGTGCAATCAGTCCTCACGCTGGCTGTGAGCTAAGAGAACTGTAACCAGCAGAAGAAAATAAGCCTCATTATTTGATGTCCTTAGACAAAAAGCAGACATATTAAGATGGCTATTTCAAGCTAGAATTTGGAGCACATATTTTTATACACACACACACAGAGTGGCCTACATACATAGAACACTTAACAGAAGAATACAGAAAACATAGGACAAGATGGGTGGGAAAAAAAGCTATAAGCAAATTATAGAGAGGACAGTCTCAAGCTGTGCCAGGGGAGGTTGAGGCTGGAGGTGAGGAAGAAGTTCTTCCCAGCAAGAGAGATTGGCCTTTGGGATGTGCTGCCCAGGGAGGTGGTGGAGTCACCATCCCTGGAGGTGTTTAGGAAGAGCCTGGCTGAGGCACTTGGTGCCATGGTTGAGTTGATCAGATGGTGCTGGGTGAGAGGTTGGACTCAATGATCTCAAAGGTCTCTTCCAACCTGGTTAATTCTCTTCTCTATATAAAAATGTTAACAGCACTCAGATTTGAAAGAGAAAGAAAACACATTTAAAGTAGTAGGAAACAAACATAGCCTGGTGCCTGCAGAAAGTGTAAGACAAAGGAAGTCTGGGGTGAGCATCAGAAAGGCAGCCCTGACTGCTTCCAGGGGAGGGATCTGTCTCAGAACTGCAGTCTCCCTGCCCCTGCATGCTTGCAATACACAGCAGCTGACCTTAGGCATACAGAGAATGCAAAACTCTTTGCATGCAAACAACGCACTGAGAATATCAATTTCCTCCAATATTTCACTCTAGGGGGGGAAAAAAAATGCCATTTTTCTGTATTCTATGTAGAATAGCAAATTGTAAACTAATGCTTTGGAGTCTGGAAGGCAAATGTTAATTCCCAGAGTGCCGCTGCTAATAAACTGGCAATCAATAACTGCTAAGTTATTGATGACCCAAAGCCTAATGCTGTACCAAAAATGCAGATTGAAGTGCAGTTGTTTTTGCAGGGCTGTCTCCTGACTGCAAGCTTTTCAAACATAAGAGTTTAAGCACACAAATGGACAAATTTCCTTCTCTTGCATGTCCTTTCTGCAGCTTCTTTGGTAAATCAGATTCATCATAACCTTTAAACCTCAAGATGTTTTGGTTAACAGTGGCCAGGGCTCAGAGCTACAGCTGCAGCAGGTCAGAGTTTTCTTTCCCATGCATGTTCTGCAGGGACAGAGTTTGCCTGTGAGACACTGCAGCGTTGGTCTCCACCTCGTGCTGCCTTCTAGCTGAAAACCCCAAATAATTCGAGTTCTGTTCTGGTGCTATCCATCAGCCACAATTCTTGGCAGCCCTGAAGGCAGCTACTTAAAAGGACTAATGGTCTCGCAATGGAGTCATGGGACTTTGACTCATAGTCCCAGCTTCAGCTGCAGGTTCCACCACCAGCCCCCACACAGCTCCAGCCCTCTCCTTTGCCCTGTGCTCCTTTCCCAGCTGCCCCACCAGCAGCAGCAGCAAAGGACACTGAATCTCTGCTCCCTTTGGGCTTCCCTAGGCATCAGACTCCTGTGGAGGTCTGCGGTACTTTCAGGATTGCCTTTGTTTTCAATTGCTCCTCCCAGCTGTCCTCAAGAGAAACACATGTCAAAAGAAGTGAAAATACTGGCATGTGAAAGGCTGATACACTGAAACTACACAAACACAAGAAGCCAGGCCATGCTGTCCTGAGGGTTTACAAAACCCCTCTTCCACCATGTCCCACACAGCTTCCCACAAACATAACCTCACCCCCACAATCTGCAGCCCTTTCCAACTCAACTGTTTCATTCCTTTGCCTTTTGCAGTCCCCAGGTACTGCAAGCTCCCTGTACAGAGCCCCCAAACCCCACAGCGCCCTTCAGCCCCTCCTAAACATCCCTCAGGGGTCCACTAGGTTCACGATCTTTGTCTGGCCAGCAAGTGGCTACCCACCAGGAACAGATCAGATCCTAAGCAAGGCCTCTTAACTCTTGACCCAAAGCTCCTTTTTCCTTTGGTTGGTTTGGTTAGAGACGTTTAGGGATGGGTTTGGTTTGGTTAGAGACGTTTAGGGACGGGTTTGGTTTGGTTAGAGACGTTTAGGGCCAGCCTGGGTTTGGTTAGAGACGTTTAGGGACAGTTAGCCATAGACATGACCACTACAGCAAGGAGCACAGAGCCTGGATTCATTACTGCCTTGTGACTCATTAAAGGCTTTTTCTCAACTGAGTAAAGTTTCCAGCATTTTTGGGCCACGTTTCACATCAGAGCTCCACTTCAGAAAGTGCTACACATCAAAACAATTTTGATGACAAGACTGCAGGGAAGCAGAAGCACTCAGCATCTGGAACAGCAAGAAATTAGGGTTAATAAATGTCCCACAGACAGACAGAATTTTTTTTCCTCTCTTCCACACTTTGGGTTTCAACCTTAGAGCATGCAGCAGGAATGGTTCATTTCAAGCTTCTGGGCTTGGTTTGGGGTTTTTGTTGGTGGTTTGGGGGGGGGCTGGGTTTTGGGTTTTTTTTCCTTTATTTATTTCCATTTTGGCTTGTGACAGGAACAGAGCTGTTCACTGACATTACACAGTGCTGCTTCTGAAAGCAAAAGTCTGTTCTGTTCTATCCTACACCAGTCCAAGCAAAAAATCTCTTCCTTCTGACCCAAAGATCATGGAAAAGAATACGTATGTCTGAAGACAGGACCTGCAGACAGACGTCACACCTTGCACTGGAGAGCAGCTGCAAAAGCACACAAGCCTGGAACCACACAAGAGCTTCCTGCAGCTCTTCTCATTCCTGAAGGGTGGTTGTTGCCAGGAGGGGTTTGCTCTCTTCTCCCAGGCAACCAGCACCAGAACAAGGGGACACAGTCTCAAGCTGTGCCAGGGGAAGTTTAGGCTCAAGGTGAGGAGAAAGTTCTTCACTGAGAGAGTTGTTTGTCATTGGAATGGGGTGTCCAGGGAGGTGGTGGAGTCCCCATCCCTGGAGGTGTTCAAGAGGGGATTGGATGTGGTGCTTGGTGCCATGGTTTAGTCATGAGGTCTGTGGAGACAGCTTGGACTCGATGATCTTTGAGGCCTCTTCCAACTTTGGTGATTCTGTGAATTTTCAGCAGAGGGATAGCCATGCTTTTAATCACCACTCATAGCAAGCCACCTTCCTCACTAACTGCAGCTCACTGGATTCTGCACCCTTCCCTTTGCTTCTGCACTTAAGGTGCAGTTGAGGAGCTCCTGCTTCCAGGCAAAAATGGGTCTGGCTTATTTATTTAACTGGTAGGAAATCCTATCACACCTCTCAGCTGCAGGTTTCTTTCCACAACAAACCCTTCCATCACGTAGCAGACTGTGTACCTTGAAGACATTCCTTCTCTCTGTGACACATCTCTTCTTCTCTTCAGAAAGTAACATTTTCCTTAACCAAGCCCCAGCAGAAGAATGCAGGATTTCCCAGAGCAAAAGGCAAGAAAAACACACCTCGTGGCACTCATGATTTAGCTCACATTTCAAAGGCTTCTCATTTCCTCTCTCAGTCTTTTCTTATAAACACTACAACCCAAACATTTGTTTGCTTTGATTACCATAACTCCCAAACACGAGGAAACTCCTCTGCAACCCGCTGAGGTTACCGGCACGTTCGAGCTTTGTCCTCACGGCACAGCCATCCAGCCTGCACAGGCTTTCTAGGAAGCACACAACAGTGTGGAGCTCAGCTGCTCCTTTACATCTGCCCTGGGATCAGGCAAGCCTCAGACTGGCCCAAAGAGCACATTCTATCACATGCAAGTGGGCTGCACAGTGTGTGGCTCTGTATTACAGGATCACAGGATGTTAGGGGTTGGAAGGGACCTCTGGAGATCTTCCAGTCCAACCCCCCCTGCCAGAACAGGGCCACAGACTCTAGTGCAGGTTGCACAGGAACACATCCAGACAGGTATTGAAAGTCTCCAGAGAAGGAGACTCCTGTGCTGGAGTTCACATCCATTGCCCCTTGTCCTGTCACAGGGCACAAGTGAGCAGAGGCTGCCCCTTCCTTCTTGACACCCAGCCCTCATCTATTTCTGTACATTTATTAGATCCCCTCTCAACCTTCTCCAGACTGGAAAGCCCCAGGGCTCTCAGCCTCTCCTCATAAGGCACATGCTCCAGTCTCTTAATCATCCTTGCAGCCCTCTGTTGGACTCTCTCAAGTAGATCCCTGTCCCTCCTGAACTGGGGAGCCCAGAACTGGGTGCAATATTCCACTAGGGTGGAATATTCCAGGGTGCAATATATCACTAGGGCAGAGTAGAGAGAGAACCTCCCTCGATCTGCTGGACACCCTCCTCTTCATGCATCCCAGGATCCCATTGGCCTTCTTGGCCACAAGGGCACATTGCTGCCCCATGGATAACTCGTCCACCAGGACTCCCAGATCCTTCTCCTTGGGGCTACCTTGGGGTTCACCTCCTAACCTGTACTGAAGGTTCTATCAAAGGGCCTTATTTTCAAAATGGAAAAGGGTGAGTCCCCTGTTGGGCTGCACATGCATGGAAGTTATGTGGGGGAAAAAAACCACCCCCAAACCCACAAACAAACAAAAACCCCCTACATGATGTGTGAATGCTGTGGTTGTGCTCAGGTTTCAAGAGATCAGAGTTAAGACTTTGCAGTGCTGAAAAGCAGGGTCAGGCACTGGTTAAACCCCATCTAAGACTGCCACCTTTGCACCTCCTTGGAGGAGCCCACTATTGCTACTGCAGAGTAGAGAAGCCATGGGTCTAACAACTGTTCATTTTTAATCTTTCTTAGAGAGGCCTCTTCCCAGTCCTTTAAAAGCCACTGTGGTAAGGACAAGAGGATACCCAGACCTTGGTTTCCAAACCAATTTGCCAAAATACAGCCTGCACAGAGAGAAACTCCAAGGTTGCTAAACTCTGGATGTCTGTACAACAGGGCAAAGTGGGCCAGGTCCTCAAGGAGCCAACATAGAAACAACCAGGTCTGTGATACCGCTGTAGCACCAGGGACTCAGGACCACAGGACTGGATGTGACAAGGCTATTTTGTCAATACTTGACACTGCCCCTTGGCCTTTTCCCTACACTGACAGTATCTCATAATTTGAGACCAAAAGGACCTGTGGGAATGGCTGCCTCCCTTCTAGGGAGTCATTCATCATGCCTGCTAATGTATTTCCCTCGTGAACAGTTGGAACAGAAACCTGTTCTCCTTCACCAGCTGCCCATCCCAAACAGACCAGCCTCCTATGAAGAGAATACATAACCCTCTTCATATCTGTCTTCTTTCCCTTTTCCTGTCACCCCAGGGCTTTCCTTGCAACACCAGCAGGTATTTTGAACAACAAAGTTAACACACAGAAAGGAACCACTGGGCTTAACTAAAGGCAACTATTACACTTGTCAACTTCAGGCAACCTCACACAGAGTTCAGAAGAGGGCTGTGGTCTACACACCAGCTCATCAGCGAGGGACAAAGAAGAAACCCCTATTTCCTACTTTGAAGCTTCAGTGCTGCAGAGGAACCTCAGAACCTCACCAGACTCTCACACAACCAGTTCCCATCAGCAGTTACACACATGATCACAAGGTTGCCAGAACAAGATGAGAAGTCAAATCTTAAATCAAGATTTACCTGGCAGAGGAAAAAAGATGTTACAGGAGAGTAGGAACATTCAAGTCAGCACAGATACATTTTGCTGCCCTATTCCTCCTGTAATAAAACTCAGTGTAAGTGGTGCTTTAGGAAAGGAGCAGCACAGGCAATAAAGCTGGTCAGAAGCTTCAGACAATAAAAGCATATTCTGCTCATTGTAATTTTTTTCCCCTTTAATTGGAAGGAAGTTTTTTACACGTCAGTGTAACTCAGACCCCGTTAAAGACATTTCTAAGAACAGGCACATCTCTTAGAGCAAAGCTCATTTAGCAGTCACTTAACAGCAACAGCTTAAAGCCTTGATTGCCGATTTCAACTTCTCCCCTGCGTGATTCATGTATCCCTGGGATGGGTCTGAGCAAAGGATTCTCCCAGCAAGGACAGCCTAATCAGATTTTTTCAACTCAGTCAAGTATTCTCTTTATGCCATCCAACCCCAGTGGCAAAATCTCTTCTAATAGCAGATCTCTCCATGTTAAAAGACAAAAATGTTCACAGGCTAAACAGTGGCTGAATCACAGCCAAGAGGCAAAGCTCTTACCCTCAGAAAGACATAAATGTTATCCCTGCCTCATTCTCACTGCTAATCCTTCACACTGCATTGGCAAGTAGCTCTGGTACAGAAGTGCATGCACCCCATCTCAGATACCTGCTTGACAGTGCAGAACTCCCTCCACCTGCAAGGCAGCACTACTGCCTTGCATCTCAGGGGCTGGCATGGAGAGGACAGACTCTTGGAGATGTTGAAAGGCCCCAACACAGTGGCCATGACTGAGCAACAAACCTGAAGAGGTTTGAGGCTTTCCACCCCTCTTGCTGAGCAGATGGGCCATCCATACACAGAACAGAACTCTTCTTTCCAGTTGCCTTGACCTCCAGCAAGGAGGGGAGGCAGGACTCAAGTCCATCACTTGAAAAGCTTAGAGGGCAGCACGGCAAAGCCCCCCCTGATGCCTGCATCCCCAGTCTGGCATACTGCCCTCGGGCAGGGCCACCGATTGCTGAGCCACCACAGGGATGCTACCCCCAGAGACGGCTCACGAAAACAAAACGCTGCCCTGGTCCACAGCTGCAGATTCAGCTGGTGTGCTGCTGAACCCTGCTGTTTAGCAGAACAACTGGGGCAGTTTGGAAGCTTCTACCTCACAAGGAATCTCCACAGGCACAGCACAGGGCTGAGTCACAGATGGGCTAATGAAAAGACCTTGAAGACCTCGGCATGACTTGTACTTTATGCACCCACCATCTGATGCTGCTTCCACACAACATGCCTAGCAAAAGACACACTGGGAAGTGATCTTTGATGTAAATATTTCTTACTTCTGTCTCAACTTGGATTGTAACTTGAACATTAAGGTGCTTTATGCACTTTGACTTTAGCCTGGTTTCCAAAGGACAGACCACAGCCCCTGTTTGCCTGTTGGGTATCTCCACTGCTTAGCAATGAAGAAACACAGCAAATACCAGCTCTTGCCCCAGGAAGAGACAGGAAACATGGGGGGAAAGATCAAGCAATGATGCCAGTAACTATAGTGGGTTACTCTCTTCTTCCCCTCTCATCAACCTCCTCAAGCTTGAACAGCTTCTAGCTCTCTCCCTTGGGAGAGCCACTTAGCCCTCCACCTTCCCTGATGCCCCACCTCTACATTTGATGTTCTGACTCTGACCATCTTTGACAATGGAAGTATTTTTTCTCAGCTACACATTTTGAAGTTGACAGCTTTTATTTCACACACAAAGAGCCTCCTGCACACCTGAAAGCTTGTCAGCCTTTCCTGGATGGTACCTTCAGCTCTGAGAAAAGGCACTGCCTCCTCTAAGAGCATCATGATGTCACCACCACCACCACTATATCCTACGCTCTTAAATCCAGTGCAGGGGGCAGTCACATGCTCCTGTTTGTACATCCCATAATACAAGGCCCCTATTTATCAATAAATGCCTTGAGGTACAGAGCAAAGCCCAAGCTAATGAAAATCTGCCAGCTTTATCTGCTAGTGTTTCTCATCAGCAGCAGCAGTGACCAGGGAAAAGTGAAGGGAAATGAGGATGCATCAGAGAAAGTCAGAAGAGTAAAGGAGAGAAGGAAATGAACCCACAGGTATGTGAGGAGTGGAGGAATGAGGAGGGAGGAGAAGGCAACAGAAGTTAAGGCCCAGCTTTTTTCCACTGTTTTTTTGTTGTTACTTCTAATCCAATGTGCTAAAGAATGACTTCAAAACATCTGCAAAGAGACCAAGGAGACATTTTGCTCAGTGCAGAGCTGAGCACTGGAACTCATGGCTGCAGGATAACTACTGGAAAACAACTTGCAACGATTAAAAAAGGATTAAATGGGTTTTATAAACAACAGTATCTGTTGTTAAACATGCTAAAATAAAATTACAAGAGTTAATAACCCCTTTGCCTCAGGGCATAAACTAATCCTCATCTCAATGTAGCATATATCTGCCTGCCTGTCAGCTTGATATCTGGAGCAACAGCTCCTATCCATAGGCAAGCAATCCTTGCTTTTAGTTCCTGGCATTCAGAAAGTGCCTTTCTTGCCTGAAAAAGAGAGCATGCCACTGTCCAGGCCCTCAACTGACCTCACAGAATTAATTCTGCAGTTCACCAGCTACCAGGGAGGTGGTTGAGGCCCCAGCCCTGGAGGTGTTTAAGGCCAGGCTGGATGAGGCTCTGGGCAGCCTGATCTAGTGTGGGGTGTCCCTGCCCATGGCAGGGGGGTTGGAACTGGATGATCCTTGTGGTCCCTTCCAACACTGACTGGTACTATGACCTTTCCCTTGAGGGGCACGGGTGAGATGCATGGAAAGGGAAGAAAACAGTTTAACAGCTCTGCACTTCAGTGTTCTGCTCTCCACTTCTTCAAATAAGGTTTCTCAGAGCACTAAACCCAAGCAGGAGATAAAATTCTTGGAGAAAAAAAAAAAAAGCTTAAAGACATGAACAAAGCACAAAAAAAATCTATTAGCACTTCTTGGGGCAACAGTTCACCAGCCAAATCACTTTATGAGAAATTAGGTCTCCAGGAGAGGCAGCAGGGGATTTTTTTAACTATGAATTGACTCTGCCTGGCAGTAATTAAAGTGTTATCTACTATCATGGACTGCTCTCAAAGCCAGGGCAGGGTTGAAGCACAAACTCCCAAGATCATGATTCCAGCCCTTTCCAACCCCAACCCCAAACCCATGAACCTCACTAACAGATTGGCTAGTCTCCCAAATAATTGCTCCTGGACAAAACACAAGATGGGACACGACATGTCCGATGCTCCACTGCGGTTATGAACTGCTGGTTTCAAATGCCAGCTTGCCCTTTCCCACAGGCAAGGCAGCTGCGTGCCGGGGACGCTCCTCCCCTGGCTCAGAACTGCACCTGGAAGAACAAGTCTTGAGCATCAACCCTACAGAACTTACTTCACAAGCAGCCTTTCCCTCCACACTGCCAGGCTACTGCCCCAGTTCCATTTGCCTCCAACTGCTTTATTACCTTTATGTTCAAAAGGGGGCACGTCACAGCTGGCTGGGTTTGGAAATCCCAAGGGCCAATATCTGACCTGTGTTTTCAAAACAGGACCTGGTGGTGGCTCTCCTCAACTCACCGGCAGGCCAGATCAAGCATGCCCTGTGCCTTGCAAGTCTCTGCGAAGCCTGACACTGACCAGCCAGCAGAGCAATACTCCTGCACGTTAAGCTGACAACCAAAGCAAGAAATACAAAAGGCCTGCTGGAAAAAGGGAAAACCAAACCAAACCCAAAGCCCCCAGCACCCAAAACTCTGAGACTCAATTTGTTGTCAAGTGAATGCAAGCCTACTGTTTCAGACCACTGAATGTGTGTGTTTCCTCTCCTCCCCTACTGCTGAAACAGCAAAGGATGCATGGCAGATGGTATGATTCATCTCAAAATTACTCTAGCAGAACTCTATTAGCCTCTAAGGAGTAAACTGGGATAAAAATATTCTGAATGTTAACTTAAACTAGGCAGTTGTCAAGAGGAGTCATCAGGTCAGTCCCCCTGCTTAGAGTGCAGAACTTTGCTTTCAGTCAGCAACCAGCATTGCATAGGAAGACACCATCACCTGCTTGTGGTACCTCCCAGGAGCAAGAAGGGAAGCAACAGGAACAAAAAGGCTTATTTTCCCACACAGAAGTAAAAATGTGCCACCCAAAGTCAGGCCAGGAGCTGCAGCACATCATCTTAACACCACCAGCCATACCTGGTGAGACGGGCTACATTCAGCTTCCAGAGACTGAACAGCTGAGCTGATCCTCTACCCCAAGGCATCAGAAACTGTGTCCAAGGCATCTGCAAGAAGTTGCTTGGCAGTAACATCCACCAAGGAAGGCATCTCCAGCTCCAGCTGCAGCCCCTCAGCTCACTGATCATGGAGGACACAGGTAGGCAGCAGACAGACACACCTCAAGGGAGTGAGTGAATGCAGTGGTGGGGTATCACCACCTCTCTGCTCAGCTGCAGTCCTGCTCCAGGCTCCCAGGGCAGCAACGCTCGCCAGTGCAGGTGACAGGCAGGGTAACTTGCCAGGGAAGTGACAAAACAGTACCACATCCAGTGTGAAGGCAGCCTTACAAATCAGCCTGCCCCAAACAAGGCAGTTCCAGCACCATGCCATTGGTCCTTCTCCTTCACACAAGACAGGAGCCAGTGGTGCTGCACACTTTCTTCCAGAGAATAGAAAACACAGGAAGTAAGGAATTAGGTTTGCAGATGCAAGGAGCACTTGCTCACCGAGCTGTTGGAGCAGCACACAATGCCTCCAACTGAAACTCCATCACTCATTTGGAAAGGAAGAAAGAAACAAACCACACAGTTAGCTGGTTCAGACTGCGCTGACAGCACGAGAGCTCACTGCAAGGCAGGGCACTGCCCCAGCACCAGCTGCTGCAGCGCTCACTGCCTGGCTCCGGGCTCCCTCCGAGCTCATGGAAACTCCTTCCCAAATAAATGGTCCACAAGAACCCATTTATTGTTTTGCTCTACCAACAATAACCCTCAGCCAAGTGAGCTGAGGATTTGATGTGCTTTAATGTGCAAGTGGAACCAAGCAGGGGGGTGAGGCTGGTGCTGCTTTGAGGAGAAGGGGGTGAGACCGCTCAATGTCATCTCCTCACTGAGGCGTTTTCTACACAGGCATACGCTACCACGTCAGCCTTCTTGCACAACTGCCTTGTGCAACCATGGCAAATGCATTTCCATCTTCATTCTCGCTCCAGAGCTCCAGAGGGGAGGAGGAGGCATCACCAGCCTCCTTGGCCACAGGAGGAGGGTCTGAAAAGGGGTCAGAGGCAGCGGAAGGGCACCGGGACCCCCTCGCTAATGCCACAAGCGCTCACCCAGAGCAGACGTTTGCAGCAAAGTCTTACTTCGAAACCTCAAAGCAACAGATGACTTCATAGCATCAGGGAATGACTAGCCTTGGCTTGGACTGCAAGGAGAGAAGATTATGGCTTCTCCTTTTAATACTCATTACAATGCCATTGCCACAGAACTGCACAGAAGCAAGAGGCAAGAGTGCAATATCAGGTTTTCATAGACTGAACAAACTGGATTATTCAAGAGTGACTCAAGTTACCTAACAAGCATGGAAAAGTCTGCATTCAAGATAGCATCTCCTTATTTTCCCCAAATCAGTTGCAACAGGCTGTGTTTTACAGTACTACTTGAAACTCACATCCCTGTTTTTATTTCAGGAAGGCACTTAGTGGTTTTTCCTACCTTTGTGGCTACGGGCACAACGCACCAATGGCACCCAGGACCAGACCCTGGATCAGAATTAATACCCCACCAGCTGGAATACAGGCTCACACAACAGCAAGAGAGATGCTCAGCTCTCATAGCAAAGGCAGTCCCACAGATACAAGGACCTGACTCCATAGTTTTACTTGGAGGCTGTGCATATTCATCAAGGGAAAATGGGGAATAAAGGGGGGAAAACCAATCCCCCAACTTGGGCTGAAAGAAAAAGCTCCTGGTTCAGCCCTCTCCAACCCTCTCTAAGGTTTCCAAGCATTGTGTCACCAGCATTTAAAACATGGAAGTGCCTCCCAGCTCTGCCTTCATGCCACTCCAAGGATGGCAGGGCCAAGAGAGCACAACAAATAGGAAGAAGTGAAGCTGCTCCGAGTTAAACATGCAGCACCACTCTGGCTTTTCATATCTAAAGACACAACATTCCACCTCTTTTGTTGTTATTACTTCCTGCAGTATAGGTTTCTAGATATTAATCAGGACCCAAATGCATCTAGCCAGATAAAAATACGTAGTGCCTTTAAGTTTGACTTATATAACAGGATTTGATTAGCTCACATGTGAGGCTGCTTCCTCACCCTGAATTCCTAATAGCTTCTGGCTGGAGCTGCAGCTCCTTCAGCTGAGCGCAGCTCTGCTCAAAGAAGCAGGTGTCCTGGTTTCAGCTGGAATAAAGTTAATTTTCTTCCTAGTAGCTGGGATAGTGCTGTGGTTTGGATTTAGAGTAACATTGAATACACTTAACTGTTGCTAAGCATTGTTTATACCAAGCCAAGGACTCTCCAGCTTCTCCCATCAGCCTGACAGCAGAGGCTGAGGGGCACAGGATGTTGGGAGGGGAGACAGCCATAAAAGCTGACTCAACCTGACCAAAGGGGTACTCCATGCCATGTGATGGCATGATCAGCATAGGAACTGAAGGGAGCTGGCCATGGGATACTGCAGCTCAAGAACTGGTTGGGCATCAGTTGGCAGGTGGTAAGCAACTGCACTGGGCATCACTTGCTGTATTATATCCTAGTATTATTATCCCCTTCCTTTTCTCTCCTATTCTCCACCTGTCAGTTTTACCTCTGGGTTTGGGGGTTGGGGTTTTTTAAGATTCTCTCCCCAGCCCCACTGGGTCTGGGAGAGCAAATGAGCAGCTGCATGGTGTCCAGTTGCCAGCTGGGGTTAAACCATGACAGAAGGGCTGAAGTAGAACAAGCTCAGCAGTGGCGACAGGCAAACACCAACTGCAAATACCTGAACTAGATCTGGCTCTGGCAACTTAACCTCCCTTGACATCACCACAAAGCTGATGAAAAACAGTAAGTTAAAATATCAGTAACATACCAGAAAGAACTTCATCAATAAACATGTATCTTGCAACAACTCCATCATGAGTCTTGCACTTCAGCACAAGCATTGCTTTCCCCACCTTGAACCTCTAGAGAGAATGCAATACCTTGCTGAGGAAGAAACACACCACCACAATTCCTTCTGGAGAAGCCAAAGGATTTACCTTAACTGCTTTAAGTAATGAGGAACCTACAGGTGAACCTACAGGAACCTCCCTCTAACCAGTAACAGTGAATGTGTTTCCTTTCCCTGACCTGCTCCTCTCACCTGAGCAGCAAACCAGATCTGTACCCACAAACAGGCCCAGCAGCAAGCAGCATTTCAGCAGCACTCTGCGGGTAGGCTGCTCTAGCTTGGAAGAGCTGCTAGGTCACGACTGCAACACCAGAGAAACCTGCACAGCAGCACCCTGCTAGAACCAGAGCAGAAGCCAGGCTTCAGGCTTTCCTGAAAAGCCTTCTGCTCACACCTCCCCATGCTTGCACCCGAGGGGACTGCTCCTAAGGGCAGCTGGGAGGACCCCTGGAGCCCAGCCCTACAGGGCACTGCTGCTGGAGCCTCACAGGGCACTGCTGCTGGAGCCTCACAGGGCACTGCTGCAAGGGGGAGGGGGAGAAGAGGGAAAGGAAAGAGGGAGAGTAATCAAGCAGTTATAAATTACACCTGCTAATTAGACATTTCCTGAGAGGAGACAACAGCAGGAGTAATGCCCCCTTCCCTCAGCACACCACCAGGTTGTCTTCAGAGGCAGGTTTCCTGGGAGAAGGGCTCGTGGGTGGTGCAAATAATTCACATTTTAAGAGAGTATTTTTGGAAAAAAGAAATCAACACAGTAACAGTGAAGGGAGGCACAAGGCACGAAAGCCTCTCACATGCTGACAGGGGAGAACTGTGGCAGCTTGCTCTAAAGCATCTCTGAGTAACAGCATCTTCATTTTGTTGAATACCTAATTCAGAGTTTGTATAGACTGCAAAGCATCACCACAGGATACAGTCTAGTTGGCAAACACCAAAGATCTCCCTGTCTGGGAGGATGCTTTTGGCAATCACAATTGAGATCTGGATACATATCAGAGGTGTGTATGGCACAGGTACCCTTTTCATTGTTATTCTTCTAACAATTACATTCAAATTAGCAGATCAGCTCTGATCACTTTTAAGCAAATGCAAGCTACAAGCAAATCAGCCTCCACCACCACCTCCACCACCGCCGCCGCAGCAAGGCATTTTTGGGTCGTTTGTAACCTTACTCCCATCGGTGGCTTCAAGTACATAGAACAGAATAGAACAGAATAGAACAGAATAGAACAGAATAGAACAGAATAGAACAGAATAGAACAGAATAGAACAGAATAGAACAGAATAGAACAGAATAGAACAGAATAGAACAGAATAGAACAGAATAGAACAGAATAGAACAGAATAGAACAGAATAGAACAGAATAGAACAGAATAGAACAGAATAGAACAGAATAGAACAGAATAGAACAGAATAGAACAGAATAGAACAGAATAGAACAGAATAGAACAGAATAGAACAGAATAGAACAGAATAGAACAGAATAGAACAGAATAGAACAGAATAGAACAGAATAGAACAGAATAGAACAGAATAGAACAGAATAGAACAGAATAGAACAGAATAGAACAGAATAGAACAGAATAGAACAGAATAGAACAGAATAGAACAGAATAGAACAGAATAGAACAGAATAGAACAGAATAGAACAGAATAGAACAGAATAGAACAGAATAGAACAGAATAGAACAGAATAGAACAGAATAGAACAGAATAGAACAGAATAGAACAGAATAGAACAGAATAGAACAGAATAGAACAGAATAGAACAGAATAGAACAGAATAGAACAGAATAGAACAGAATAGAACAGAATAGAACAGAATAGAACAGAATAGAACAGAATAGAACAGAATAGAACAGAATAGAACAGAATAGAACAGAATAGAACAGAATAGAACAGAATAGAACAGAATAGAACAGAATAGAACAGAATAGAACAGAATAGAACAGAATAGAACAGAATAGAACAGAATAGAACAGAATAGAACAGAATAGAACAGAATAGAACAGAATAGAACAGAATAGAACAGAATAGAACAGAATAGAACAGAATAGAACAGAATAGAACAGAATAGAACAGAATAGAACAGAATAGAACAGAATAGAACAGAATAGAACAGAATAGAACAGAATAGAACAGAATAGAACAGAATAGAACAGAATAGAACAGAATAGAACAGAATAGAACAGAATAGAACAGAATAGAACAGAATAGAACAGAATAGAACAGAATAGAACAGAATAGAACAGAATAGAACAGAATAGAACAGAATAGAACAGAATAGAACAGAATAGAACAGAATAGAACAGAATAGAACAGAATAGAACAGAATAGAACAGAATAGAACAGAATAGAACAGAATAGAACAGAATAGAACAGAATAGAACAGAATAGAACAGAATAGAACAGAATAGAACAGAATAGAACAGAATAGAACAGAATAGAACAGAATAGAACAGAATAGAACAGAATAGAACAGAATAGAACAGAATAGAACAGAATAGAACAGAATAGAACAGAATAGAACAGAATAGAACAGAATAGAACAGAATAGAACAGAATAGAACAGAATAGAACAGAATAGAACAGAATAGAACAGAATAGAACAGAATAGAACAGAATAGAACAGAATAGAACAGAATAGAACAGAATAGAACAGAATAGAACAGAATAGAACAGAATAGAACAGAATAGAACAGAATAGAACAGAATAGAACAGAATAGAACAGAATAGAACAGAATAGAACAGAATAGAACAGAATAGAACAGAATAGAACAGAATAGAACAGAATAGAACAGAATAGAACAGAATAGAACAGAATAGAACAGAATAGAACAGAATAGAACAGAATAGAACAGAATAGAACAGAATAGAACAGAATAGAACAGAATAGAACAGAATAGAACAGAATAGAACAGAATAGAACAGAATAGAACAGAATAGAACAGAATAGAACAGAATAGAACAGAATAGAACAGAATAGAACAGAATAGAACAGAATAGAACAGAATAGAACAGAACAGAACAGAACAGAACAGAACAGAACCAGACCAGAAGAGACCTTCAAGATCATCAAGTCCAGCCTATCATCCAACACCACCTAATCAACTAACCCACGGCACCAAGCACCCCATCAAGTCTCCTCCTGAACACCTCCAGGGATGGTGACTCCACCACCTCCCCAGGCAGCCCATTCCAATGGGCAATCACTCTCTCTGTGTAAAACTTCCTCCTCACCTCCAGCCTAAACCTCCCCTGGCACAGCCTGAGACTGTGTCCTCTTGTTCTGGTGCTGGTTGCCTGGGCAGGCAGGCAAAGTGAAACGAGTTTTGCCTAAATCTAAGGAGGCCACAAATGCCAGAGCCCAGCTCTGACTCTGACATGAAGCTCACACGCGCCAAACACACATTTGCAAGCGGGCTAATTCCCACTGTGGGAACTGCAAGGTATCTGCAGGGAGCACAACGGGCAGCCAGGCCATGCCTTTAATTTCAGTCGCCAGGTTTTAATTAATTTCCATCCAAGCAAACACTGAAGTGTGTTTCTGCTGAGCTTGCAGGATGTCAGCTCATTTGCACAATAAATGCGGTCTAACAAGTCACCACATTTATAGCAGGTTGCCTCAGCCTTATCTAACTGCGTAGTTTGAGAAGTCAGTGATGGGTAAGTGAAACTCCACCCACGTCACAGTTTCTGGGGCTAAGCACAGGAAAGCCGAAGCAGTCGCGACCTTCTCGCTGCGAGCCACGCTGCCAACACTGTTCTGACAGCTGGAGCCCAAAGCCTTCATTCTGTGCATCACTCTTCTTCAGGAAGGGAAAAGAAGGGGAAAAAAAGAGCATGCACTGTGCACTTGGATTTCCTCCTACAAAATACCTGTCCGTATGCCGATGCTCCAGAGCCCCCCTTCCCCACTACAGCTAAAGCAAAGACCCTCTGCTGCCTGCACATGGGAACTGCCAAAAAGAAAACAACTAAAACTTCAATTAAACTGTCTAAACTCAAAACAAGTCAGCATATAAACAAAGCAGCAGCAAGTTCTGCCTGTATCAGGAGGCACAGATCACTGGAGCATGAAAGCAGAGAGCACCAGCAAGGACAAGGACTCTCCAGAAGGTGGATCTGCAGCAGAACGGGCAGCCAGGGCACCAGCCGGCACACAGCAGCTGCTACCCATCCACACACAGGCAGCTTCAGCCTGGAGGTTTAAGATCAGCTCCATGTGAACAGCAGTGGTGTAGAGTCCTCCAAGATGCAGCACTTTTGCTCACTTGCTGCCCACCTCCTCTGAAACATCAACAGTGGAGCAAGAGAGCAGTGCCCTGGCTGCTCAGCCACCGAGCTTGCAGATCAGCCTCACAAGCGACCAGCTGCCCTCTGCACCTCCTGTCTTTATGAACCTTCAGCTTTCCCCAAACCTTCAGCTTTCCCCAGACAGCACAAAGGCTGCCTGTCCACACAAGAGTCCCTCGTGTGTGCACACTGCTCATTCTATTACAAACATGTTTGAATTTCCTGATTCTTGCACACGATGGAAATTTCACTCTGGTGCTAGGAAAAGGAGGGGGCGGGTGGTACATTTTTAGAAGGAGATGCCAGCACCCAAGAAGCATCAGCAAGCAGCCCACCTCATCCTTTCATGGAGTCCTGGCACGAAGTAGCCTCCAAACGATAGATATTGAATCTTTTTTTTAAGTGTAAAAAGCTAATTAAATATTTTACCTATTGCACAGTCCAGCGAGGGGATGCAATTCAGTCGGCAAATGCTGGGGGCTAAGGGCAGCTCTGCTTGCAAGCACTTCTTTGGCAATCGAGCCCAACTGAAAGCTGAATCTGTGCTGTCTTACCATGTCCCACACATACACAGTACACTCACTCAAGTGTGCACACACTGCTCAGACCTGAGCAGCAAGAAGGGCCTTGACAAAACAAGGGAGCCCCACAGGCTGGCACCGGCGTGAGCCTGGGCTGCACTTAACACACCAGCAAAGCACTCAGACCAACACGGGCTGCGCAGAAACGCAGCACAGCCATCCCTGGCACACTGGCTTGAAGCAGCAACAGGAGTGAATGCACCTCCAGCTGCATGGATTCCTAGCATTCCCAAAAATGAGGTTTGTAAGGCCAGAACAAGAGGAGACTTGTACCTTTAAGTTTAATTAACTCCGGAATAAGACGTATTTGCAGACGGAACCATAACATCATTGATACTGTGCAGTGATGCAAGATGTCTTGAACAACAGCAAGTTGTCTGAGCAAATCAAGTGTTGTCCCCTGCTTCTCCAGCAAAATGCCTCATCTCTGTCTGATGCAGCAGCTGCCAGAGTCCCAGGAGGCTTCCAGTGAATACATTTTCAAACCCAGCCACTTTTTGTCCCACCTACCACAGAGCAAAGCACTGCTAAACCTTTGCCACTTACTGCAGAAGTGCTTCAAAACTAAACACATTTGCTTCTGCAGGTAGTAAGTGATCTGGTGAGGATCAGTACCCACTACTCGCAGGAGCATGGAGCCTAATGAAGCTCCAGGCAGATAACCACCAATTCAGTAAAGGCAGCTGACTCCTTCCTTTTTATTCCTCCACCTCCTCCGCTGGGGATGGAGGCCTACAAAGGAACTTCACGACACAGCTGCTGCACAGCTAACTTAAGATGTCTGCATATCACAAATCACAGTACAGGAATGAAACACCTTTGTTTGATAAGCATGTGTGAATAACCTCTCCAGAGTATATTTAGAAATCATACTCAAGTGTGAGTAGCACTTGTCCTCAGAGATCAATTTCACTCACGCTGAAGCTCTCTGTGGAGCAGCAGAAATGGTGTTCTTCAAAACGTGACTCTTCCCAGCGCACTTCATTTCTGAAGTGCAGCCTATCATCACAAGGAGCAGCTTCCCCAACATTTAAACCCATTTTGGCAGCCAGATTTACAAAGGAAATGCTATACAATTCATGACAGTATTAGTGTGCACTGCCATGTGCTTATCTACGACCAGCTGCAGCCACCACCAGTGAATTTGAAGTTTCTTCTTCAGAGGAGCTCACGACAAAGTAAATATACCCATCTTTGGCATGGTTCTGAAAGAGGAGAGCAATAAACCAAGTAGCTTCACCATGTCTTACTTCAATATTCAATGCTCTCCTTTAGCAATCCTTGTTTCACAGACAAACTCTCCCCCAAAACAGAAGGGGATGAAGGCTGAAGCTCTGCAGCCAGAGTCCTATTTCCCAGATCTGTGTTTTACAAACTCTTCACTGATTATGTAAGCAGAGGAGGATGTATTTAGATAGCATTATGCTCTGGAAACTTAAAAAAATGAATAAATGGATCAATCTGAACAGACATCTCAGGAGCACATCACTCCTGGAGTCTTAAAAACCCCTAAGTGAAAGCAAAGCTTATGTACCTTACCCAGGTATCTCTAGCCCCTTTTACCACCCAGTTCCCTTTCCACCCCAGGCAACAAGAGCCCCCGTTTCCCTACAGCACCAACTTCACTGACAACTCATAGAAGAGTGTAAGTGCTGCACAACTATGATAATGATACTAAGGAAGTACTTGAGCATGCCATAAGGAATATGTGGCAGAGACAGCAGTTACCTCACTTTTGTGTTGCGGTTCTTTGCAGTCAGGGCAGCTCAGGGGAATTAAGCTCATTATGTCAGAGTACAAAACCACTCAGGCATTTTATTTTGCTGTTTAATCTTGCCTGTAATCATACAAATAACTGAACAGACATCACAGCAAACAAAAAATGGCCCAAGAAAATTAAGAGTATTTCCAATACATAATTCAGGGCCCTGATGGGAAGCTCAAAACCACCAATGAACCTTGGGGACGCTGTGCACTAGACAGCACGAGCCACTGGCAGCGGACACATCTTGAGCATCCTGGCTGCGGCTTAGTCCCTCCTGGCCGCAACTTGCCTGCAGGACAGAGCCAGGAAGCCTGCACACCACCCCCAAAACAGGACAGCAACGTACAGGTTTGAGGTCAGAATGGGCTTTTTCCTTCAAGCAAGGGCTGAGGTCAAATGTCAAATGGGAAAAACATAAAAGGAAAAACAAACTTAAGTTGGAAAGGCGTGAGTGTGTAAGGGCCAGCACCGCAACGCAGCGCTGCCAGCAGTCCCTCAGGGGCAGGCCAGGAGAGCACCTTGCACCTGCAAAGATCAAGCTGAACATTCGTATCTGAAACGGGGCAAAATGCAAGCTGGTGACTCACAGCTAGAAAATGAAGGCTGCTGTGAAGGACTTTCTAGTGGCAGTGAGCAGATAGTCAAGCCACTAAATAGTATAAAACTGACAAGGGGATGGGCAAGAAGCTGGAACTGGTCTGGCCGCTGCTTTGAGCCTGCTCCAGCTGAGATCAGGCGCCACGGCAGAGCAGATGCAAGCTGTTGGGTCTGTTCCTAGTACCACATGTAAAAAGGTAGGACTGTCATCACATGTAACTTGGCAGAATCCAGAAACAATAAACCAAATATAGACACTGATACATGCATATGTATGTGCCTGTGCTGCCCACATGCCTAATACAATGCATGATGCCAGGGGGGCCTCCACCAATGGCCTAGGGAAACATCCTGCAGGGACAGAAGGAAATGACTGCAGATATGTCACCAGCACTGAGGGAACACACAGCAGTTCCTCAGGGCAATCTTCAATTGCCATATTTCCAACACAGAAGAAGAAATTTGTGGTAAAAAACAAAGGTATCTCACAAAGATGCATTCCTGTCCCTTTAAATGTACAAATCTCCACAGTCTCAATTGTTCACAGATCCAGAACCACAAGCTGGGAACAACTTCTGTGAAAACCCTTCTTGATTTCACAAAACCTTCCACACACTCCAACCTGCATGTGACTTTCAAATGAAACATACCACAACCTGGGATTTATTTTGCATGGAGATTGATTTACCCCAGAACAGTCATGAGCACGGAGTAGTCCTGCAGCAAGGCCACCCAGAGCACCTGTCCCACACTGGCTTGCCCTCAGACTTTCAGGCTTGCACCCACTCCTCCTTCTGCAGCTAAATGCCCTCTATTCTCATTCCTGCAGCAATGGCAACAAATAAATGTAGGTGATCGAGTTTCCACAGGGCCAGAAGTCAAGGAGGTGTAAATACCCATGTGTCCATAACACCTCCCACTGTGAAAAATAAACAACACATTCATCCAGCTCTAGATGAGCGCCACCAAAACTCTGTGTCATCAGTTTCAGAGAAAAATGCAGGGTTTGATTTGAGCCTGTCTTTAAAAGTAGGTTGAAGGGATGAGGCCATTCAAGGAAGCTTAACTGTGATAGCTCCCTAACGACAAATCTCAGCAATTTTGCCATGAAGCAGGGACAACCTGAAATAAACACACTGCAGAGGGGTTTTGCATGTTAGATATGGTGATTAGCCAAGAAGACAGCAAACACAAGTAAAGGAAGGATTTTTCTGTAGCTGTAGCAAGGTTCCTGGAGGACTGCAGACTGTCTTAAGCCATATGCCTCCCACTAGCACAGGTAAGGGGAAAAGTTTGCTTTCACTTAACTGCTACTAGGAGAAGTTTCAATCTTCCATGGAACTTTCACAACAATTTCTTTATTATCTCTGAACCAGATCTTGTTCTTGCTTCAGCTTTCTCCGAGCAACGCCAGTTGCTACCAGCTCTCCTCCACGCTGAACAATACAGCAGGTCTGGCAGAGCCAATCATCGAGTGTTCCTTCACTCAAGGTAGCTACTGCACGGCGGGGGTTATAGGAGCTTTGCTTCCCTCGAGTTCAAGGAGATGTTCTGTTTATAAAGCAGAGTTTGTGCTAAGAAAATCTGGAACAAACTACTGAGAACGATCTTGCCTACTTTAATAATGCACTGTTGATAATTGTATGTTACTACTGTGGTAGTCTTATTCCAAAAGCCATTTTCATTTGAATTATGTTATTCAGAAGAGGTTGGGTGCTATTTTGAGCTCCTAACAGATAGTGCTGACACTGCTGAACTTTCTCATTCAGGCAAAAATGAAAAAGCAGCTCAGCATCAGATATTAAATCGGGGCTCTGCGCATTCACAAGCACGAGGGCAGTTAACCCGTGTCCTCTGGGTGAGAAACACAGCACTGCTGCAACGCAGCAAGGGCACGTTCTCTTTCCTTTCCCGTGCATTCCGTACATTTCATGTACAATTTGAAAGGTGCCTTTACAAATATGCCAACTCCAACAAGGTAAGCGTCTCAAAGCTTTATCTAAGGGGCAAGAAAAACAACCTACCCTCTCTTTCCCAAACTGCGAAGCCCCCGCACACAGCATGCTCCCGACCCTAAGCCTGTGCCAGACTCTAACACGAACCCGCGCTCCCTCTGTCAGCGCAAACACCCGCAGCTAATCTGTGCTCATCACTGGAGCAACCATCGGGGGCCCTCGGCTGACTCAGGCTTCACTCTCAGCCCTGCGTCTGCACCTACAGCAGGTCCCCAGCCTTCAGAGCGCGAGTAAACCAACAGCTCCTGCACTGCAAAGTACGGGAGGCTGAGCGCTGGTAAGCGGTGACAAAGGAGGCAACGGGCTCACGGAGACCAACATTGACACACCGAGGCTGTCAGTAACTAAACCTGAAAAGGTGTTTAGGAAACACTGTGTTTATCTGCCTAAAGCAGTGAAACCTGCAAGCACACAGCTTTCTGAGCGGCCTGGCAGTGACGCAGGCAAAAAAAGGGATTAGGGCAACATGTGTCCAAAGCAGAACACAGTAACTACTTAATTATGGTAGGAGAGCACATGTGTATTAACCCACAAGTCCTGGCAGGGGACTGACTGCACCCTACCAGAGGGTACCACAACCAAAAACCATACCAGTGAGGGCTGTCCCTGTCACAGCGGAGCTACGTGGGCATGGGGAGAGGTTGTTCTGTTGGCAAGAGGAGTGCCAGGCTTCTTAGCTCGCCGAAGCACCACAGGAAGGGCAGGGATCGAGTACGAAGCACCTACTGCATCTACAGCCAGCAGAGTTTATTTGCTTGCTTGAACTTGGGAGTTCTTTGTTTTGATTTTCTTTTGCTTAGTTAAATTTTCAGTTCTCTTCCACTCCTCCCGAAATTGACACAGCCTGCTGTTTCCAGGGAGAGTGAAGTGTCGCTGGAAAAAACCCCACCGTTTTCAAGTGACAAGTTACCTTAGCAAGTTGTCAGCTATCAGTCATTTCACTCCTGTTAAGGGTTTCCATGAAAGATGTCTTCAGACAATTATCCTTTAACTTTTTTCAGTCAAACACAGAGTGAAACTAACAAATTACTTTTAAAAGCCTTAAAAGCCTCCCTCTACAAATGAGTTTAAGGCTAATCTGCATTTCCTTAGCAGGATGTTGCTTACCTCTACAAGAATACATCTTTAAAAAGATTGTAACCAACATTCCCAGCGAGGCAATTAAAAACACCTAAGTACAGCACGAGTTTACACTTGCTTTGCTTCGAAATAAAGCAAACAACACAAATTCTACCAAGCAAAGCAAAGGGTTTGGCTGGCTCTGACTTGAGCAAACTCGGGAACACAAAAGGACCGTGTTCTGCCACCGCACTTCACACATTTATTGTCACCGCTTAACCTCTCCGCGGGGCGGTGGAGGCTTCGTCTTCACGCAGACGGCTAAAGCTTATCCTGACAGCGCTCTCATGCAGCGCCACGACACGACGCGCTCTGCCTCCACCGCGAGCAGGGGCACAGGTAGGTGATACTTTCTCAACAGAGGCCTCAGAGGAAGACGACTTGTTTGCAACAGCAGTATTTTCACCGACCACGGGGATGCAGAGCTGGAGGGTACCATTTGGCCGCACGCAGCCGCCACCACGGTGTCCCGCGTGGCCACACAGCCCCGCGCAAAGCGATGCCAGGCTCTGGGCCACCTGCTTGGGAGAGCAGCCGGCGGCCACAGGACCTGGCGAGCGGGTGCTTCCCTGGACCGGGAGAGGCAGCGCTCAGGCGTCTGGCCCTACAGGCTGGCTCTGAGCTCCATCGGCCGCTCGGCTCCAGGCTGCGCAGCCTGAACGCAAATGCCCACGGCCAACAGGTTACTGCTGCCGGGCTGCTACGGCTGCAGAGGCTACGCTGCAGGAGAAACTTCGTCCCACTCTTTTACAGAGGAAAGACATTCCCGCGACCTAAGTTTAACAAAGCCATCAAGACAAATACACCAGCTTACTCATTAAACACACGGTATTTTTGCAACCCTTGTCCTGCCTCCGCTCTGCTCTTTCCCCATCCCTGTTTGCTTCTGCCCCCTCTCCACCCCCGACGGCAAACCCCGCCGAGCCGGGGCGGCCGCCGGCACGGCACCTCCACTCCCCCACCACTCCTCCCGCGCCTGGGCAGCCCCAGGCGAGGCGGCGGTGCCTCCGCTGCGCCCGACAGCAACCCCCACGACTTGGGTGTTGAATCCCGGCCCCAGCCAGTCGCCCCGGGGGAGCGGGAGGCGGCAGCGCTCCCGGCGGGTTCGCCCGGAGACGGCACCGTGACACGGCGTGAACTTTTGCTTTCGGCAGAGCAGGGCGGGGGGCGGGGGGGGGTAGGCGGAGAGCCGGGAGGAGGGGGTGCGGTCCCGTCCCCTTCTGCGCTCCACAATGGGGAGGGCAAAAGCGCTCGTCTCCCTTACGAAGGATGAAAAAAAGGAAAAATTAAGGGGAAAGGAAAACAAACAACAACAACCAACAAAAAAAGCAAGGAGAAGGAACTCTTGCAAACTGCGAGGCGAGCAGCGAGCCGCCTGGGGGCGGGCAGCCTGCCCGGCTGTCCGAAGCCCTACGGCTCCCTGCCCGGGCGGCAGCATGTGCAGCACCGAGCACGGCGCCCGCAGCTCCGCGGGGTCCCTCTCCGACGGAGGGTCCCCCACCACCCGCCCCTCACCTTCCAGCCGGCCGAGCTGTTGCTGTCGCCTTTATCCTTGAAGTAGGGGACGCTCTTGACCATCCACTCGTAGATCTGGGATAGCGTGAGCCGCTTCTCGGGGGAGCTCTCTATGGCCTTGGTGATGAGATCCGCGTAGGACAGGTTGCCCCAGGCGTTGCGGCGCGACGAGCTACTCTTACGGGGCTGACCGGCCACGGGGCCAGGAGACAGACCGGACACGGGCGGCGGCACCGGCGGCACCGGCGGCGGTCCCGGCGGGTGGAGACGGCAGCCGGCCTCGGGCGCCGGGTAGTCCCCGCAGCGGCAGGCGGCCGCCTCTGGGGGAGCGGCAGCAGGGGCCAGTGGCGTGAAGTCCTCGCTCTCCTCTAGCAGGCTGAGGTTGCTGATGAAGTCGGCACTGAGCGCTCCCGAGGCAGCGGTACTGGCCCCAGCCGCGGCCGCCCCCTCGGGCTGTCCGCCGCACGACGGCGCCGGGCTCGAGGTGGCCGAGCTCGGGGGATTGAACTCTGGCCGCGGCAGGGGCCAGGTGCAAGAGCGGGGCCGCGGCAGCGGCTCAAAGTCGGGGTCGATGTCCACCAGCTGCGGTGCCTCGGCCATGGCGGGGCCGGGGCGGGAGCGCGGCGGCAGCGGCGGCAGCAGCGGGGCGGCTGGGCTCAGTGCCGCCGCCCCATGCAGGCTCCGGATGCGGACCCGACAGCGCGGCCACCAGCTCCCCTCGCAGCTCCGGCCCCACCGCCCTGTCCCTTGCCCAACTCCCTGCCCTCTGCAGCGGCACCAAGAGCACCGACTCGGCCGCCCGGCGCGCACCGACTGCAACGAGCGCCCCACGCGGGCCCGCCTCCAGCCTTCCTCCTCCTCCTCCTCCCGGCGGGGAGGGACGGCCCGCGTCGCGCCAATGGCAGCGCCGCGCCGCCCGCCCGCCTCCCGCCGCGGGGCCGGTTTGGCAGGAGGGTGCCTGTGCCCCCGTGCTGTTTCTGGGTGGTTTTTGTTTTCCGGCGACGAAGGCGGTAGGGGGGTTGAGAAGCGGTGGGTGGGCGGCGGTGCCCCCCGCAGCCCCGGGCTTTGGCTGGCAGGGACTGAGCAGGCGGCGCGCGGGGTGTCGGAGCTCCCTTGCCGGCCGGAGAATGAGTGCACTTCGGCCGTGGGACGCGAAGGAAGTAACGGCGAGCTGAAGGGGGCGGCGGTCACGGAAAAGAAGTCTGCGAGTGTTTCTGCCTTGGTCACTGCTGCCAGGGTCCGGCCACCCGCACCGACGGTGCCAGCGCCTGCCGCCCCGGGCTTCTGCGGGATCCTGGAGACATCCGCCGGCTGCAGGGGGTTGCACGGCAGGGGGTGGGAGGGTCCAAGACGGCTCCCCGCTGCCACCAGCAGCCCGGTGGCGCTGGCTGCGTGCGGAGCGCCGCTGCCGCCCGGGGAGGGGCCCTGGCAGGGCCCGCGCTGGGGGACGGGACTAGGGGCTGCGACAGCTGCCCTACCTTCATCGCTCCTAGGCAGGCTCTCCGCCGGAGAGTGTCTGCGCCTCCCGAAGTGATAAACCTCCTCCGTCTGAGCGTGCTTTCATACCGTGAGCTGGTGTTTTACTCCGTGGGCAGGCACGGGAGCTCGGGATAATTTCGTTTTAAATCAACTCTTAGACATAGTTCATGTTTTTTCCCGGAGAAGCCCAAGGCCACACCATTTAGTACGACTTGCTTTTCTCCCTTGCATGAGCGGCAGCAGTCACAGAACGTGCCATCTTTGCCTCCCGAGCCCATACACATACGAAGAGACGACACAGAAGCGTTAGTCTGTTTAAAATTCAAATGAAGGTGTGCGCTTCAGCTAGAGGAACAATGGCAAGGATGAGGTGCAACTACCTGAACAGCAAACCGGCATACCCTTCTCTCCGGAAAACCTGCTTGCAGTGCTTTCTAAAAAGGAATTCTTCCAGACACGGGTTAGTAAATCACAAAGATCACAACCGGCCCTGGCCTTTGATGTTGCCTGTCAAAGAGCCGCTGAAGCGGGGTAACTGTCACCCCTGAGCCAGCAAACCTGTTACTCTTCCCTCCTGCCTGCACCGAGGCAGAGTGCCTTAGTGTTATTTAAACAGGGCTCATTGTTCCTGTAAACATATTTTCTGAAAACCAATAACAATGATGCAGGGAAGAGTCCAGGGCTGGATTCAGGCCCAGAGCCTGCAACTTGCTGACAGCCCATACAGCTACACGCACATGCCCTCCGCTGTGAAAACCCTTTTAAAGACAAGCACCGACACCCAGCTCTGTAGTTAGTGCGACGGATGCGTAAGTGCAGAGGAGCTGAGCACATCGTCAAGCACTGGGTTCGGCATGTTTGTTTTCCCAGGTGCCAGAGGTGATTATACCTCGTTCTGGGTTGGTTGCTCGTCACATTTCAGAGCCCCTTTGCCTGTAAGTCATTTCTGTGTTTTCCAACTCCTTTAAAGTATTCAGCCCACAATTTTATATTGTTTAACCCACAGACTTTAGAAAAAGCCTTCTTGGTTTTCCTTTTCTTCTCCCTTTTTCTTTCTTTCTTTTTCCTTAATTTTCTTTCTTTTCCCTTCTTTTCCTTTCTTTGTTTTTCTCTTACTTTCTTTTTCCTTCTTTTCCTTTCTTTGTTTTTCTTTCTTTCTTTTCTTTCTTTTCCTTTCTTTCTTTTTCCTTCTTTTCCTTTCTTTCTTTTTCCTTCTTTTCCTTTCTTTCTTTTTCCTTCTTTTCCTTTCTTTCTTTTTCTTTTTCTTTTCCTTTCCTTTCTTTTCTTTTCCTTTTTGTTTTTCTTTTTCTTTCTTTCTTTTTCCTTCTTTTCCTTTCTTTCTTTTTCTTTTCCTTTCTTTCTTTTTCCTTCTTTTCCTTTCTTTCTTTTTCCTTCTTTTCCTTTCTTTCTTTTTCTTTTCCTTTCTTTCTTTTTCCTTCTTTTCCTTTCTTTCTTTTTCTTTTTCTTTTCCTTTCCTTTCTTTTCTTTTCCTTTTTGTTTTTCTTTTTCTTTCTTTCTTTTTCCTTCTTTTCCTTTCTTTCTTTTTCTTTTCCTTTCTTTCTTTTTCTTTCTTTCTTTTTCCTTCTTTTCCTTTTTTTCTTTTTCTTTTCCTTTCCTTTCTTTCTTTTTCTTTTTTTCTTTTTCCTTCTTTTCCTTTCTTTCTTTTTCTTTTTCTTTCTTTCTTTTTCCTTCTTTTCTTTCTTTTTCTTTTTCTGTCTTTTTCCTTCTTTTCCTTTCTTTCTTTTTCTTTCTTTTTCCTTTAATCTTTTTCCTGCATGTCTTTTTCTTTTCCTTTTTTTTTCCCAGTTTAGGCAAAATGGTCCCCGTTCAACCTAATAACTTTCATGCCACGTTTCAGCTTGGAACAGCTTTATCCAGCAGCGTTACACAACTCGGCTCCAGCAGTTGCCCTGCAATGAGGGAGAGCACCCTGCCTTGGAGAAGCAGAGATTATATAATGGGGAGAAGTAGCCAGGGACGCGCAGCAAATGGATGTGCTTAAACGAGAGCCAAAACAAAAGCAGTGCCTGAGAGCACTGAAACTTTTTCTTTTGCCTTCCTTGGTGTCTGAAAAAGAGAAATCTAAGAGCCAGGCTGGCACCCATCCTGCTGAGGGAAATGGATTTATTAACCAGGCTTTCTTCTGAAGATCTTGTATAAATCTTTCCCTCCTTGCTTTGCCCTGTGGTCAGAGGTGGAGATGTCACTCCCTCTGCCCCACTGCTACACACAGATGTTGCAAAAAAAGGGCTTTTTTTTCCCTTTTGCAATTTGCCAACTGTGAAAACTGGGAAGAAAGCTGCTGCTGGGGGACTTCAGGAAGCCCTGGCATGTTTGCAGTTCAGCCTGGCTGGTTCTGCAGGATAACAGTTGTATTGCCCCTTCTTGGCCCTACATGACATTGCTGTCCTTCACCTCACCTGCTTGGAGGGACTCTGCCACATTTGAACCCATGTCAGTGACGTTCTTGCAGCTCCAAACCCAGCAATGAATACAGACAGCAGTCTGCAGTGCAGGGTGAGACACATGGAGGTAGAGAGCAGTAAAACCAGAGCCTTCAAAATGCTGCATTTGCTTGGCAAATGGGGACCCATGACTCACAAATGCAACATGCAGAGCTTAGCTCTGCCATGGGGATTTTGATCATTGCATGCTGTTGGCTCGGGCCAGGTCTGCCAGGGGTTGGAATAAGGATGAAGGCTGATGAGACAATGCTGTGCACTTTCCCGGGATGAGTAATCCATGCACTCTGCTCTGACTTTGTTGGAGCTGCCTGGGTGAATGAGTCCTCCTGTAAGGCCACAATCCACATGTACATGATCCTCTGCTTAAGCCTTCTTCAAGGCTTCAGAAAGTATTTGGGGGGTTCATCCTTTCAGGTCAACCAATTTTAAAGTCAAAGCAGCAAAGTGACACACCTGCTACACACAAGGGAGGCTCACACAAGCAGTATGCTCCAGCCCCTCCTGCACTGCTCTCCTGGTGCACCCCAACGCCGTTAACCACACTGAAGACATGCTGCCATGAACAAACCCACACCTTTTTCTGCTGAAGGGGGGCTCCCTCATCCCAAACCAGCTCAGCACAGCAAAGGCTCACTACAATAAATCTTCCTGCATCTACAAGTGACAGCATTAAGTTTATCTCATCTCCCAGCATGCTGAAACGCTGATGGATGCACCACAATTCATTTTCTACTCCCACGGCCCTCCTCCTACACTCCACCTTTGCATTTCTCTACTCCTACTCCTGCTCCCGTTTCCCCTCCTCTACAACACAATCTCTCTTATCATCCCTAGCATCAGCTTGTACTTTTCTTTTCCCCCTCAAATTAAAGACCTGCAGATTGCCTTTTATCATCACTGGAATAAAGCAGAGCCTCCTATTCACATTCTGGGTTTGAGGCAGCCAAAATAAAGGATCTGCTCTGTCTTTCTACTACTGACTGTGTGATTCAGTTGCTGAGGCTCTGATAAAATTCAGCAGATTGCATGAATTTGAAAGCACTCATACTTCATGTGCAGCTCTTTTTTTCTGCATGTATGTGCACACTGAGAGTACAAACATCTTACCAGAACAGAAAGCAGTGAGAAGCAGCAGTCTGTGCTGGGAGAAAGCTTACTTGCTGAGGAAGCGTGGGGGAGTTCAGCACCTCCAGTTCCCTCATGTTTCTCAGAAGGGATTTGCTTTGGTTTCAAGTCCATGCTTCCACCAGCCTAGATGTCAAAAGGGTGGTGTAACACTTCAGGCACATTTCCCAGCCCAGGGTGACTGAGAACCTCCCTACACAGCATTCTGGACATGTCCCAGGTGGACAGAGTGTTCTCACTGTCCAGCTAAGGGATTTCAAGATGCCTGAAGCTCTTCCAACCAGCCTGAGTCTTCTGACACAGGTGATGGAGAAAGGCAGCCCCTCTGCAGCACAGTTCAGAGCAGGAGCTTTACTCCACTGGTGTGAGTTACCTCCTGGGACTCTGCATCTCTCCCCACCAACCACAGGAACCACAGAGATAATTCAAAGATCTGCTAATCCCTCACTGTGATTCGATGGTGCTAATGCCTCCACTCTCTTTCTGCCCTGCCCTTTGCCTCCCACCTCACTCAGCAGCCCTAAGAGGCAGTGTGGGACCAAGCTGGCCCAAGGAGAAGCGAGTGTCACATTTAGGTCTACTCCATGGTTGAGGGAGGGAAATGCATCCCCCTGGCAGCTGATTCACCAGCCCAGCTGGCAGAGCTGCCCAGCCACAGGGATGCTAAGCTTTCTGTTTGAGTAGTTCACACTTGCTTTCAGCTAGCTTGCTTCAGGCCAGCAAATTCCACTCATCCCATTCCACAGCATGTGGAAAGAGTATTCTGTGATTCCCTTGCTATCCCATCCTCAGGATTCTTGGGGATCCAGAAGTGTCCTGTGGCTCAGTGCAAGTGATGGGCAGGCCGATGCTGACCTCAAGGGGTGACTTGCTGGAGCGAAACAAGCTGCCCTCAGCCTTGCCTGGCACAACCTTTTGTGTCATTTCCTGTTGTCCAGTGCACCAAGCACCTGCACACCCCAGAAGGGCTGCAGCCCCCCCAGGCTCAGCAGTCAGAAAAGACTGTGCTGCACAGCATCGGGCTAAAGGGTCACTGTAGAGAGACAGCAAACAAAAGGCAGAAGCATTAGTCCTGCTTCACAGGGGGAAGATTGGACCACCATGACCTCACATTACATGCAGAAGACCTCTCAGAAGATGCATAGGCAGAGACAGACTTCAAAGCCATGACCCAATCCTTAGGCTTCAGAAAATGCATGTCACCCAACTGTTGTCAGGATACTTGCTGGTGAGGACTTTGATGTTGCCTTGTCTCAGGTACATCTCCAGCTACAGGCAGGGGGGAATGCTGAATGGTGCCCACAGAGGCAGCAAAGCCCTTCTGAATCAACATCTCCCTGGCTGAAATTAGGGCCACACACTGGCTGTGTTGGCTGCCTACTTCACTGGACCTATTTCTGAGATGAAAACTGCCAGATCCCAGCACAGCATGGTGCAGCTCTAGCCTCCAGGAAGCCTACCCTTCACCCTTGCACTTCTTCAGATGGGGAACCATGGCTGATGATGGGAGAACTGCCCAAACAGCCAAACTCTGTCTCCTTCACCTCCTCACTGCTTACAAGAGGATCTGGGCTGCTGTGACTGGGACTCTCACAGTAACTTCTACATCCCCCTCCTTTTCCTCCTCCTCCTTCTTTTCTTCACTGGGAGCAACTGACAGCAGTTCTTCAAACTGGACAGCAACAACCCTCCACTAACCCACTCCTCCTTCTCCGGTTTCTCCATAGCAGCTTCAGTGGCAGAGAGCAGCCAGAGGGCTCAGCAGGTGCTGCTACCAGGATGAAGGGAGAAAGGAGAGCCTCCAAGAGGGGTGAAGGTGGGGTTGTGCTCCTCAGGCTGGGAGATGGAGCTGCAGGGTGTTGCACCACCAAAGTCTCAGTGCAGACCTAGTGACTGCTACCTCACCCTGACTTAAAAGAAATGCCACCATAAATATTTAGCCATGCACATGCTAAAATAATTTAGCATCTAAAAACCACATTTTTTTACTAAAAATAGCTAGTAGAAATATTTACCAAGTAGTTTGGGACACTTTCCTTTGATGTCTCTCATACCTCATTTGTTCCTAGCATCTGCAAAAAAATGTAAACAAGATTTGGGAGCAGGCCTTCATGGCAACCATTTCTGAGTTGCACTGCTTGAAGGGATCAGAATTCAACTGCAGATATCCTTGTGCAAGAGCTGATGCCAGCAGCACTGATCTGCCTTTCCAGTTGAAGAAAAGAAATAGCAATGCAGCTTCACTGGTTGGTGGGATTAACACAGCTCAAATTCCCACTGAGGGTGGTTCTCAGCATCTGCACACAACCATACTCACTGAAGGAGCTCAGGCGAGGCACAGGGCACTGGCAGCCAGACTCTGCTCCCACCTGTCACAAACAGACAAAAGTATTCGTCACAAGCTCACACAATCACAGAAGTGTTTAGGCTGGAAAAGATCTGAAGATCATAGAGTCCAAGCCTTAACCTGGCACCGCTGAGTTCAAGCCATCTCTTGACTCTCACAATCCTTCCATTTCAACATGGAGCAGGGAGGTCATTCTGCCCTGTGCTCAGCACTGCTCAGGCCACACCTTGAGTCCTGTGTCCAGTTCTGGGCCCCTCAGGTTAGGAAAGATGTTGAGTTGCTGGAAGGTGTCCAGAGAAGGGCAACGAAGCTGGGGAGGGGTCTGGAGCACAGCCCTGGGAGGAGAGGCTGAGGGAGCTGGGGTTGCTTAGCCTGGAGAGGAGGAGGCTCAGGGGAGACCTTCTTGCTCTCTCCAACTCCCTGAAGGGAGGCTGTAGCCAGGTGGGGGTTGGTCTCTTCTCCCAGGCAGCCATCACCAGAACAAGAGGACACAGACTCAAGCTGTGCCAGGGGAGGTTTAGGCTGGAGGTTAGGAAGAAGTTCTTCCCAGCAAGAGAGATTGGCCATTGGGATGTGCTGCCCAGGGAGGTGGTGGAGTCACCATCCCTGGAGGTGTTTAGGAAGAGCCTGGCTGAGGCACTTGGTGCCGTGGTTTAGGTGATGAGATGGTGTTGGGTGAGAGGTTGGACTGGATGATCTCTGAGGTTTTTCCCAACCTGGTTAGTTCTGTATTCTCTGTATCCTCTTACACCCACAAGTGAAAGACTGCAGTACAGCACGTCCAAGAAATGATCCTTACCAGGACTGCTGTTACAAATACCAAAGGTGGCAGTGTCTGCTTTTCCTGTGTCATGTGCAATCACTGGCTGTGATGTAAAAACAGAAGGCAGGAGTTTATCAGGTTTCAGCTCCAGCTGAGCCACCCAGGCCACCCCTCTGCAAAGGCCACCGTGCCCGGCAGCGCGGCCCGAGCGGTGTGGCTGCGTGCAGGGTGTTGGGTTTCTGTTGTGTGGTAAATATGATCTATGGCAGTACTCTCCCACGTCCTGGGGTCAGTGTGTGAAGGCTCTCAGGTGCGTTCCTCGTTCCCCTTGATGTATGGCTGAAGGGGGCAGGCTGCCTCGGCCTGGTAGCTCTGGTGTGTCGGTGGTTTTATCGTGTTTGAGCACCGCGGTGAACGCAGCACACCTGACAGCGCCGGCACAACTCAGTGCTTCCTCCCCGGTCTGCAGGAAGGAGAATTCATAGCAGGGCACAACACAATGCTTGACAACTATTTCATCTTTTTTCTCCCTGTGTTTCACTGGAAAACTGATAGCTACCTGTCATCAGTGAGGGGAGAAAAAACCTCATTATAGCCAGAATCAGTACAGAGGCTGTGGCATAATAAAAGACTTACTTCAGAAACATACTCCCCCCCTCCCCTCCCCCCCCAGTGCTGAATTCATGTTTGAAAAGATTGTTTATAAATGTATACCACTGCATTTGCATACAAATGAGAGCATTGTGTCTACCCTACACCAATGCATATGCATGGCATCCTTAGGTACATTCCACACTAGACTTAGCTCGATGCAAGCATGGTCAGGCCATGACAGTATTGTGACATGTATGCTTATATGCTGCTGCTGGCTTACACACTGCAGAAGGCAACTTTGGGGGCAGGCTACTCAATACATAGGTAGTGTACAAATGCTGTCCATGACATAAATGTCCACAGCAGAAGGATGGCAACCCCAAGCAACTCACTCTCTGCTTATGAAGCACATCAGCTCTGGGCTTTTTCTTAACCTCTGTGCAAAATGGCTATAAAAAACCTCTGCCAATGCAAGCCTTCCACTTAAGAGCTTTTCACTTAGTCATAGAATCATGGAAAAGACCTTGGAGATCATCAAGTCCAACCTATCACCCATCACTATCTAATCAGCTAAACCATGGCACCAAGTGCCTCATCCAGGCTCTTCCTAAACACCTCCAGGGATGGTGACTCCACCACCTCCCTGGGCAGCACATCCCAATGGGCAATCTCTCTTTCTGTGAAGAACTTCTTCCTAACCTCCAGCCTAAACCTCCCCTGGCACAGCTTGAGACTGTGTCCTCTTGTTCTGGTGCTGGGTGCCTGGGAGAAGAGACCTGTCTACAAACTCCTTTCAGGTCTGAAGTCCCTTCCAGTTCTTCCTGACTGGAAGAGGTACTGTTTGCCATCTTCCAGATCTTTGTGACCCCCTGAGACAATTAAACTAGTAGTACACATGAGTTCCTACTCATTTTAAATCTTCCCTGCAAGAGAGTGCTTTAAGATCTCATGCTGGAGAGGAGGAGGCTCAGGGCTGACCTCATTGCTCTCTACAACTACCTGAAAGGAGGTTGTAGCCAGGAGGGGTTGGCCTCTTCTCTCTACAACCAGCACCAGAACAAGAGGACACAGTCTCAAGCTGTGCCAGGGGAAGTTTAGGCTGGAGGTGAGGAGAAAGTTCTTCACCAAGAGAGTCATTTGTCATTGGAATGTGCTGCCCAGGGAGGTGGTGGAGTCCCCATCCCTGGAGATGTTCAAGAGGGGATTGGATGTGGCACTTGGTGCCATGGCCTAGTCATGAGGTCTGTGGTGACAGGTTGGACTCAATGATCTTTGAGGTCTCTTCCAAGCTTGGTGATACTGTGAAATGCAAACCTTGCTTATGCCTGGCCTACCAGAAGAACATACTGATGAAACTGAAACTAAGCAAGGTCCCAGCAGCAGGTTCTGCCTAAAGTTAAAGGCACACCATGCACTGGCCTGAAAACAGATCGGAGGAGCAACCAGAAGCTTCAACTTCACATTTGCACCTGCCAAGCCCCAAATAGTGAACCTCAGGCAGGATCAGATGAACTCCTGCCATGTGATCAGGCACATGGCAAGTGGCAGTTTGGAGGCTTCTGCTTTTATCCAAGAGGAAAGGATCTCTAATGAGATTGAGGAGGGGGCTTGATGTGGAGAAAAGCATCAGGTGCAAAGAGGTAGACGGTGGAGCTGTTCAGATCCATCCACCCACACGCTACAGAAATTATACTGCAGCTGCAAAGAAACCAGCAGTGGCTCCCTGAAAGCCACCCACTTTCACTGTTTGCTCCAGCTGTGGCTATCAGCCTCTCTGGCTGATGAAGCAGCTTGCAACAGAACCCCCACAACTCAAAAAACCAACCCCAACACCAAACAAAACCAAAGCAAACAAAACCAACCAAACAAAAGGAAGCAAAGGAGAGCCTCAAGCGGCTGGGCTCCCTGATGTCCTCTCTTTGCTGGGATGGGGATTGGTTCATTGAGGCACCAGCTCACAGGGACACCCCAATGGCTGCCAGAGCCACTGGAGAATGGGAAATGCAATGAAGAGGCAGAAAGAGTGGGGGGAGGGGGGGGGGGGGAAGGAGAGGGTGGGAGGAGATAAGGACATGGGAAAAAGAAGTCACAAGTGAAAAACCAGCAAGGAAGGGAAATAACAGGGAAAGAGGGAAAATGAGAACTCAACAAGATGTGTACCAAAGCATCCTGAATTGGAGCTTTGCAAAACAAAGAACCCAGGAGAAGGCCTAAAAGGCGCTGCGGGACTGTCCTGCCAGAGCTGTGACTCCGGGGAACAACGGGCAATCTGCGGGGCAGGTCTGCACGGGTGCCTCCCGGAGGGTTTACCCTGGCCACATCCACATCGTCACCACAGCGTGCCCTGCAGAGTTTAACAGGTGAGCGGATGGAGAGGTCCTGCCCTCGGTGCAGGCAGCAGCAGTTTTGCATTTCCTAAGTTAACAGTGCGGTGAAGTTTACCTGGCTGAGTGTCTGCTGCACAGCTGTCCCTGCGCCTCCCTGCCTGGCTGGTAGCCGGTCATTTCCTCCTCTTTAATCCTGAGGCACGGCTGACGATGCCCTGCGGCACCCACAAGTCTAGAGCAAGGACCCCCAGGCGCTGCTTCCCTGCGGTGCCTCCGGCAAAGCCAGGCAGCGCTGGAAAAAGCAGAAGATTTGGAGCTGGCAACGGAGCCCTTGCCCAGTGGTGCTCCGTTCGTAATAGCCAGGCATCGTCACGGGTTCAGGGACCCCAGGGACTGACAGCTCCTGATGAAGTGCTTTATCAGGCAGACAGCTGCTCTGCTCTTGACCCACCTGAACAAACGCCAAGGCACTCTCAGCATTTCCTGCTAGCAGTCTGCCCAGGATGACCCAGCAGTAATGGCCTCTGAATGCCTGGATACACACTTGGAGGGGGACTCAGGTGTCAAAAGAAAATGGACAAGGGACAAAAATTCATTAAAAAGAAAGGGGGAGGGGGAAATTCCTTACCATATGTTGGTTTGTCATAAACTTGAGCTCTGCAGAGCTGTGCTGAAAAACTGCAGTTGCACATCCCAGGCAAGTTGCTGCAGAAAAGCAGGGCTGCTTGTTCCTTCTCCAGACCTGCCAGATGTGTCTTCCTTCCAACTGATATCTTCCTAGAGGTTTTTTTTAGTACAACCTTTTCTTATAACCTAATTTTTTTACCCTCTTCTACACCCCCATTGCCCCCTTACCCCCACCCACCCCCCCCAGTCTTACTGTCTGTAAAGCCCCCGTGGGGTGGTCAGAAGCTCACTCTGCACACGAGCTGGGGGCACACTTTTCCTCACAAAACTCAAAACCATTACCCTCTTTGCACTTGAAACTTGCTGCAAAACAAGGCTTCTGTCACAGAAGGGAAGACATGCAATGCTGGATGCTGAAAGGCTTGTGTATGTGTGATGCTTTCATGCAGCCAGGCAGAGCCTCCTTCTGCCTTGCCACTCGTGATGTCAGGAGGCGCCACTCAGACAGATAACAGCAGCCCACATCTCTGTGGGCTCTCCCCAGCCTCCACAAACAGGCACTTTCTTTGCTGCCCCATCATGTGAATCCACTGATATCCAAACTAAACCAAGAGTGCAAGCACAGGCACCAGTCTGCCCCTGTCTAGACCCTTTCTCCCCAACCTCATGTTAGCAGAGGGGCATATGTAAGGTGTGAAGCAGACATACAGCCTCTTCCAGAGCTGTGCTCAAACTCTAGCAGAGTGCAACCCATTCCAAGTCAGTACTCCAAACTAGGCAGGCTCTGAGCCTCAGCCTGCCAGAATGCACAGACAGAAGGAAAGGACTTACCCTCCCACAGCCCCGAGGCTGTGGAGATGACTGTCTGTCAGCAACAGTCTCCAGCTTTTGTCACCCTGGAGACTGACAAACGGACAATAACTGCATTTTGCACTTCTCATCTTACAACGTTGGCATCCAGACTCCTCCAGGGCACCAACTTTAACCAGTGCTGAACATCTGGCAGCTTGAAGAGAGGGAGAGAGAGGAAGAGTGAAGGTGGCAATGTTCAGTCATCCTATGGAGCTCTCTGGGAAGGGTGGGAAGGTAGCTCAAGAATGGGCCTAGCTGCTGACAAAAGGAGAAGATCACAGAGAGGCCAAGGGCCAAAAAGCCCTGAAAGATGCTGTGGTATTCTAAAAAAGCTATCAGTATCAGTAAAAAAAAAGCTATCTGGTGGCTGAGAGACTGCAGGAGTCACTCTTCAGCAGACTGAACTTCCCGGTGGCTGAGAAAGGTTGTACCGAAGGCTGACGTTCACAGACAGCGCTGGCCAAGCACTTCTGACTCACCAGAACAGCTTTCAGTTCTGGTTGCTTTTCTGACAGAGCTTCAGGAATTTGTCTTTGCCCTACTGCTGTCTTGCAGCAGCATGGGTTTGCATTACAATCTTTCCCCTCAATTCTTGTTTCCCCAGGGACAACTCAGTGCACAGTTAGGCTGTGGCCTAGCACAGCGCAGAGGAAAGTTCCTGCAGAAGCGGTCAGCCAGATCATCTTTGGCTGCTCCTTGGTTTTCAGCTAGATCTAGCTGCAGATGAAGCAGCAGAGTCAGTGGTTACTGGTGCTGTGAAATCAGCAACCAGGGTAGCACAGCAGATGGGGGTTTGGAAAGCATCGGCTGCGGAGCACTGGCACGTCGGTTCCAGAAGTCTTCATCCCAAGCATCACTGTTACAGGATGGGCAGCACCTCCTTCTCCATCATCAAACCCAAGGCCTTCTTATGGTGATCAGCAAAAAACATCTGGGTGAGGTCTGTGAAGCTGTGCAAATCGGTCTCCAAAAGCACCTTCGACAATGGATCCTCTCTGGGATACTTTCATCGAGTTCACGTGCCAGTGTCAGATGGAATCAGCACATCTTTTCCTCACTGGGGCTGCTGTCTGGCTGACACGGGCAGCAATGTCCAAGCCAGCCAACAAGAGCAGCAGCTGAGCAAAGAAGTGTGTAAGTGCCGTGGGGGTCAATGCCAGGTGAGGAAAGTGGCTGCAGCGAGCACGAAGGTGAGCGCTGAGCAGAGCAGTGACAGGCACCTAGCAAGGATTGTTCACGAGCGTGCTGGCGTGCTGTGCTGCACAGCTTGCTCTGCTCCCAGAGGCTTCAGAGCACAAGCAGCCTGTGACAAATATTTTGAGAGTGCTTCGCAGGAATGGAAGCTGCAAGATGTTGAATCTGCGCTGGCAGAGCCAAGCACAGAAAGCTGAGGCTCAACTTTTTCCTCTACCAACTGCGCCACAGAGTAAGCTTCCCGGTGTGCAGAGGCTGCCATGCCTCTTGTCACAGGCAGCCCAGCCATGAAAATCGATCTGGAAACCTCTCTTGCAAAATCTTGATGGCATATCTTGTTTGAATCAGCTAGGAAGGGGATGGGAGGGGATGGGAGGGGATGGGATGGAAGGGAATGGGATGGAATGGAAGGGAATGGGATGGAATGGGATGGGAATGGGATGGAATGGGATGGGATGGGATGGAATGGAATGGAGTGGAATGGAATGGAATGGAATGGAATGGAATGGAATGGAATGGAATGGAATGGAATGGAATGGAATGGAATGGAGTGGAAAGGAGTGGAATGGAATGGAATAGACCAGACCAGGTTGGAAGAGACCTTCAAGATCATCATGTCCAATCCATCAACCAATCCAACCCACCTAATCAACTAACCCATGGCACCAAGCACCCCATCAAGTCTCCTCCTGAACACCTCCAGTGATGGTGACTCCATCACCTCCCCGGGCAGCACATCCCAATGGCCAATCTCTCTTGCTGGGAAGAACTTCTTCCTAACATCCAGCCTAAACCTCCCCTGGCACAGCCTGAGACTGTGTCCTCTTGTTCTGGTGCTGCTTGCCTGGGAGAAGAGACCAACCTCTGCCTGTCTACAACCTCCCTTCAGGTAGTTGTAGAGAGCAAGAAGGTCTCCCCTGAGCCTCCTCCTCTCCAGGCTAAGCAACCCCAGCTCCCTCAGCCTCTCCTCCCAGGGCTGTGTTCCAGACCCCTGCCCAGCTTCGCTGCCCTCCTCTGGAAGCCATAGGGCCGCCCCACCAAAGCTGCTGAGTGCCCATGTTGGGCATCATCTTGCAGCAGACGTGCAGAGCAGCCTGGCAGCTGCTGCGCTTAGCATGGTAGCAACCCCGCGTTGCTCCCTCGCGGATGATTCACCAGGGCCTGCTGAGGGGAGCAGGCAACTCACAACAGGGACTGCTTCCCAGGCGGCGACTTCAGCTGGAAACCAAGAGAGCAACCGAGGCCTTGGAAACAGTTCAGAAGTCTGATTTTGCTCTTCCAGAAACAACAGCTCTTGTTAACCATTTCACTGCAGGCACAGAAAGAACGTGGGAGCAGAGCCACCTTCCTCAAGGCACTGCGCGTGGCCTGCACAAAACCTATGCTCAGCTTGGTTGGAGAAAATGGAGTCTTGTCAATGGTGGTAATGTGGACCTCTGCTGCCTTCCAACAGTGCAGAGTAGAGCAGAGTAGAGTAGAGTTAGAGTAGAGCAGAGTAGAGCAGAGTAGAGCAGAGTAGAGCAGAGTAGAGCAGAGTAGAGCAGAGTAGAGCAGAGTAGAGCAGAGTAGAGCAGAGTAGAGCAGAGCAGAGCAGAGCAGAGCAGAGCAGAGCAGAGCAGAGCAGAACAGTATTAACCAGATTGGAAAAGACCTTTGAGATCATCAGGTCCAACCTCTCACCCAGCACCATCTGATCTACTAAACCATGGCACCAAGTGCCTCATCCTGGCTCTCCTTAAACACCTCCAGGGCTGGTGACTCCACCACCTCCCTGGGCAGCACATCCCAGTGGGCAATCACTCTCTCTGTGTAGAATTGCTTCCTAACATCCAGTCTGAGCCACTCTCTTTATACAAAGGTGAGCCACATCGCTCCAGACATGAATCTGAAGGCAGCAGTCATGCTATACACAACACCACTTTTTGACCAGAAAGATCTGCACCTGTAACTGCATTCTTCTCTGCACAACACATTCCCACCTAAACACAGCACTGTGTGTTTGATGGCATTGATGGCATTAACAAAAGACTATTATTTAAAAGCATCTTTGTGCTTTGCTTTGCTAAACCCTGACATAAATTAGTCATCTGTGAGTGCTGTTCAGCCTCTGCTCCCAAGTGTATTCCAGGGTGCCATGCCAGTGCTGCAGAGCAGCAACATAAAAATGAATGTGTTGACCTGAAAGTGGACTGATGTCAGTGGAAAAGGAGAGAAGATTGACAGGAACTTTGAAGCCTGGTCTCCTGCATGCATTACAGTCAGCATGACCAGTGACATTCAGGAGGCCAGAGTATTCCTGTATGGAGGAGCTGCAGGTGGAGTCAGCTGGCATTGATACTACAGGGTGAGGTTGATTTCCCCCTCTCAGATTGCTCCTTTCAACAGTTGACCTGTTAGAGTAAGACAGACTCATCCTCATTAACTACTCTGCCACAGGGCTCACCTTATCTACCAGCAGGGAATGCTGATTTCATATCAGAAGTGGAGGCAGGGCAAAGAGCGATGGGGAAGCAGAGCAACCGGCAGAGCGAGAGCCTCGCAGCAGCAGCCGGGGATCCAAGGCGCTGAAGCATCCTGGGAATGCACTGAGCACAGCAAGAGACTTTTTTGTGTCTTTCCATGTAGGTAGGAAGGACTCCTTTAGAGCAGTGTGTGCTGAAAGGGGATGCAAGATGAGAGAGACCAGCAAGAAGCACCAAGAATAAACTTAGCTTACAGAAAACCGTGTGGAAGGCCGTCTGAAGCACCGGGAGAGACTCTCTTGTGCAGGTGCTGCCTCCTCAAGCAGCTGTTTCGCTTCAAAGAGCCACAAACATTTTACAAGAGTCTTCAGCCAAAGGCTTCAAGTAGCCATGAGAAGCAGAGCATGCATTACCTGCACAGCTGGAAAGATTAGAGAGGAGCAGAAGAGACTTTTCAGGAGACAGCTGCGTCCAGTGGCACAAACGTTCTCTTGAGTGCGAGTGGTGCTCCTCACTGCCAGAGGGGAGACACTGAGGCACAAAGCAGTGCTGCACCCAGGGGCAGCAGGAAAAGCTTTGAAAAGTGAACCTGCTTTTGCTGAACCATCTCATAGAATAGAATAGAACCATAGACCAGACCAGGTTGGAAGAGACCTTCAAGATCATCGTGTCCAACCCATCAACCATTCCAACACCACCTAAACATCTAACCCATGGCACCAAGCACCCCAGCAAGTCTCCTCCTGAGCACCTCCAGGGATGGTGACTCCACCACCTCCCCAGGCAGCACATTCCAATGGGCAATCACTCTCTCTGTGTAGAACTTCCTCCTAACCTCTAGCCTAAACCTCCCCTGGCACAGCCTGAGACTGTGTCCTCTTGTTCTGGTGCTGCTTGCCTGGGAGAAGAGACCAACCTCTGCCTGGCTACAACCTCCCTTCAGGTAGTTGTAGAGAGCAATGAGGTCTCCCCTGAGCCTCCTCTTCTCCAGGCTAAGCAACCCCAGCTCCCTCAGCCTCTCCTCACAGGGCTGTGCTCCAGACCCCTCCCCAGCCTCCTTGCCCTTCTCTGGACACCTTCCAGCAACTCAACCTCCTTCCTAACCTGAGGAGCCCAGAACTGGACACAGGACTCAAGGTGTGGCCTAACCAGTGCAGTGTCCAGGGGCAGAATGACCTCCCTGCTCCTGCTGGCCACACTGTTCCTGATGCAGGCCAGGATGCCATTGGCCCTCTTGGCTGCCTGGGCACACTGCAGGCTCATGTTCAGCCTACCCTCAACCAGCACCCCCAGGTCCCTCTCTGCCTGGCTGCTCTCAGCCACTCTGACCCCAGCCTGTAGCACTGCATGGGGCTGCTGTGGGTAATGTGCAGAACCTGGCACTTGGATGTGTTCAATCTCCTGCCCTTGGATTCTGTCCAGCCTGTCGAGGTCCCTCTGCATGGGCAGCGGAGAGGTGAACGAGACAGAGAGAAAAGCAGAGCACAGGCTAGGGCATGCAAACCATGGAACCCTTCACAGGAACAGGGGAACAACGCTAGGGCTGCACACCAGGTTCCTCTTGGAGAACCTACACCATGGAACAAGGGCTGATGAAGGTAAGAACAAGCAGGAAGGCTCTCAGGCAGCCATCCATGTACCCTGGGGTGAGTGCCAAGGACGAATGTCCTCTGCAAGTGCATCCCTTTAACTCATGAAATAACAGCTGAAGGTAAGCCCAGGAAAATCTGACAAAGACTATGGAAGAGCTGGAGCAGAAAATGCTCTGTGGTGCTCTGGGAGCTCTGGCACAGGCAGAACCACACACACACATCTGTAGGGATGAACTGGGGGCTCTCAGAAGCATTAGCTTTCCGTGGAAGCATTTCTGATCCCTTTCAGGATGACCCAGTGGGGAGGCAGCCCTTCAGCTTTCACAGAGAGAGGGAGGTGGTCAGCCTCCAGCACCAGGTGGCCTTTTTGCCCTGTTAAAAGGTTCTGGCATGAGAGAGCCCCAGCTTGCATCAGCATGCCAGCAAGCACTGGGATCCTGACACCACGAGAGATACAGGGCTTTTTTTCTCCCCTCACCAGTTTCTTCCTCCTCAAATGTTTGCTTATCTACTGTTCTGGAGAAGGCACAACTATCAGCCAGCTCATCACCTCTTTCACCAGCACCACTCTAAGGACAGATTTCAGGTGACTTCTGGCCAGAGCCAGAGGGCTGATCCTGCAGTGCCTGGGGCCAGTGGCTATGCAGAGGAGCAGGATGAAGCCACCCACAGTACTGACCCACAGCAGAGCAATCCTCCCACACGGGGACTTGGGAAGCTGCATGAAAACACACCTACCTCACTGCTGTCACTGAGCAGCAATTGCATCAAGAGCAGCACTTTGCAGCAACACCCTCTGGGGAGATACGCTGCTCTGGATCTGGGTCACCTCTCCCAGCCTTTGAGGGACATCTGTGCTGGGCTGTGGGAGCGCCCTAAAGCAGGTGTTGACATCTCTTCCCAGCAGTGCTGCTTCCACTGGCTGGGAAATCCTGCTGAGGTGAAGTTGCTCTTCAGTTTGTGAATGAGGTGTGGAGATGGTTTGCTGCTGTGCAGTGGGTGGAGGAGTTGGCCTCAAAAGAGCAGCAGAGCAGTCCGGAGGGCAGGTCCTGCGGTGCACTGGTTCCCCTACAGTGGGCATCCTCACCATTTCCTCTGCCACATGGAGAAGAGCTGCACAAAGCTTTCTCTCTGCAGGGGTGTTTATAGGCTGGGATAATCTCTCCTCTGAACAGGAGAGAAGCATATAAAGTGGGTGTACATGAGAAAGGATTCCAGAACGTGCTAAACTGGTATCCAGCACTCAGCAATTACAGCACAGCTCTCCCAGGGCATCCATCAGTGTCTGTAAGCACATGCTCTGCCTCACAGCTGGAGCTGGCAGTGGATGACCATGTGTCTGCCAAGGGCCATGGGTGGGTGGACACTGACAGGCAGGCACTGGGCAGTCTGGGACTTCTGGTGTTTGGTGGTTAGGTGAGGATAAATCACAGGAACCTTATCAAAGGCTTCTGCCATGCAGGCCACATTCATGCCAACTGCAGTAAGCATGGAGGAGCTGCCATCATCTTCTGTCTTCAAAGGGCTCAAACTCATCCACATCCCACCAACTGTGTCAGCCTTTCTGGGTGCCTGAGGAGATGGATTAATGATTGCACTTGATGGGGCCTGCCTTGGGTGCTGACAGCCATGAACAACCCCAGGGCCACCCACCACCCTCCACTCTCAGCCAGCACTGGCAGCAGTGGGCTTCTGGCACAGCAGCATCTCGTCAGCCCACTCTGCAGACCCAGAAAAGAAGGCTCCATCCTCTGTCCAGGAAGCATCCTGGGGTGTGAGTCCTCATTTTCTCCCAAAGACAGCAAATGACCTCTGGAAATGATAATGATGCATTTCAGTGGCATGGGTTTAGGGATCTCATAATCACCATGAAGCAGCCACTGAGGTGGAGGCACAATAAACCATCACAGATGAAAAATCCTTGGTGAGCATTTTCACAGGAGGTTGCTGAAACACTGAACATATCTGAGAGACTTCTTGAGATTCAGAGCAGTTCTGTGAAGTGTGAAAAGAAGATGAATAGATGCTGGAGCTCTCTGCTCATGTCTAGAGTGGGAAGGTGTAGTTGTAGAGCCATGTATAGCGAGCAGAGCACCAGCAGTTAGGCACAGGAAGTTCAGAAGAATACCACAGACATTTTAAGTGTGCAGAGATAAGTTAGCTAGCCTGGAAACCTCTCACCTTAGTGAGAATGGGGCTGGTTTGCAGGGGTTCACATCTGTTTTGGGGTGTAACACCTTACAGTGGGGCTTCTTATCTAGGGTGAATGTCCTCAGTCCTTTGGTAGAAATTTCACCTGGGGTGGAGAAGCCATTTAGTATCATAGCCTCATAGTGTCAGTCAGGGGTGGAAGGGACCACAAGGATCATCCAGTTCCAACACCCCTGCCATGGGCAGGGACACCCCACACTACATCAGCCTGGCCACAGCCTCATCCACCCTGGCCTTAAACACCTCCAGGGACAGGGCCCCAACCACCTCCCTGGACAACCCATTCCAGGGCTTCACCACTCTCATGGGGAAGAACTTCCTCCTCCCCTCCAGCCTCAATCTCCCCACCTCCAGCTTCATTCCATTCCCCCTAGTCCTATCACTCCCTGAGATCCTGAGAAGAATTTATTGGGGCACAAGCTCAAGGGAAAACCTTTCAAGAGGCTGGGTGGGAGGAGGGATGAGAGGCACAGTGTCTAGCTGGAACCAAGAACCACAGTGCCATTTGCATGCAATTCCTCATTCATTAATGCACCTTCAGGGGAGATGGCAGGACTGCAATCACTGATGGTGATTAGAAATCATCTGTGGCAGTGGCTTGCCAGGTATTCCCTTACAATCCACTTCAATCACACATCTGCCTTGCCAGCTTCTGGGCACTTCAGAGGGCCTGTAGGAACTGTTGCTGTGGGAGTGGAACCTGGACCTGCAGCAGCATCTTCCCCTGGCAGATGCTGCTTCAACAAATCAGAGCAGCTGCTTTCACTCAGGCCTTTGCACCGAAGGGAAAACGCTCCTTGCCCAGCTGCTGCACAGCCCTGACCCCGATTTTCAGGCAGCCTCCTGTGACAAGCAAATTGCTAGCTAAGCTTTAGAGGAATGAGTGTCAGCCAGCTTGTCAGACCACAATGCTCATAACACCTTCAGGGAGCAGAACAAACGGTTAAAAGGAAAGTTAGCTGACTCATTTCGTGAGTGGCTGCCGTCAGGGGCAGCAGCTTGGAAGTTAACAGATAAAAATGTTATCAGAGCCAGCAGCAATGGAGCCCCAACGACAGCAGCCAGCCTCATGTGTCAGATGAGTCCAATTCACTGTCTTGAGCAGGAGAGCCATTTGGAGTGGGTGCTAATGCTCCAGCAGCACGCCGGGGAGCGGCTGCCTGCTGCAGCAGGCTCTGGAGGCAGTGTCTTGCCTCTCCACATCTGCCACTGGAGAATCCTTTGGGTTAAAGGCACACAGAGACTTCAAGGTGCTGCTCCTTCTGGGTAGCCAGGCCAAGGGTTTTATTCAGTCACACTGGTGTGAGCTGAGCTTTCAGGAACTCCAGTGACTTCACCAGCACAAATAGCCACCCTAACAACTTGCCCACTGATGCTGTGGGCTCTCCACTGCTGGGAATGATTAAGTCCCAAATGGGGAGCTTGCTTCCTTGGAGGGGTTTTGGTTGTGGCTTTGGTTGGTTGGTTTTGTTTTGGGGGTGTGTTGTGTTTGAAATTAATCAGACACCTGGCTTCTGCACTGCTGCCAATAGCAGATTAGAAGGTTATGTTGCCTCACTCTGACTTCCTGACCCACCAAGGATTGGTCTTTCCCACACGGGAGAGTCAGGAGTGGCGTGGGATAGCACAGACAGCCTTAGCTTCCAGCAAGAGCAGCTTGGTGCAGCATAGCTACCTCCATGCAAGACCATTTTGTAATGGGGAGTGCAGCACATTCCTCCCAGAGACAAACCCTTGTCAGGAACCTTTGAACTGACTTAGCCCTGGATGTCCTGGCCTCACATCTTTATCTCCATTCCTGCCAAAGCTGAAGCATGTAACCTGATACTCACAGCTCATTTGTCACCATCAAAAAACCCCAAACCCAACCAAAACCCAGCATGTGAGCATCTCCCTAGGCAGTTGTTCACCTACATCCCCTGGATCATCAAATGCCAGGAGTTATTGGTTGGTTGGAGATGTTTGGCTTCAGTGCTGCCAAACCACGTGTCCCCACTTCCAGGGGTGAGCAAATGCCTCAGGAAAGGATAGCTTTCCATAGCCCAACTAAAATCAGGGGCTGCTGCTGCAAAGGCTGGCTGAATGGAGCCACAGAACCTATTCAAATTAGCAGCTGCTCTATCTGGCCTAATTGTGAGACTCAAAGAAAGGAGAGGTGTGCTAACAGCAACACTTAACTTCCATTGTCATTAGCTGATCATTTACTGCTGGGCAGGGTCACCCTGCCAGGGCAGAGCAGGCATTGCTCTTCCCACACAATACTCTTACACCAGACCACAGCAAAGGGAGTTTGTGCTCTGAACAGGGTAGGTGTGGAGCCAACAGCCCAAGCTCAATGCTTGCAGAAGGCCCCAGGCCCCTCAGCTTCTCTTTCCTAGAGGGAGAGCAAAGAGAGTAGGGGGAACTTGCCACGGGATTTCAGTTTCCTGCCACGTTTCACATGTTGTGCCTGGTTCTGCTGCCTCTCACAGCACCAACAACTCCTCCCAACTCAACTACATGGTGGGGGCAACCTCACACCACATGCAAGTCAGACCTGCCATGTGCTGTTGGAGTGCCCATGACCAGAGGCAAGCTACAGCCATAACCTGAGAGCTGCTCCCAGACCTGCTGCCACCAGCGACCTTCTCCAGGACCAGCCTGTCCCACCCAGGTCCGTGCCCTCGGGGTGGAGTGGCTGCTTCTCTCTCTCCAAGAGGCTCTCACCCCGCAGCAGGCAGCACAGAGAAAGAGCAGAGGCAGGCAGGGGCTGTGCTTCCTCTGCCAGCTTCCCCCCAGCTTGCCTGCCTGCCTCCCCCTGCAGCCCCAGTGCCCAGCACCCTGGCACATGCCCCTGGTGCTTGTGGCTCATCAATGAACGTGGGGTGTTTTTCATCTGGCAAGCATTAACCCAGAGTCACCTCCGTGCCTCTGTGCTGGTCACCTCACCTCATCTTTTTCATAGCCATGCTCAGCTCTCTTTCAGGTGAGGGATGTAGGAGATCTCAGCAGCCACCAGAGTGAGAATGGCAAAAATATGGTAAAACAACCCAGCCAAGCCCACACCAGCACAGGGCTTTTGCTCTCTTTCACCAGCTCAGCACTGCTCTCTGTCCTGAGCAGTGGCTTGGGTAACTTTCTCTGGCCAGGAGAAACTGGGACAAGTGCAAACAATAATAATTAAATGTTGTAAGTGACATTCAGTGCCAGCCCTGATAAAGCCACAGATGGGACAGATCTGTCTCTGGGTCACCTTCCCAGCCTGCACAGCACTGCTGCTCTGTGACTCAGTGAACACTCTCTCTGCAAGTGAAGGTAGGAAAACTGCTCACCATGAGTGTCTCTTCCAGGGTTTGGTGGACTCCTGTGTGGTCACCAGTGGGGATCCCTGTGACCCAAGCCTCTCATTCCTTCCATTCCACATCCTCTTTTCTTCTCCTTGCAGCTACAAGGCAGTGGAAAGTGAATGCAGCTTCTCTCTCATGCTGTAATGAGGGAAGGAGGGTAGCAGGTTTTTCCTTTCCCATTTCCACACGGTACAAGGAAGGAGATCTGAGTGAGAGGTCTCAGCACTTTCCCCGGGGCCAGACACGAGGCAGGACCGCAGCAGTCGGCTGTTGGCTCCAGCTAATAGCCCAAGGTGATGTTGCTGGGTCCCACAGCGCCGGAGATCCTGGACGTTAGCAACTGAAGGAGAGCCGGGAGGAGAATCACACACACAGTTCAAATGCTTCAGTGGTGATGAGAAGACAGGTGAAAGCTGCCTGCTTCCCACACTGGCACCTGATGTGAATGTGCATTGGGAGGGTGTGCTGCAGAAGAGACGAAGCACAAGTTATTCCCAACAGCTGTGGAGCACTGGGAGTGAGCCTTGTGTCGTCCTTCCCAACCTCCACCTAATCACAGAATTGTTTAGGCTGGAAAAGACCTTACAGACTATCAAGCCCAGCCATTATCTGACTCCCGAGTCTGGTGCTAAAGCACCACCTTTAGCACCACATCCGTGCATCTTCCAAACACCTCCGGGGGCGGTGATTCAATCGCCTCCCTGGGGAGCCTTCTCCAGGGTTTGGGAATCCTTTCAGTGAAGAAGTTTCCTCCAATATCCAAACTAAACCTCCCTTTGTGCAACTTGAGGCCATTTCCTCTCACCCTATCACTTGCCACTAGGGAGGAGAGACCAACCCCACTACAACTACCTGGAAGGAGCTCCTAGAGAGCAATGTCTGCCCTGAATCTCCTTTCTCCAGACTGAACCACCCTCCTTCCTTCAGCCACTCTTCACAAGCCCTGCTCTTCAGACCCTTCACCAGCTCATTGCCCTTCCCTGGACCTTTGCCAGTGCTGAGACAGAAACTCAGGTTTCTTTTAAAACTCTGGCTTTGAGTGGCCACAGGAGCTACAGGCCTGAGCTGGTGGATGTGCAACCATTAGGGATGCCTGAAGATCAAGTCCAACCCCCTGCCAGGGCCAGGTCACCTAGGGCAGGTCACACAGGGATGCATCCAGGTGGGTTTTGAAAGGCTCTAGAGAAGGAGACTCCACAACCTCTGGGCAGCCTGCTCCAGGGCTTCATCACCCTTACAGTAAAGGAGTCTGTCCCCATGCTGAGGGATCAACAACTAACACTTGTCCCAAATTCCTGCCCCACAGTGGTGCACAGCCTGCATCCTGCTGGGCTTGAAGCACAGTGCCTTTGAATTCACCATGGTGTGGGGACCAGGCTGCTGCAGGCTGGGCAGCAGCCCTCCCAAGCCCACTTTGCTTGCTGCCCAGTGCCAACTGAAACACACCCCTCACAAAGCACAGGGCCCACTCTCACACTCCCTTTGCCATTGCTCTCCCATGCAGAAAACGAGCCCCCATGTGACCCAGCACAGGGTGAGGCTTTGGAAGGCCTCTGCCATTCCCACCACAGCAAAATGTCAGTTTTGGCCACTCCTATTATCATCATGCTGCAGAAAAACTGCCTTGGGTGGCAGTTGTGCTCAAGCTGAAGCTACCTGTTACATGGGACAGTGCCCACAGTCCATGCAGCCTCCAAGGAGCATCCTCTCCCACAGATCTCCTCGCGAGGTGCACACCCACAGAATCTCCTCCAACAGCAACTCAAGGGCAAGGGGCCCCAGCCTGACATCCCAAGTGAGGGTACAGTCTTGTCTTGCACAGGGATTGATGCTGGGAGCCACAGCGTTGATAGCAAAGCTCCTGTGGAAGTCAATGCACAGGGTCAGGTCTCCACAGCCTGTGTGTGGCAACCAGCAGCACTGGGCACCTGGGAAAGCAGGAGAGGCAGGGCAGGCACTTGCCTCTCTTCACCAGATCTCTACAAGTAACCAGATAGGGAGAGGAGCCTTAGTTCCATTATTCACACCTGCAAACACCCCTCAGACTAAGGCCTTTTTTTTCTACAGAGGGAGTGGATAGGAGCTGAGCAGTCCCCCACAGCAGGGAAGCTTGCCAGCTGCTTTCACATCAGCACAAAGGGGCTTGCAAAGGAGCAGGAGATCTCTCAGGTCTAGGAGCATGGGAAGTGAATGGCAGGTGGGACAGCTGGCCTCTTAGCAGCATCAGGAAGGTCCTCTCCTCACTGCTGCATTCCAGCAGCACTCACAACAGCCCCACTAGCCATAGGGATGCACTGAACCATGGAATCCAGTGGCTTTAGGCAGCCTTCACCCTTCTCCACCACTCTGGTTAGTAAATCACACTGCTCACAAGGACTGAGGAACCAAATTGATGCAGCCTTGAATTCAGGCAACTAATCTTTTGCATGCCTGGCAGCTGCTTCTGATTTTGGAGCAATTGGGAACTCAAATTTACACCCTCAGCACAGTCCAAGCCTGAATGCTGCCACTCAGCACGGCTGCCAATCTGATACAGCACTGCCACACTCGGGCTTCTTGTGACTGCCCTAACCCAGCCTTCTTCAAAGCATAGCAATACCAAGTTGCTTCCAGGAGAGAACTGAGGGAGGGGAACAAAACAAAACACAGCAGCAAACCTGTCCATGATTTCATCAGGGCAATGTCTCCCAGGGTCTGAAATTTGATGACCACAAGGCCTGCTTGAGCAAATCACAGCCCCTGGTCACACTGAGAGCAGTGCTGCTGAAACCTCCAGTCTCATCTTCAAACTGGGCTAACTTAGAACAGAATAGAATAGAATAAACCAGGTTGGAAGAGACCTTCAAGATCATCGCGTCCAACCTATCAACCAATCCAACCCACCTAATCAATTAAACCATGGCACCAAGTCTCCTCCTGAACACCTCCAATGATGGTGACTTCACCACCTCCTTGGGCAGAGAATGACCTCCCTGCTCCTGTTGGCCACACTGTTCCTGATGCAGGCCAGGATGCCATTGGCCTGCAACTAACTACAACTGATACCAGCACAGCCCTCAAAGAAGTGATGTGGTTCATACATCTCAATCCAGTGCTCATTTTCCATTATGAACTACTAACTACAGCTGATACCAGCACAGCCCCCGAATAAGTGATGTGGGTCAGCACAGGGAGGCCATACCAATCAGCTTACTTGTAGTGTTCCTTATGTGTTTCACTTAATTCTCCCCCTTTCTGTCTTGTAATCAGCGTTGCACTTGCTGCTGTTATGGCTGTTGTATCTAATATGTGCACAGAAGCATAGAGGTACTTTGGTGGGGAGAGACCATTAAGGTGATCAGCTCCAGTCATTCACCCAGCACTGCCCACTCCACCCACAGACCAGGTCCCTCAGCTCCACAGCTATGCATTAAGTACTTCAGGGATACTGACTCCACCAGGTCTGAGGGCAGCCTGTTTCAACACTTGCCAACCCTTTCAGTGAGGAAATGTCTGCTAATAGCCAAACCTTCCCTGATGCAACTTGAGGCCACTTCCTCTTGTCCTGTCCCTTGCTACCTGGGAGAAGAGACCAGCACCAACCTTGCTACAACCTCCTTTGAGGTGGTAGTAGAGAGCAGTAAGGTCTCCCCTCTGCATGCCCTGACCTAAGGCACTGGGGTGTTTTCAGGAGCAGCTGTTGGCATGTGCCTCCAGCTGCTTCCTTTCCCTTGGAAAGCACTAAGCACTCCCTCAAACAGGGAAGCTTGGGCTGGGTTCAGAGTGAAGTCTTCTTACGCCCCCAAAGGGAGTAAGATCGATTCTAGGCAGGAATTGCTAGCCTGAGGAGCAAGCTCACAGCTTTGCCCTTCAGTATGGGAGGTGGTTTTATTTTCACCTTTACCCTGCTCCATCATGGCTGCAGCATGCTGAGCACCAGGATTCATTCTATTTAACAGTCAGCTCTAAAGATAAGATTGTCCTTATCTTTGAAAACTGCCTGGCTTTGCAGAGCATTCCCCATCCTGGGCACCCCAGGAGCACATCCCAGCCACTGGCCCACGCCAATGGCAAGCACACAGAGCCTGGCCCTTGAGCAGGCAAAAGCCCTTTGCCAGCAGAAAAACAAGAATGACTCTGCAGAGTGGCTGTCAGTCAAGTTGAGCCCAGTGGCTGCCATGGCATGGAGGGCAGGAAAACACAAGAGCTTCCTCGGGACCCCCTTGACCCTAAAAAGTCATCTCAGCTGTCCCCAGGGTGAGATGGGACATAACACACCAAAGGAAGAGAAAGGTCACACTCCAGTCTCTAGCTGAGCTGCCCAGTGCAAGTGCTGAGCAGTGGCTGGGATCCTCTCAGGCAAATTCAGGTGGGGAGATGCTCATCCCTGAGGAAAACAGGGTGCTGCTTTTTCCTCCCAGCCGTGGGGCAGGCCTGGGAACAGGGCAAAGCACCACAAGGGCCTTGGCCTCCCTGCCTGCCTCCCCACTTCCCCAGTGAAACCTGAAAGCTGGCTATTTCTATCACTGCTGACAAACACCATCACCTTCTGCTCTCTCCCTCCCTCGGGTGACAGGCTGCAGCACCAGGGACCACAGATGAGTCATCCCTCAGCGGCTACCGCGGCTTCCAAGCGTGACGGCAGGAGCAGTGCCACCCAGGCAGGACAGCACTGGGGGGCTGGGGGACCACAGCCCCAGCTCCAAGGAGGCAGGAGAAGGCTCTGCCCTGGATTTGGGTTTTGCTGGTAGAATAACCAGCAGGCACTGCAGGTGAGATGGGAGGGGACCTGGCACGTCCCTGTGACTGCCGGCCACGCTGCCTCTCCTCCTCGCCACGGCAGCTGGCAGCCCAGGGCAACCTTGGGCAGCCCAGCGATGCCCAGGGCAGAGAAGAGCAGAAGCCCAGCCTGGCTGGGGGAGCTCCCTCCCACACAGAGCACGACCTAGGCTTGGGTCACCATTTCCATCACCACTGCCCACTGCCAGTGCTCCAGAGAACCTTCTTTGGTGGAAAAACTCCTCTGCTGCTGACATCCAGCTGAAGTCACCTCAAGGGGCAAGAAAAAGTTTCTCTGGCAGGCAAGAATGCTATGCAAGAGAGCTAAAAGGCTGAAGGGGAACTCCCTTGGGCTGGACACTGTGTCCTGGCTTCTCTGCAGGGTCACAGCTTATTGCTCAACACTGCAAGACACTTTTTGTGTGCAAAGGAACAAAGCAAGCTTTGGCTTCCCCGATGCACGACTTGACCCAGTCACCCTCAGATCCTTCGTGCCACCCAGGCTGGCCCTTCTGGCTTTTTGCCTGCAGCCTTCCAGCTTTTCTTTGGGTAAAACAGAGCAGTTCAGTGCACAAGTGCAAGACTGGATATTGCACACATCACAACTCATCTCCAGGGGAGTAAGGACACCTTGGTAGGAACACAGCATTGCCCTGCTGGCCCAGAGCTCTGCTCCCGTTGCGGGGTGTCACTCACCACCCACCCCAGACTCCAGTGCTCCAAACTGCTCCTCCACAGGCAAGGCATTCCGGAGCACAATCAAACCTATTGTGCAGCTCTCAAACAGTTTTTGCTTTAATCTGCCGGGGGATGGGGGTGGGGGGAGAGGGAAACAGCAGAAGGATTTCATATCTAATCCAATAAATCCACACTGACATCTTGTGGAGATCCTGAGAGCAGAATGCCACAGCCGCTCGGCAGGCTGGGACTTACACCCGGGCTGTGTCCCCCTGGACAGCATGACAGCGGCAGCTGGGCTTCCCAAAGCACCTGCAGGGTGGTCCACAGCCAAAACCAGGCCCTGCAGTCTCACAGGCCATCCTTCTCCATCCACAAACATGGCTTTGTTAAGCGACCCTCACAAAACTGACACCACTGTGTACTGAACCCTAAATAGCTTCCTCCCTGGAAGCAAGGCAGTGGTGCCCCTGGCAGGCAAGCTGCAGTGCTTCAGGTTCCTGAGGAGCTCTTTTCAAACTGGAATTTTATTAGCTCTGGAAGCACTGCAAGAGAATGGAGCTGAGCAGGGCTCCAGGCCTCCTCCAATGCTCTTGTTTACCTAAAATTGCATGGTTTAGGCTAAAAACTCCCTGCAGTTTCAGAGCATGCACAAGGTTCTCCTCCCTGTTCATGCCATTCATTTTAGCCCCACTGCCATCTCTCTCCCAGTGCTGAGGTAAGGGCTCAAAGAGCATAACTGCTGTGCTGGGCAGAGGCTATGGCGATGCTGTGACATAAATGCTTGGTAGAGGTTAACACCAAGAGCTAGGGTAGGATAGGGTAGGATAGGGTAGGATGGGGTAGGATAGGGTAGGATAGGGTAGGATAGGGTAGGATAGGGTAGGATGGGGTAGGATAGACCAGACCAGGTTGGAAAAAACCTTTGAGGTCACCGAGTCCAACCTCTCACCCAACACCATCTGATCAACTCAACCATGGCACCAAGTGCCTCAGCCAGTCTCCTCCTAAACACCTCCAGGGATGGTGACTCCACCACCTCCCTGGGCAGCACATTCCATTGCTTCTGTGAAGAACTTCTTCCCAACATCCAGCCTAAACCTCCCCTGGCACAGCTTGAGACTGTGTCCTCTTGTTCTGATGCTGGCTGCCTGGGAGAAGAGACCAACCCCCACCTGGCTACAACCTCCCTTCAGGGAGCTGTAGAGAGCAAGAAGGTCTCCCCTGAGCCTCCTCTTCTCCAGGCTGAGCAACCCCAGCTCCCTCAGCCTCTCCTCACAGGGCTGTGCTCCAGACCCCTCCCCAGCTTTGTTGCCCTTCTCTGGACACCTTCCAGCATCTCAACATCTTTCCTAACCTGAGAGGCCCAGAACTGGACACAGGACTCAAGGTGCTGATAGTCTTGCAGCCAAACCATACAACCATTCCTCCAGCTTCTCCCCAATACCACCCTGGAGAGCAAACACTTTGCCCCATAGCGAAAACCACTGCACCCAGCCTGATTTCTAGCAAACCATTCACAGCAAACAACTCTGAGGAGGCTGAGGGCTCCAGCAGGTGTAAGAGAAAAGGTGTAGGCAGGTTTACAAACCAAAGGGCTGGCATTGTTGCACCACCCTCATGTGGCAGCTTTAGGCTGTGCCTTTAAAATTCTGCGGCAAATTCCGAGCAGAAGAGTAGAAAACTCTAAATAAATCTCTGTTGGGTGTGAAAAGGGAAACTAGAGAGACCTCTATACGGCTGGGCAGGCTGGAGAGGTGGGCACAGGCCAACCTCAGGAGGTGCAACAAGAGCAAGGGCAGGGTCCTGCAGCTGGGTCGAGGCAATCCCAGGCACAAATCCAGGCTGGGCAGGGACTGGCTGGAAAGCAGCCCTGAGGAGAGAGCCTTGGGGGTGCTGGGGGAGGAGAAGCTCACCAGGAGCTCTCAGTGTGCACTTGAAGCCCAGAAAGCCAACCAGAGCCTGGGCTGCAGCAGGAGAAGTGTGGCCAGCAGGGCAAGGGAGGTGATTCTCCCCCTCTGCTCAGCTCTGGGGAGACCCCACCTGGAGTACTGCCTCCAGTTCTGGAGCCCCTATGGCAAGAGGGATCTGGAGGTGCTGGAAGGTGTCCAGAGCATGGCCAGGAGGATGAGCAGAGGGCTGGAGCACCTCTCCTGTGAGGACAGACTGAAGGAGTTGGGGCTGTTCAGTCTGGAGAAGAGAAGGCTCCCAGGTGACCTCATTGTGGCCTTCCAGGATCTGCAGGGGGCTACAGGAAGGCTGGGGAGGGACTGCTCAGGATCTCAGGCAGTGATAGGACTAGGGGGAATGGAATGAAGCTGGAGGTGGGGAGATTGAGGCTGGAGGGGAGGAGGAAGTTCTTCCCCAGGAGAGTGGTGAAGCCCTGGAATGGGTTGTCCAGGGAGGTGGTTGGGGCCCTGTCCCTGGAGGTGTTTAAGGCCAGGCTGGCTGAGGCTGTGGCCAGGCTGATGTAGTGTGGGGTGTCCCTGCCCATGGCAGGGGGGTTGGAACTGGATGATCCTTGTGGTCCCTCCCACCCCTGACTGATACTGTGGTACTATGACTCCACTGGAGAAGTCTCTGCTGTAGGAGTGGCTGTACCAAAACAATCCTTCCTGCTTCTGATCTCTGCTCACTTCGTGCTCTGAGGGGAGACTAATCTGCTCCTGCTTGACCTTGGCTGCATTGTTTTGGTGGAGTCCAGCAGCTCCTTTCTGCTCCTTTCTCCCTTCTGGACAGGGGGTGGGGGCAGAGGCATAGCTTCCCTGCTCTCTGACCAGGGGGACTCTTGTGCTGCTTATTAATTGTAAATATCTGTGAACCTTGCTGTGTATTTTGTGCACATCCACTGCATTCCATTGTAGTTTTTCCCTGTCCATGCAGCTTCCATCTGCTCCCAGCTGAGCTGCCTTGGCCAAGTTAATGCTGGGGGCAAATTTCAACCCACCTCACCTCGTTGTAAGAACACATAAAAATCATCTGGTTTGCACCTCCCCTCTTTTAGTTTCAAATCATTACCCCTTGCCCTACTGCAAGCTGACCTGCTGAGAAGATTGTCACCATCCTCCTCATAGGCCCCCTTTAAGTGCTGAGAAGGCTCCCCACAGCCTCTGAGTACTGTAAGGTCTCCCCAGAGCCTTCTCCAGGCTTCACACTGCTCAGACTAAGGCTCTTTTAGCCTTTCTTCATAGAGGGGTTCTGCCATTCTGATCAATCTCCTCTGGATCCACTCCAACAGGTCCATGCTCTCCTTGTGCTGAAGGTTCCAGATCTGGACACAGTACTGCAGGTGTGGACTCACTAGACCAGAACTGAGGGGTGGAATCAGTGCCCTTGACCTGCTGACCACACTGCCTCTGATGCAGCCCACGATACCGCTGGCCTTGCTGGCTGCAGGTGCACCCTGCTGCCGTACCTTGAGCTTTTCAACCACCAGGAATTCCAAGGCCTTCTCCACACAGCTGCTCTCCCTTCACCCTCCACCCTGTACTGACACTAAGGATTGCCCTGACCCCGGTGCAGGACCTTGCACTTGACCTTGCTGAACTTCACTGAGGGCTCCTGTTTTAACAGAATAAACTCTTCATCCCTTCATGGGGTTTCACCCTACCTGCTCCTATCCTTCCCTCTGGGCAAGGGACCATGCCTGAGAAGTCTGTGGTTTTCCAACCTAGTTTCTCTCCAGCCACAGAGAAGACATAGAATTAGGTTCAAACCCACCTGTGAGCAAGTGCTTTGGATTGAACTTCAATAATCAGTGTGGCCATTGATGAGGGCAAGGCTGGCCCTTGGAAAGCACACATAAAGAAATAGCAGGGGCAGAGACAGGCCCTTCACCTGTCTGTGATCCTCACTCTTCTCAGGGCAGCATCAATTGCCCCAGAGCCAGAAAGCTAGATGATTTTCCAACATGTGGCATGGAGTTACAGCACCACCAGCACATCAACAGGACTTCTACTTCATGCATGAGGAAGGAAATGCAAGACTGCAGAACACAACAAAGGCTATTTTGCCTTGGACAGAATATAATGCTCAGTCCATTGAATCATAGAACTGTTAGGGTTGGAAGGGACCTCAAGGATCAGGTTGCTCACAGCCACATCCAGCCTGGCCTTAAAAACCTCCAGGCAGGAGGCTTCCACCATTCCTGGGCAACCTGTGCCAGTCTCTCACCACCCTCATGGGGAAGAGCTTCTTCCTAACATCCAATCTCAATCTACCCATTTCTAGTTTTGTTCCAGTGCCTCCCCCCCGAGTCCAATCACCCCCTGACACCCTCAAAAGCCCCTCCCCAGCCTTCCTGTAGCCCCCTTCAGATACTGGAAGGCCACAATTAGGTCTCCTCAGAGCCTTCTCCTCTCCAGTCTGAACAGCCCCAACTCCTTCAGTCTGTCCTCATAGCAGAGCAGCTCCAGCCCTCTGCTCATCCTCCTGGCCCTGCTCTGGACACCTTCCAGCACCTCCAGATCCTTCCTGGGGCTCCAGAACTGGATGCAGTGCTCCAGGTGGGGTCTCACCAGAGCAGGGCAGAAGGGGAGAACCACACTGAGTTACACACAATAGGAGCTCACCAGTCACAGGAGGAGGCAAAACCAGCATAAGCCCAAATACCTCCAGCATGGGACTGGCTAGTTCAGCAGTGGCTCTTCTCTGATCAGTGGCAGCCAGCCTTTCTCCTTCAGGCTGCAAAAGGAAATGGGTGATTTTCACCCTGTTAAGTAACTAATGTGTAAGCAACACCTTCAATTCCCACAAGCACTATTCCTTTGGGACTGCCAAGAGGTATACAGCCCCAAAACCCAACACACACAGAAGCCCTTCCACTTGGGCTAGCTTCATGTGCCTTGAGCTGTCCCAGCAAGCCTCCATACCTATGTGCAGCTAGGTCTGACTATTCAAATCCTGTTGCCTAGTATTAACTCTCAAATCTATATTTAAGCACCTAAGTAGGAATTACTGCAGCTTTCCAACCACCCTAAGCACCAAGAGTGCTTGTTAAGGGCCTCCCAAAGTGCTGACCTCCTAGTGGCTCTGTTTAACCAACACAACTCACCCAGCTCCCTGTGCTGTATGCAATTCAGTGCTTCCACACACAGCTAATGCCCCTCAGCCCCCTCCAGCAAGAGCCAAGCTTGTGAGCATCCTGCCCTGCAGCTCAACACACAGGTTAGCCACAAGTACACAGAGGAGCCCTGGCCAAAAGCCCATGGTGAATTCAAAGGCCCTGTGCTTCAGAGACAGCAGGATGCAGGCTGTGCACCACTGTGGGGCAGGAATTTGGGACAAGTGTTCATTTTCGAGCCCTCAATATGAGGGAAAACTTTACTGTAGGGGTGATGAAGCACTGGAGCAGGCTGCCCAGAGGTTGTGGAGTCTCCTTCTCCAGAGACTTTCAAGACCCATCTGGATGCATTCCTGTGTGACCTGCCCTAGCTGGCCTGGTCTTGGCAGGGGAGTTGGACCTGATCTGCAGAAGTCCTTTCCAACCCCTAACATCCTATGCCCCTATGAAATGAAAGGTATCTGGGTGCTGAATCAAAAATTAAACCTACCCAAGAGCTAGGAGCAAGTTTGATCTCATCTCACTCTGCTCCTTCCCAAGTCAGGAAGCCCCTGAACATTCCTGCAGAATTGGAACCTTGCTGTTCCCACAGCTAGGGTCAAAAATCTGCTTGTGATCTACAGAGCCTGCTCCTTGCCCTCTGCCAGTCAGGCACACTCCTGTCCTGCAGGTGAGCAGAGCACTCCAGCAGTACTCACAGAAGAAAGGCCAACCCTCTGCTTTCCATTCACTGTGTGCAGCCCTGCTTTAAAAATGAGGTTTCCATGAAGCCAGTGTTTTACCTTCATTCTCTATTTCTCCTTCCAGCTCATCAGGAAGAAGACAGGAGCATATTTGTAGGGCAAAGAGCTGCTAGAGAGGTTGAAGATGAGAGAACAAGGAAGAACACAGTGAGTGAGCCTGGAAATGCTGGGGCAAGGCGAGCAGGGAGGTGGTATCCAGAATTCTGACTCCCCAAGACGTTCTGGGTGAAAACTTAACAAAAGACAACCAGTAAAATACACTGCACCTGCTCAACAGACACAAAGGGCCATGCACATTTGGATAGGATAGGATAGGATAGGATAGGATAGGATAGGATAGGCTGGAAGAGACCTTCAAGATCATCGTGTCCAACCCATCAACCAATCCAACACCACCTAAACAACTAACCCATGGCACCAAGCACCCCAGCAAGCCTGCTCCTGAACACCTGCAAAGAGAATTATTTAATCCAATTAGAATAAAGAATGATCTGAAAAGATGAAGTTACTTCACCAGCATCAGAGGAGCAGAGAACAGCTTTGGTGCTGTGAGAGCAGGCTTTAGGCACTGACTCTTCTCGCCAGCAGCGTTAAATCCTCTTTCAAGCCCTGCAGGGGCAGGAGCTAAGGTCCAAGCTCCTAATAGTGTAGCAATCACAAGCCCACTTGCTGTAATGAAACAGAACTTTCTGGAGTACATGACAACCAAACTCCTTTTTAAGCAACAAATGCTGATGGGAGGCTGGTCAGAGCTGGGAATGGATGCATGGATGGCAGGGGAGACTTCCCCCATCAGTCTATACAAGTCAGCAGAACTGTGCTGTGCACACACCTCTGCAGTACAAAAGCCTCTCACTGGGCAGAGGAGCTAACAAGCATTCAATTCAAGTGACTTGGTCAGTGCTAGAAAAATATTAATGAGCCAATAGTGCTAATCAATGGAAGGAGGATAAAGAAGAATGAACAGCACCCAGACACCAGTGCATGTAATGAATCAGCAGCAGGAGCTGGGGTGCTAACAGCTTTCCAACAGCAGAGCTGCACCAGGAGGATGTCAAAACTCAAAGCATTGCAACCTTACCAGAGTGGGAGAGATCACAGTATCAGTCAGGGGTGGAAGGGACCACAAGGATCATCCAGCTCCAACCCCCCTGCCATGGGCAGGGACACCCCACACTACATCAGCCTGGCCACAGCCTCAGCCAGCCTGGCCTTAAACACCTCCAGGGACAGGGCCCCAACCACCTCCCTGGACAACCCATTCCAGGGTTTCACCACTCTCCTGGGGAAGAACTTCCTCCTCACCTCCAGCCTCAATCTCCCCACCTCCAGCTTCATTCCATTCCCCCTAGTCCTGTCACTCCCTGAGATCCTGAGCAGTCCCTCCCCAGCCTTCCTGGAGCCCCCTGCAGATCCTGGAAGGCCACAATGAGGTCACCTGGGAGCCTTCTCTTCTCCAGACTGAACAGCCCCAACTCCTTCAGTCTGTCCTCACAGCAGAGGTGCTCCAGCCCTCTGCTCATCCTCCTGGCCCTGCTCTGGACACCTTCCAGCACCTCCACATCCCTCTTGCCATAGGGGCTCCAGAACTGGAGGCAGGACTCCAGGTGGGGTCTCCCCAGAGCTGAGCAGAGGGGCAGGATCACCTCCCTTGCCCTGCTGGCCACACTTCTCCTGATGCAGCCCAGGCTCTGGTTGGCTTTCTGGGCTGCAAGTGCACACTGAGAGCTCCTGGTGAGCTTCTCCTCCCCCAGCACCCCCAAGGCTCTCTCCTCAGGGCTGCTCTCCAGCCAGTCCCTGCCCAGCCTGGATTTGTGCCTGGGATTGCCTCGACCCAGCTGCAGGACCCTGCCCTTGCTCTTGTTGAACCTCCTGAGGTTGGCTTGTGCCCACCTCTCCAGCCTGTCCAGGTCCCTCTGGATGGATCCCTTCCCTCCAGCTGTCTGCTGCACCACACAGCTTGGTGTCATCAGCAAACCTGCTGAGGATGCACTCAGTGCCACTGATCAAACCTGTCAGGATACACAGCAGGTGTGAAGGGTAGAGGAAGAGGAATCACAGCTCATGTTCTGTAGGTTAGTTTCAAACCCAAGTGACCACAATTCTGATAAACCAGGTTTTAAATGCTTATTCTACAGCAGCCATGCCTGGCAGTTTCTTCCTGTGCTGTCACCAAACCATCTCCACACAGCCAGCCACACACACAAGGACTTTGTGACCTTTCAGTTTATTACTTCAGATACAACTTGCAGGTCCCAGCAGGTATGGAGAGCACTTCCATGAGAAGAGATCCTCAGGTTCTGACACAATGCTATTTCACTTCGAGGTTAAGCACTTTCCCAAGTCTCAACTCCCTTGAAGAAATTCCTTCTTTTCCTCAAAGTAATTGTGGAACCACTCAATGTGTTCAATCTTCTGCTTAACAGTGAGGAAAGGGTTTTTGGACAGCCCACAGATGACGAGCTCCATGAAGTGGCGAATCGGCCCTTGCTGGGGAAAGCCTTCAAGGTGCTTCTCCAGAAAGATATGCTCATGAAACTCAGCATCCTCCTCCATGCCTGGCAGAATGGACACACAGAAAACAGAGAGACAAAGTTATTACCATGCTGGAACTGTGAATTCAGACTGAAAAAGGACACAGTTTGCAAATAACCCAAAGGCATCCTGGCCTGCAGCAGGAGCAGTGTGGCCAGCAGGAGCAGGGAGGTCATTCTGCCCCTGGACACTGCACTGCTCAGGCCACACCTTGAGTCCTGTGTCCAGTTCTGGGCTCCTCAGGTTAGGAAGGAGGTTGAGTTGCTGGAAGGTGTCCAGAGAAGGGCAAGGAGGCTGGGGAGGGGTCTGGAGCACAGCCCTGTGAGGAGAGGCTGAGGGAGCTGGGGTTGCTTCGCCTGGAGAGGAGGAGGCTCAGGGGAGACCTTCTTGCTCTCCACAACTCCCTCAAGGGAGGTTGTAGCCAGGTGGGGGTTGGTCTCTTCTCCCAGGCAGCCAGAACCAGAACAAGAGGACACAGTCTCAAGCTGTGCCAGGGGAGGTTTAGGCTGGAGGTTAGGAAGAAGTTCTTCCCAGCAAGAGAGATTGGCCATTGGGATGTGCTGCCCAGGGAGGTGGTGGAGTCACCATCCCTGGAGGTGTTTAGGAAGAGCCTGGATGAGGCACTTGGTGCCATGGTTGAGTTGATCAGATGGTGTTGGGTGATAGGTTGGACTGGATGATCTCAAAGGTCTTTTCCCAACCTGGTTAATTCTCCCTGGAGGTGTTTAAGCCCAGGCTGGCTGAGGCTCTGGCCAGGCTGATGTAGTGTGGGGTGTCCCTGCCCATGGCAGGGGGGTTGGAACTAGATGATCCTTGTGGTCCCTTCCAACCCTGACTGATGCTATGAAGAACATGCCTGCCCCTCAGTCTCTCTTGCACTGTCCTCAGAAACCTAACTTGAAAGACCATGCATGGCATGGTGGGAGTCTGCAGTGGAGGATTTTCTTTATCAGCCTCAAAGCAAGCCATCACTCACCCTCAGTATCCTATTCCTAATATGCCACTTGGGGATTTCTCCAACTAAAACATTAACCCTTCCAAGAGGGACCAACCTTGTCCTGAAGATGGCATCTCAGATGCAGATGGCTGTCCTCACAGGGAGTGCTGCTGACTTGCTATAAAGAGGACTCAGTATCTCCATGTCCCTGCCCACAGCAGGAGGCCTGGACTAGGCAATCCTTACAAGCCCCTTCCCACACAAACCATTCTCTGGGTCTAGGATTTTTCAGATGAGACAAATCACACTTTTACAGCAGGACCCAGAATTGGTAAAGCAAATCTCCCCTAAAATGCTCTGTAATGTCTGTCACCTCTGCTTGGCAAACTGACCCAATGCCTCTCTGCTGACAGCAGCAGAACAGGATACCTGAACAGGGCCTGGTGAGCTTTTGCCAGCATGAATTCCTCAAAGGGGTTGATGACTTATTTTCTGAGTCTGTCATTCCTACCCTTACAATCTCTGCTCCAACAGAAGCAGTTGCTCCTCAGAAAGCTCTTAGACAAAGCAGCACCAACCATCTGCACTGCTGTTTTTAATGACTGGGCTCCTCAGGCTTTATCAAGGCATAAAGGCACAGAACTGATTCTCCAAGGAGGCAAAGAACAGTGGGGTTTATTGCTATGGCAAGTCATGGAGCAGAAGTAAAGCTACCAGGAGCAGAAGAGGGAAGCAGAAAGGAGGAGGAGAGAGGATGATGTTATGCAAGCCACACTGATGGTTTGCTAATCTAGTAAAAATTAATCAGAGGTCAGAGAGATGGAGAGGAGGCTTCTGCCTAACAGTGACTCTAACTGCATCAGATAAGGGAAAGAGCAGGCAGGAGCAGAGAACAGGGCAGTGGAGCAAGGCAGGGAAGATTTCTACTGACCACTGCAGCAAGCCAGTACATCTAAACCACATTCTCAGGTGTTTGCACCAAGGCCAGAGAAGTGTGAAAACTTGTGACCTTGCCCTGATGCCTCAAAGCACAGCCCTCTAAAGAGAACACCAAAGATACTCTGGAACCAAGAAAAACAGTTATAAGCTGACTTCTTTCCTTCTTATGCTTCACTTCAAAACTTGAGGGGCTTTCCTAATGCTGCAGGTTGGGTACAGGCACTTCCCCAAGACAAAATGTAATTACACTTCTGTTTCCCAATCACATGCTTGTGGCATGAAAGAAAAGTCACAGAGCTCTTGGTACAGGGCAAGCTGAGGTAATCCTCTCCTGCTGAGGGAGATGACTGTTACAAAACTTCAGCATTAGCAGCAGGAAGGGACATCTTTCTTTTGCAGAGCCACTGGCATTAGGAGTGTGCTGCTGCAATTGGAAGGAGGCTCTCTCGAGCTCTTGGCTGTGCTTTGACGTAGCTGAGCCGAACAGCAGCCCGGGGCTGGCAGTTTGATAGGATGGCATTTTCTAGCTGGATACTCCAACCTGAGAGGTGACAGATGTTGGAACACTCCCCTGGGACTTTCCCCAGGGCTAGCCTTTGTGGACAAATCAATACAGATTCTTGTTGAAGTGTATGTAAAGACTCTTTGTCCATTTGCCACCCGTCCCAGAGGGCAGAGCTCCGGACGCGCTGCAGCAACAGAAGCAGCATTGGCCGCCGAGGAGGCCTGGGCCACCGATGGCCCCAGACAGCAGGGCTCCAGCCAAACAACAGAAAAACCATTGGCCACAGTGATTTTCAGCTTGCAAAAACAGGGCTAGAGCACACTCAGATTTCTACATGACAGAGCAGATCAACTCTGGCAGCAGTGATTAAGTTCTGTGAAGAAAGTGCCGAAAGAGGATGGGAAGAAACACCCAGAGACAGCGAAGGACCTGATGCAATTTGCAGCTCGGTAGCAGACAGATCTTCAAAGACCCTCTGCTGCAGCTGCTAACCTGTTTGGCTTTCAGTAGCTGAAGCATTCTAAAAGAGTGCTGTTTGATGTGTTTAAAGTCTTAAAGAGAAAAGCCAAAGCCCACAGCCAAGCTCTCCCTGAGGTTCTGAAGTCCCCTGTCCTGAAGTGCACACTTGCTCTCTCCCCTTCCTTAACATTTGCTCCCTCTCTGCTGGCTTCACTTCACACAGAGCTCTCTTGTTTTTGAATGGCAATAAAAAGCCTGCACAAAGATGTCTAGTTAAGATAGATGCCCAGAGTGAGTGACTATTGTGACTGTTTATTCTTATGCAATGGGCAGCACACAGAAAGCAAACAGCTGTCTTAACTCTCGGCTGGCACAGGTAAGCAACTGGCAGATCACCGACTCTGATCTGGCTAGCCACTCGGTCTGACAGCCCCAGCAAAGCACAGGTTCAGCCCTGTAAAACACACACTTTGACCATTCCCCATCCTCTGCCAGAAGCTCCTTTGAAGCAACTGCACAGTAAAAGGTGTTATGTAATAGAGCTGAATGGCCTTTGGTGCTGAAAGCATCATGGGAGAGAGCGAGCAAGCGAGCGAGGGAGGGAGTTCTGTCCCTTTTGGCAACAGCCAGTCCTCAGATCAGCCAAACCACCTGCAGGACTTCACCTGAAGAGTGCCAGGATGAGTTCCTCCCAAGCATCTCTGCTCTGAGATAGCTGGGATGTTGTATTTGTTTACTATCACACACATGACTCCTCGCTGAGTCACAGGATCGCTGGGGCTGGAAAGGACCCTTCGGATCATCGAGTCCGAGCAGCCCAGCTCCTGGTGTTTGAATGGGATGCAAAGAGAGGCTGTGTAACACAGCCCAGTCCCTGGCTAGGGCTGTTGATTCCCAGTGCCTTCTGAACAGCATGTTGAAACAGTCAAAGGTCACAACATGCTCCCAGTTCTCAAGAGGAGATAACCACAGAGAGATGACCCAAGGCAACAGTGCCTGTACCAGCTTCGTTGTCCACTGGGAACTCCCACAGGATTCCTTCCTTTGTCCACTGGATCATCTCCTCAAAGCCGTTCCGGGGAGGCTGTGCAGTCACTGCTGCAATCTCCTTTGCAAATTCCAGATCCCAGATTGTTGGTGGAGAGACTGAAAGAGAAATGTTGCAAGCATCTGTCAGCATGCCAAGGACTTCCTGCTAGCTAAACCAAAACCCTTTAACAGCAACCTTTACAGAGGACTTTCAGCTGGGTGAGATTCTCCAGCCTAGATGTCAGCCTCACCTTTCTCAAAAGGGAATTGTCTGTCCAAATGAGAGTTCATTACATTCTCAAGTGCCTGGTGAAAATGCATCCTGAACTCCTAGGGGATGCTACATTATTAAGACTTCCACACAGGGTAGGAATTTAATTTCACCACAATCTTTTTTTTTTCCTTTTTTGTCCTCACAAATGATACACACCACAAGCTCTGACCTGGACTGACACACTCCACCAAAGGAACCTCACTCACTAGAGCTTTCAGGTACTCCACAACTACCTTCTCCCTCAAGGAGACAATTCAGTCCAGTCTATTCTATTCTATTCTGTTCTATTCTATTCTACTCAGAGGACAGACTGAAGGAGTTGGGGCTGTTCAGTCTGGAGAAGAGAAGGCTCCCAGGTGACCTCATTGTATTCCAGTATCTCAAGGGGGCCTACAGGAAGGCTGGGGAGGGACTGCTCAGGATCTCAGGCAGTGATAGGACTAGGGGGAATGGAATGAAGCTGGAGGTGGGGAGATTGAGGCTGGAGGTGAGGAGGAAGTTCTTCCCCAGGAGAGTGGTGAAGCCCTGGAATGGGTTGTGCAGGGAGGTGGTTGGGGCCCTGTCCCTGGAGGTGTTTAAGGCCAGGCTGGATGAGGCTCTGGCCAGGCTGATCTAGTGTGGGGTGTCCCTGCCCATGGCAGGGGGGTTGGAACTAGATGATCCTTGTGGTCCCTTCCAGCCCTGACTGATACTATGAGACCATTCTATTCTAACAGCTCTTCCCCAATGCTTCTAAGTCTCCCAGTTTGTGCCTTCTGGGCTTGAGAAACCCTGATTTCCTATTCTTCCCCTGAAGCCAAACACTCCCTGTAGGGATGCATCTTTCCTGGTGTAAATAATCCAAGGGTACACATATGGGAGCCAAGTTACTCTGAAGGAGTTCCTGCCCCTCCACCCAGGAGAACTGGTCAGGAGCCCAGACCGAACTGCATCACTGCTGTGAAGGGAACAAGCTGTTACCAGAGGACAGGGAGGGACGGCTGGGAGTGCCTCGAGCTGCTGTCTCATGATCTGCCCCAAGTGGTGCTCCCCTTTGTTTCCTTGTCTCTCCCTGTTATCAACTCACCCTCAACTCCCTGGAGCAGAGATCTTGATGTGAATTCAAATGTTACAGTCCATTTCAAGTGGATCATGGCCCATCAGCTAGCACTTTGCTACTCACAAGTTAAGTGTTTGAGATCTAATTTCATCTTTGGCTCAGGAGCTCACATCTCAACTGAACTTAAGAAACAAAGAAAACCTCCTCCCCCCTCCTTTAGGAAGGAAAAAGCCAAAACCCAGCAGAGCAAACTGTACTTTTACACACTGAAAAGTGCTTTCATCTCTTGCCTTCAATCAGAAGACACTTTTCCAAAGGGTTTCTTACTTAGCAGAGCAGCTTCCAGAACTACATTCCCCATCTGCCTGCTCTGATTTGAGGGCTGTGGGCAGGAATAAAACACAGATTGAAAGACAAGGTGAGACATCTCACCAGCATGAACTCACTGTCCACATCTTAAATAATACTCTTCCCCTATTCCAAGAGGGATCTGGAGGTGCTGGAAGGTGTCCAGAGCAGGGCCAGGAGGATGAGCAGAGGGCTGGAGCTGCTCTGCTGTGAGGACAGACTGAAGGAGTTGGGGCTGTTCAGTCTGGAGAAGAGAAGGCTCCCAGGTGACCTCATTGTGGCCTTCCAGGATCTGAAGGGGGCTCCAACAGTATTTTAACTCATCATCTCCACTGATGATGAGCCAAGAGAGTGCAAGCAAGTAAAGCATGAAGTATCACACTGGCACTTCCCAAGACAAACACAAAAATGTATTTGGTCATCAGGCTTAGTGAGTAAGCCAACCAATCAGCTTAGTATCACAGCATCAGTCAGGGCTGGAAAGGACCACAAGGATCATCCAGTTCCAACCCCCCTGCCATGGGCAGGGACACCCCACACTAGATCAGCCTGGCCACAGCCTCAGCCAGCCTGGCCTTAAACACCTCCAGGGACAGGGCCCCAACCACCTCCCTGCACAACCCATTCCAGGGCTTCACCACTCTCCTGGGGAAGAACTTCCTCCTCACCTCCAGCCTCAATCTCCCCACCTCCAGCTTCATTCCATTCCCCCTAGTCCTAGCACTGCCTGAGATCCTTCCTGCTGTAGAATACATTGTGGATTTCCTCAGAGCTACCTGGAATCAGGCAAGGGAGCACCACATGAAAAGCTGGAAGAGGCTTCCTTCTTATCACTACCTAACTCAAAGTACAATAAAGCCCAGTTGCCCTCTTGCACAGTTGGTGCCTGAGTCCTGACTTGTGTTAAGAAAGCCTAGCTGAACTTTTTCTCTCTGGTGACTGTCACACACCTGGTGTGTGCACCTCTGGTGCCTGCAGCATGCTCCTGCAGAACTGAGAGGCTGCATGCTCACTGTTTCACCTGAGGAAACCTGCTCTGAGTCAAGAGTCAGTTACTGGAACAGCACCTCTGCAAAGCCAGATCGAGACACATGCTGCACTCTCCATCATGGCTTTGTATGTAAACCACACAGCTTTTAAGGGAACTCTCAGGCATGAGACCCAGCAAATGGAGTCCATTCTAATGAGCAGCTTCCACAGTCCAGCACAGGGCTGGCTGCATTCAGCAAGCTCAGAGCTGCTGGAAAGGATGCAAATATCACTGTGTGACATTTCACTCATGAAATTCACTAAACAAAGTCACTTCTCCCGGGAGTTCCAACTGTAAATAAAAACCAACCAACCACCACAGGCAAAGCAATCATCTGGGAGCTAGTGAAAACTGACAGTCCCACTCTTGAAGTGGAAGCAAGCACTTGGAATCCTCTAAACTAGCAGAGAGGAATACTCTGTCTTCTGCAGCTCCTGGCTTTAAATAGAGCTCGAAGACATTACACTGGAAAAGAAGGGATTTGGAACACCTTAGGGAGAGCAGCCCACTACAGATCAGTGCTGACAACACACACTTACATTGTTCACAAAGGAAAACCTAGCTCCTTGCATGACTTGCCCAGCCTCACTCCTAGCCAAAACTCAGTTTGTAGTAGAGCTAAGTCTTCATGTGTGAAAGGATTCCAAACATGTGGCATGAAGACTGCTCCTGCAGACCTGGGCCAAGGGGAGGTTCAGGCTGGATGTTAGGAAGAAGTTCTACACAGAGAGAGTGATTGCCCATTGGAATGGGCTGCCTGGGGAGGTGGTGGAGTCACCATCCCTGGAGGTGTTCAGGAGGAGACTTGATGGGGTGCTTGGTGCCATGGGTTAGTTGTTCAGGTGGTGTTGGATGATAGGTTGGACTCGATGATCTTGAAGGTCTCTTCCAGCCTGGTCTGGTCTATTCTATCCTATCCTATCCTATTCTAATCTAATTCAGTGCATATGAAGGTGGGTCATACCTGCCTCATTGTTGGCTCTACCCTACTTGAGCTCTGGCAGCTGTGTTTGGTGGATAAGGAATTGTTTGGATGGCTGCATCCACAGGATGGTTGTAAACAGCTCAGTGCTCAGTGTCTGGATGGGGATCAGTGACAAGTGGTGTTCCTCAAGGGTCTGTATTAGGACCAGTGCTATTTTCATCAGTGGCACAGAGAATGGGATAGAGCACACCCTCAGCAAGCTTGCAAATGACATCAAGCAGTGTGCCCAGGTGGCCAAGAAGGCCAATGGCATCCTGGCCTGCATCAGGAACAGTGTGGCCAGCAGGAGCAGGGAAGTCCTTGTGCCCTGTGCTCAGCACTGCTCAGGCCACACCTTGAGTCCTGTGTCCAGTTCTGGGCCCCTCAGTTTAGGAAGGACATTGAGACACTTCAACATGTCCAGAGAAGGGAGGTTGTAGCCAGGTGGGGGTTTGTCTCTTCTCCCAGGTAACCAGCACCAGAACAGGAGGACACAGTCACAAGCTGTGCCAGGGGCAGTTTAGGCTTGAGGTGAGGAGCAAGTTCTTCCCAGAACTGGCCATTGGGATGTGCTGCCCAGGGAGGTGGTGGAGTCACCATCCCTGGAGGTGTTCAAGAAATGCTTGGATGTGGCACTTGAAGTCATGGTCTAGTTGTCAGGAGGTGTTAGGTAATAGGTTGGACTTGATGACCTCTGAGGTCTTTCCCAACCTGGTTGATTCTGTGATGCTGTAAGTTGTGAGGCCTATGTGCTTGGGATGCCATCCAGACAGACCTGGACAAACCTGAGAAGTGCACCAATGTGAACCTCCTGAGGTTCAACAAGGCCAAGTGCAAGGTCCTGCATCTGAGTCAGAGCAATGCTCAGTACCAACAGAGGCTGGAGGCTGCAGGGGAGCTTTGCTCAGCAAACTCAGGGCCATATTCTTCTCCTTTTCTTTTGACAGCTCTGAAAGCAGAAGTGCACAGGTCCTGCCTCCTTCCACAACAGCCAATCTCCTGACATTCTGAACCTTCAGAGCTTGGCTTCTCTGGGTTTTCATCACTGACTTTCCACTCACCTGTCTCCAGTGCCTTCTGTGCTGCTGCAGAAGCCTTAGTGAATATATTGAGCCTCCTTCCTACTTTGAGACTTCTATAAACAGAAAGGGAAAAGGATATTGAGTATTTCACAACACTTCACAAGGCTGCCAGACAACACATTCAAAAGCACAAAGTCTTCTCATGAACTAACAAGTCTCTAGAGAAGGGGAAAAAAAAAGAGAGTGACTCTCAGTAAATCTTCAGGCTTTCAAGCAGAGAAGGTGATTATGGCTTCATTATTTGTCTGTGACAGAGCTTCCTAAAGTATTTCCATGTCAAAGAATGGGCACAAATCAAAGGCTGCCTCTGCAGTCACTCCTTGCTGAAGCCTGCTGGAGTCTGAACAAAGCTGAGCAGTATCAAATCACAGCACTCAAGCCATTTCATGAAGCTGCAACCAAAAAGTGGCTCTGGCAAATCTGGGCTTTTTCCCCTGTGAAAATATTGCACAATCCAGGAAGGGAAGAGGCAACCTCTAAATCAAACAATTCCTGCCTTATGACATCAGCAGCCCTTCTGGAAGCTTACACAGCCATCTCCTCTGCCACATGGCAAAGGCTCCCAGGATCTCTGTATGCTAGAATCTGAACAGCACTGCCCTGATGCTCTCTCCTCTGAATGGGAAAATGTTTCAGCCATCTATTTTCAAGCACATTTTCAGCACAAATCTATACTAAAACAAAAGACTAAGAGATTCAACAAGAAATCAAAGTTCTTTGTCTAATAAAGGGAAACAAAGGGAAAACAATGCTTTTACTGTGGAACACACTGAACTTGAGGACAAATGATTCCTCTAATCAGACAACCTTCCAGGTTTCCACTCAAATTCAAGCAGCTCCTACTTGATGTTGTTACTCACTCACTGTTACCCTGGCAGTGCTTGCCCTCCCTCACCTTAACATTTCACCTCTGGATTGGCTGTGATTTTCTGATGGCCACAACTGCCTGCACAAACTTACTCCTGGTTACTGATGTCACCAGCCTGGATTCACCCCAGCCCAGAGCAATCTCATGACAGAGCTTTAAAAGAATGGGGCATCAGGAGTATACTTTCCTGCCTGGGTGTAACTCCCAGGGACACTGGCGAGGATACAACCAGCCCTTGGAAGAACACTTCCTTTCAAAGGACCAGCGCCAATGGCTACAGAGCAATGTCTCTCATTTCACTGGAATCTAAGTCCATTTAAGCTTAGATACTCTTCCCAACTCATTCTGTTCATGTTATACTAACCCAGGCTTTTCATATTATCAACAGATTTATACACCCCTTAGACCTTCAGGGATGCAAAAGGAAACTTAGGATGAGCCTGGGGACAGTTTGCTCAGGGTAAGTATTTTAGAAACCATTCTGAGGTACTGGGCCAGTTCTGGGCCCCTCAGTTTAGGAAGGAGGTTGACTTGCTGAAACAAGTCCAGAGAAGGGCAACAAAGTTGGTGAGGGGTCTGGAGCACAGCCCTGGGAGGAGAGGCTGAGGGAGCTGGGGTTGCTTAGCCTGGAGAGGAGGAGACTCAGAGGAGACCTTCTTGCTCTCTACAACTACCTGAAGGGAGGTTGTAGACAGGCAGAGGTTGGTCTCTTCTCCCAGGCAGCCAGCACCAGAACAAGAAGACACAGTCTCAGGCTGCATCAGGGGAGGTTTGGGCTGGAGGTTAGGAAGTTCTATACAGAAAGAGATATTGGCCATTGGAATGGGCTGCCTGGGGAGGTGGTGGAGTCACCATCACTGGAGGTGTTCAGGAGGAGCCTTGCTGGGGTGCTTGGTGTCATGGGTTAGTTGTTTAGGTGGTGTTGGATGGGTTGATGGGTTGGACACGACGATCTTCAAGGTCTCTTCCAACCTGGTTTATTATTATTACTGTTCCTGAGGTTACCTATCAAGTACACAACTTCATCACACAAAGGGGGCCAGACATCTTCTCAGATACCCTACACTTCAGAAATGTTTTCAAACATGACTCAAACTGACTTTGCTCTGCAGTAAGTTGAAAGTTTAGCAATGGTTTAAACCAAAGCACACCACAGAGGAGTGTAAGGTCTCAGGTTTGCACTTTGTGCTTTTGGATCATCCTATTCCTGTGCTTTCCAACTTTTAATTCAACACCTTAAATAAAGTATTTCTCACAGAATCACACTGTAACAACAAAATTCCCTCCAGGTGAATACCTACTCTGTCTGGCAATCATCCTTACATTAGAAGTAACTACAGATCCATCATCAGCTGATAGTGAAGTCAGTCCCCCTGCTCCTCAAACCAGCAGCTTACAGCTGAATGAAAACCCCAGGGAAGGTACAGCTCAGTCAGGAGGGCTTGGTCAAGAACCTTGTTCCACTTCTTCCCTTCAACCTCTATTACAAGAACTCCCTCTTGTACCTTGCATCAGGAAAACACTACCCTGTAACACTGAAGAGGCCCAAGAGATACTCCCCCAACACACCTCACCAGTGGGTAGTTCAAGGACAGGGAAGCTACTCAGCAATATTTCAGCAAGCAGATGAAGCTCTTCTGATGACAGACCATAAGCCACTCCTTTGAGGCTTCTGCATGATCTGTGTGTCTCAAGAGCACATGCTCCCATTTGTTCCTTACAGGAAATCACAGTTCTCTGTTTCTGATGCACTGCAACAGATGTCTCAGCCAAGAGGGCAGATTATTGGACATCTACTTACCCAGACACTTCTGTCTTCTTTTTATTTGATGATAATCATTTAGCTAAATTGGCTTCAGCATCATCCATCTAAACACAAATTCATCATCTATCTAAACACAAATTCATCATCTATCTAAGCACAAATTAATCCCTCAAACTCCAGGCCTCAGCCCCAAGAAGAGAGGGGATTCATTTGCAAAATAAAGATCAGAGAAGCTAACCTCACCAAAAATAGAACTGCTAGAAAAAAGACTCTGCTGAGAAGGAATGTGATGATGAGCTGCCACAGGGAGATCAGAAGGCTGCAGGCAGGACAGCCTAGCTTTCAGGAGGAAAAGACAAGCCTAAGAGCACTCCTTCATTTGTTCAGAAACAGACTGGCCACATAAGCCAGCAGCAAGATGACTTTAAGGAGTGCCTTGAAAAGATCATTGCCCAGACTGAGTGTCACAGACAATGAGAAATCATCTCCAGAATGACTTATCAATTGCAAGAAGATGGTGAAGGAAACACACAACAACCAACCACCTTTAAAATCTCCTTACAACTCCAGCAGAATGAATAAACCTTTTCTAAACACAGAACACCTAGCAAAGTTTTCCCTCAGATGAAAACAAGCCTGCAAAGCCTCCGTGCCTCAGACCATTAGCAAAGTGAGCTGTCACTGTACCATGCACAAGTGAAAATGATTTAACCCAGGTAAACCAATGAGCTGCAACTGTACCATGCACAAGTGAAAATGATTTCACCTAGGTAAACCAAGCAGAGCAGAGCAAGTTGGAAAAGATCTTCAAGAACATCAAGTCCAACCTATCACCCAACACCATCTGATCAACTCAGTCATGGTACCAAGTGCCTCAGCCAGGCTCTTCCTAAACACCTCCAGGGATGGTGACTCCACCACCTCCCTGGGCAGCACATCCCAATGGCCAATCTTTCTTGCTGGGAAGAACTTCTTCCTAACCTCCAGCCTAAACCTCCCCTGGCACAGCTTGAGACTGTGTCCTCTTGTTCTGGTGCTGGCTGCCTGGGAGAAGAGACCAAGCCCCACAACCTCCTTTCAGGTAGTTGTAGACAGCAAAGTCTCCTCTGAGCCTCCTCTTCTGCAGGCTAAGCAACCCCAGCTCCCTCAGCCTCTCCTCACAGGGCTGTGCTCCAAACCCCTCCCCAGCCTTGTTGCCCTTCTCTGGACACCTTTCAGCAACTCAACCTCCTTCCTAACCTGAGGAGCCCAGCACCAAGTATTTTTAATGATCAGAAACTGAATACTAAATCAGAGCACACCACTTGATTAGCTGGTCACCATGAACTAGTGTGCTCTCCCAGAAAGCCACACAGTGCTGAGAGCACCTCCCTTGAAAACCTTTCAGCCATTTCTGTAAGCTCAGAAGAGTCATGGCAACACAACCACAATGGCATTTAACATGTGATCCATCAGGAAGGGATTGCACACTGCTGCTGTTGGAAGGGAACACAACAAACATACCTTCCAGAGACAAGAGACTGAGGTACTAGTCTCCCAGGCTTGCTTTGGGGGTCCTCATCCAAGTCGAGGGAGATGCGGTTGGATATGCTCACGCCTCGCTGCGCTGGGGACCGCCTCTTGACTGCCATCTCGGCAAGGACTTTGCTGAAAGAGGAAAGACCAACAAGTGGGTAAGGCAAGGCAGTTTATCCTGTGCACTAGCCAGGAGGTCCATGCTCAATTGGCTTCATAGCCTCTAGGAGACAGAACGACACCTCCTTCACAGAATGCACACACGTCCCAGCCTCACCTTCCAAACCACCGTGGCTGCTCTTCCAGGCTTAAATGAGAAGTGTTATTCCAGCCCAGTAAGTCACCAATCAATGCTGCATTTCAACTTACTCAGTGTCCAACTAAAAGAAGGAGCAATAAAAACTCATGTGTGTGCACACCAGCATTCAGAGTGCACTCAGTGTGTTCTGCTTCAGCAGGTGAGGAATTGCTCTGGATACAAGGAACACCCTGAAACCGAGGGGTAAAACTCACTGGGGCTCTGGACCGGCACCAACAGTGCCCAGGGACAGAGCTGTGCTGCTGCAGATCAAAGGAAGCTTGCCTTCACACATCAGCTGACAGGGGTCAAGCATGGCACTCCAATAAGTAGGTCACCTTTCCTGATCCACTGCAATCTGCTGCATTGTGTAATCATATCACAGCATTAGAAGACTACATCTTCCCTGGGGTTTCTGTAGTCCAAATCATACATGAAGGGCAAGCACTCTGATCTCTTCCAGAGCTGTGTGCAGCCCACCCTGAATGCCAAGGACAAAACACACCACCTTTCTGCCCCTGCCAATTAGTGCCCTTAGCTTGTAAGCCTGCTGGCTGGCAAAGCCCAGGCTGGTAATGCTTTGGCAGAGATAGGGCTTCAGCCAGTCACTTTCAGTACCAGCTCCAGCAAGACTCAGGGCCCCCCCAAAGCTGACTGCAGTACTGCAGGTGGGGGCTCACAGAAGTGGCCAGTCAGCCAAATTGCAGCCCTCAACTCCTAAGACATAAATATGGTCTTAAAAACCCCTGTAGCCCAGGTCACAAACACTGCACACCCGTTCCATGGGAATCTGACAAACTCCAACAAAGCTTGGGGCAGCTTAAACCAGAAGAGATTTTCCTGACAAGAAATACTTCTGAAAAGCTCCTGAGAGCTAACTGGCACAGCAACACAGGAGGATTGCTCTCTGGTCTCAGATGTGGTTCCCAAGGGCAGAACAAGAACAGCACAGCATTCCCAGCACCACCTCTGCAGCTAAACCTGAGCTTGATATAATTTCACCTTAATCTTGAAGAAAATCCCGTCTCAGATTAGCTGGGTATCCCTGTGAGGTGCCTCCTGGCACTAGTGAGCTGGGGTCGGGCCAGAGGCTGGCCAGGCTGCCGAGGGGGCAGGACTGCCAAGGGCAGCCACGCACAGCCCAGCCTGACCGCTCGGCTCCGCTGTGCCCGAGGCTGAGCTGCGCCCATGCGCCAGGGCAGCAGGCTCAGAGGAGCTCCCCTCACAGCTGACTTCCCTTCCTCTGTGCTTGTGCTCAGCAGGCCTGCACAGACTATGCTGCCAAGCTAACAGAACAAGGGAACAAGCACAGGTCCTCTCTCCCTCCTGACTACCAACCGGTAATTACCATACCGAAAACGGAGACCCTGAGAGCTCCCGATGCACTCCAGCCTAAACTCTGAATTCCTTCCCTCCCTCTTCACCCAAACAGAAGCTGAAATTTCAGCCTGTAGTGCTGCAGATCTTATTTTGGAAAAGTGCTGCTGTAATTTCCACTGAGTGAAATTTCATCCCCCACGCAGAAAAATAACCGCCTGGATGGTTAATATTTTCCCCTGCCCGCGAACACGGCGTGCCCAGCCCGCCGGCACACCACGGCAGCGGACGGCCGCGCACCACACTGACCTCTGGAGGGCAAGCCACGGCCCTGGAGAAGGAAAACCCAGACACTGAGCACAGCCCGAGCGACCTGGAGAACAGGCACTTGGCTTCCTGCCCTCACACATCCCCGCGCTGGAGCGTGAGGGCAAGGGAGGTGATCCTCCCCCTCTGCTCAGCCCTGCTGAGACCCCACCTGGAGTCCTGCCTCCAGTTCTGGAGCCTCTATTGCAAGAGGGATCTGGAGGTGCTGGAAGGTGTCCAGAGCAGGGCCAGGAGGATGAGCAGAGGGCTGGAGCACCTCTCCTGTGAGGACAGACTGAAGGAGTTGGGGCTGTTCAGTCTGCAGAAGAGAAGGCTCCCAGGTGACCTCATTGTGGCCTTCCAGGATCTGAAGGGGGCTCCAGGAAGGCTGGGGAGGGACTGCTCAGGATCTCAGGGAGTGATAGGACTAGGGGGAATGGAATGAAGCTGGAGGTGGGGAGATTGAGGCTGGAGGGGAGGAGGAAGTTCTTCCCCATGAGAGTGGTGAAGCCCTGGAATGGGTTGTCCAGGGAGGGGGTTGGGGCCCCATCCCTAGAGGTGTTTAAGGCCAGGCTGGATGAGGCTCTGTCCAGCCTGATCTAGTGTGGGGTGTCCCTGCCCATGGCAGGGGGGCTGGAACTAGATGATCCTTGTGGTCCCTTCCAACTCTGACTGATACTATGATGCTCTTAGAGGGCTCTGCTGCTTAGGAAGGCAGCTCATGACAAAATGGTTTTAAACAACAGAGGGATATAGATTTTAAAAGGCAAATGAACACTTCAGTTGCTGTATTCTTGTTTTCAGATCAAAATCAAGACAAAAGAACTATGCCTAAATAAAGCTAAACTGCCTTCTAAATGTGTTTGAAGTATTTTAGTGCCTAGCTCCTGCTGCTGAACTGTTATTAAGACCAACAGTTCTAACACTGATCCAAAAGCACCAAACTCATCTCAGAGTCTCTGTGTGAAAGGCTGCTACTAACCAAGCTTTCAGGCATGGGATCCAGCAGCAGTTGCTGGTCTTTCTAGACAACTCCCCCACTGATAAGAGTTTCAAACTGTCACCTAACTACAGAGAAAGCAAACAGAGTTTCTCAGGTTCTCAGGTAGAAGCAAGCTAGCTCACAAACCTGCCTCGGGAAGCAGCACCTGCCGACCCCAAGCAGAGGGAGCAGGCTATGACATTCCCAGACAACCAAAGAGCCTCATTTTCCTGGGGTAAAATGCAGGGTTTTAACCATAATGATTCACCCACAAGCATGAAATAGTCTAACAGCACACCCTAACCCTTCCACCAGCCACACAGAGGCACGACACAGCTGCAGCAATGTCAGCTTTTGAAGTCCTGCAGAGTTCCCTCAAGAGAAGAAGGCCTTTTGGCTTCAACTGAAACTCCCTGAGACACCTTTCCCTCCACAGCAGCCACAGCTGGCTAAGTGCTTAAGGGAAAGTGCAATGGGTGGTGGGGACAGTGAGCCCTTGAAGTCCGCATGCTGACCAAGCACCCTCAGAGGGGAGTATGCACAGCCCAAGGAGCAGAAGCAGCCACACAGAAGGTTGGTCACTGCATGCCATTAACTCAGCCAGTACCAGCATGGTCCTTCAACTTGCCTAGAACCTGGAAATAGGCTCTAATGGCATGCAACCTGGCATGTAACTCACAGCTGATGGCATCACTGAGCCACCTGTGTCCTCTGCTCTTTCCAAACCCCAGTGACAGAGCTGGAGCAGCCTCACTGCCAGTCCATAGTTCGAGCAACACGTGTGCTGTACAAACAGTCCTCATCCACTCTCCTTTCATTAGGAAGGGCCTCCTAGGCTTTTGCTAATGCTGCACACACAGAGGAAACCAAACTGAGGCAGAAACATCCATTTTACACAAACCAGCCAGCCCTCTAACCTCTGCAACTGCTCCTTGTGGATGGAAGGGCCTGCAGGGAGAGCAGCTTCTGGGGAGCTGTTAAGATTTCCTATGTTCAGGCTGAGAGGACACCATGAAAAAGAGCACAGAGTGTCCTTGGAGGTGCTTGCATGCACTCCCTAAAGCCATGCTCTCTCCTCAAACACCACAGACTTCACACATTTGGAGACAATCTCGTTCTGTACTCCACAAGCATCACTGGGACTCTGGGTAGGGAATCATGAGCACAGGGTAAGAGTTCCTTCCTCTTCCCTTCCCAGCCTCAGCAGCATATGCATTTTGTTTAGCAAAGTCATTCACTGAGTGCTGTGCTTCCTGATCTAGCTGCAGCCACCTACCTCAACCTATTCTGTAGGCATCTCTCATGTCCTTCCTTAGCTTTTTCCCCACTCAAAGGGCAGACACCAGCCACAAGCATCATCAGCTTCTTGTCTGCCCTGGTTGCAGCACACAGATGAACACAGAGCAGATGCTTCATTGCTCCCTAGAGGAACCTATACATAATCAGACATGGGCCAAGCTTGAAACACTGGCTTGGGACAACCCAATGTTCACAAAGCAAATCAAAACTGAGGTAAGCAGCTTGCAGTGCATGTCACACACAGCCACAAATAAGGCTTCACATTCCTACTTGGCTGAAGATCCAGCCTTCTGTTGAGTTCAGCACTCCACCTGGACTGAATGTTGTATTTTCTGAGCAGTTACCTGAACACCAGCTGCAAAAATACCAAGGGAAGGAAAAAAGCTGCCCTGAGCCAGCAGCCAAAGGAGCAGGATGCACAACTCTTGTTTTCCAGACAAATGTTTCTCATCTACTTGAAAGTCACACTGGCAACAGGCTCAAGCCAAGAGATGAGTTTCTTGAGCTGACTGGAAAGTTTTGAAAGGAAGGGTGGGGCTATAAATAGAGCTGCTCCAGCTCAGCTCTGCAGGGCTGTCAGGAAAACTCACCAGCCCCAGACAGAACGTCTGAAACAGTCACAAATCCAACCATTGTGTCAGAGCTTCAGAAGCCTGGAAAAAAACCCAAATTCAATAAAAGCTCTGTTGTTTCACTGGCCTGTCCAAGGAAGCAAGGATCCTGGGCAGGAATCAGTCCCACTTCTGCAAAAACCATTCCAGGATGAGGATGGCAAAATGCACAGCGTCCAGCACAGCCAGACCAACCACGCTCCCAGCAGGCACTGACTCCCAGATAGGATCACAGCATCAGTCAGGGGTGGAGGGACCACAAGGATCAGCCAGTTCCAGCCCCCCTGCCATGGGCAGGGACACCCCACACTACATCAGCCTGGCCAGAGCCTCAGCCAGCCTGGCCTTAAACACCTCCAGGGACAGGGCCTCAACCACCTCCCTGCACAACCCATTCCAGGGCTTCACCACTCTCCTGGGGAAGAACTTCCTCCTCCCCTCCAGCCTCAATCTCCCCACCTCCAGCTTCATTCCATTCCCCCTAGTCCTAGCACTGCCTGAGATCCTGAGCAGTCCCTCCCCAGCCTTCCTGTAGCCCCCTTCAGATCCTGGAAGGCTACAATGAGGTCACCTGGGAGCCTTCTCTTCTCCAGACTGAACAGCCCCAACTCCTTCAGTCTGTCCTCACAGGAGAGGTGCTCCAGCCCTCTGCTCATCCTCCTGGCCCAGCTCTGGACACCTTCCAGCACCTCCACATCCCTCTTGCAATAGGGGCTCCAGAACTGGACACAGTACTCCAGGTGGGGTCTCAGCAGAGCTGAGCAGAGGGGGAGGATCACCTCCCTTGCCCTGCTGGCCACACTTCTCCTGATGCAGCCCAGGCTCTGCTTGGCTTTCTGGGCTGCAAGTGCACACTGAGAGCTCCTGGTGAGCTTCTCCTCCCCCAGCACCCCCAAGGCTCTCTCCTCAGGGCTGCTTTCCAGCCAGTCCCTGCCCAGCCTGGATTTGTGCCTGGGATTGCCTCCACCCAGCTGCAGGACCCTGCACTTGGTCTTGTTGAACCTCCTGAGGTTGGCTTGTGCCCACCTCTCCAGCCTGTCCAGGTCCCTCTGGATGGCCTCCCTTCCCTCCAGCTGTCTGCTGCACCACACAGCTTGGTGTCATCAGCAAACCTGCTGAGGCTGCACTCAGTGCCACTGTCCATGGCACCCACAAAGATGTTGAACAAGCCTGGTCCCAGGACTGATCCCTGAGGGACTCTGCTTGTCCCTGGCCTCCACTGGGACATGGAGCCATGGACAGCCACTCTCTGGGTGCAGCCTTCAAGCCAGTTCCTTATCCATCTGGTGGTCACCCATCACACCCATGTGTCACCAGCCTGGAGACCAGGATGTGGTGTGGGTGTGGGACAGTGTCGAAGGCTGTGCTCAGCTCCAGGCAAACGACAGCAGCTGCTCTCCCCTCAGCTATTTCCAACACAGAACCCCCTCTCTTCCCAATGACACTGACAGCTCAGAGTCTCTGGGGCTCTCCAGAGCAGCAGCCAGCAAACACACCGTAAGTCAACAGCTGTCCCCCTCCTCTGCTTGTCCGTGATTTCCTCGTGCCGTCTTAACTGTGCGAGCAGCTCCGACTCTGTCTGTTTCTTGTCCAGTGGCAGGGAAGAGGCAACTGCAGAAGCTGCCTCCACCAGTTCTGGATTCAAAGGCTTGCCCCTGTAAGAGACAAAAGAGAGATGAAAACACAAGAAAGAAAAGCCTTGATGTATTCAAATTGCCATTTCTGTACTGTCATTTTGTGTCCTAAGGGCTCTGAAGTTGCTGTTGCACACTGTCCCAAATGGGGGTGGCCAGGGGGGTTTAGCCAATGCTGCACTGATCACCAGCTGCCAAAGGGCTCTGACAAGCTCTTGCTCTCAAACATGGGAAAACAGCAGCCCTGTGCCACTGCACAGCCCCTGGGATGCGAAGCTTCGAGACCACAGGCAGCAAAGACCCGCGGGGCAACACCCTGTAGAGGGAAGCAGCCCAAGTGCCCTGACAATCACAAAGCCTCTCTTAAACACTTCCCCTTTTTCTCAGTTGTGTTTTATCTGAACAGTATTGCCCCCTCCCTTTAAAACAACTTCCCACAAGTGGACTCTATGGCTACACTTCAGGAGTTTCAGTGCAGGAAAGAAAGGTAGCATGTAGTAGACAGCATACAACATCCTTGGTCTGGATTCTCCCCTGTAGCTTATTGCAGTCTACATCTGTGTACTTTATTCCTGGAAAGGGCATTTGATGCCTCACTGTGTCCCAAGCACTGAAAGCAGCAGTTAAAAGGAGACAAAGAAGGCAGCAAACAGGCTGGCAGAAGTCTGTGGTACTTTACCGCTGGAGGCCTTCTGCGGCTCTCTGGGGCACAGCACCCTCCCCGTCCCCGCCGTCTGTGCCTTGCTTTTTGGTCTCACGGGTCTTCAACTGTTGAAGCTTCTTGCTGTAGCTCATTTCTACTTTCATATCACCAATGAGGTCTAACAACTTCTGCTTTGGTGTCTCTGCTTTATCCTCCTTCCCCTCTGATGCCACCTTGCCGGTGCCGGGTTTGGGAGCCGCAGGCTCATCCTTCTCAGCAGCAAGCGCGCTGCTCGTGCTGGAGAGCTTCTGTACTCTGCTAAACAGCACAGAGGTTAAGACAAAACACAAACCAGAGGTTAAAAATAGGGTCCAAGGCTGAATTCTGAAAACCTACAAAGAGGTATTAACTACAACTGTCCAGGCCCAACTACAGTGATTGCCCACTGGAATGGGCTGCCCGGGGAGGTGGTGGAGTCACCATCCCTGGAGGTGTTCAGGAGGAGACTTGATGGGGTGCTTGGTGCCATGGGTTAGTTGATTAGGTGGTGTTGGATGATGGGTTGGACTTGATGATCTTGAAGGTCTCTTCCAACCTGGTTTATTCTATCCTACACTACTCTATATGCACACTTGAGTATGTGTGCTGAGTACCTGCCAAAGAGCACCTCTGATTCCTGAGCAGGGCTGGAGCACTGTTTGAAACTCTTGGCTAAAATCACACAACTTCCTTTCCTCCACAAACATGCTGGGCTGCATCTATGCAATCAACACATTTGAGGTATCCCTGCATCAGGCAGCAGGCTGAGAACTTCAATGTACTGGTCCACAACACTTAAAGCCATCAGTACTGTGGAAAGCTCACTGAAACCCTTGAAATAGGACAGCAAAAAGATCAATGCTGGCCACGCAAAAAAAGGTCATGCATAGATACTTGGCTTCAAACAGCTCCCTGCTGGTGGCACTGCTACCAATCACACTGCCCTACCCTATGCCTTCCCATACAGCAACCAAGCATTTGTGCAGCCATGAGGCAGAATGGATCCTGCTGCTGCAAGATGACCCAGTAACAAATGCAATAGGAAGCTGGGTTCCCCCTCTGGAACAGATCCCCTACCTACTTCACCACATCCCTGCACAGGAGCCAAGACTGGCACCGTGCAGACAAGGACACAAAGCCAGGGAGAAGAGGGAGCTGCTCAGGAGACTGCTGGAACACAGACCAAGGGAAAACTACAACCCAGGTTGAATAAATGTTCTCTTTGCCATTAGGAAATTCAATGGTTCAAACTTTAAACCCCAAACCACTTGCCTGTTTGTTTCCAAAAGTCACCTCCAAGTCCTTAAAGACAAGAGCCCTTGCAATCAAGTGTGGAGGTGGGGTCAAGGCAAAATACCTCAGTAGGTCATCAAACACTCCAACAAATCTGAAGGGATTCTGACACAGGTTCCTCACTCACACCCCTCTTTGGTTCCAAAAGAGGTCTGCCAGCACCAGCAGGCACCACATCCCTACTTCAGTCACTCAGTACTTAACACATTGTCAGCATGAAACCCCAAGCTTTGATGCTGAAAAGCAGCAGGAAAGTTTAAGGAGAGCTTCACAGCCACATTAGTGAGAAGATGGTAAGAGTCCCTCTCTCTTGCACAGGGCTACTCTTCACAGAGCCTCTTCACTAGTTCAGGCTGCCCAGGCCTTAAAACTGTTTATCCATGCAGAGATCCTTGCTTACAGCATCAGAAAAACAGAGCAAGATGTAAAGCCTGGAATATCTCAAGGCAGTAGTGCCCTGTAGTTGGCTTTGCTGGTATTTCACCTACCCCCAGGCTTCTCTTCTGCTCCAGAAAGCAAACACAGCAACAAAAGCAACCCCGCAGCTTTGTACACGAGGCTACCACAGCACCAGAGGTCGCTCGACAATATGAAGGAGCTCCGAAATAAACCCCATAAATGTACAACCGACTCTGCATTAAGAGTAGTTAGAATCCTTCAATAACAATGAACCTCTAAACGCTGCTTTTAGCCGGTGCTTTGGGCACGTGTCTCTGCCCAGGGGCAGCACCGCTCCGCCGAGGGGCAGCACCCCCTGCCGAGGGGCAGCACCCCCTGCCGAGGGGCAGCACCCCCCTTTGCCGAGGGGCAGCACCCCCTGCCGAGGGGCAGCACCCCCCTTTGCCGAGGGGCAGCACTCCCCCCTGCCGAGGGGCAGCACCCCCTTGCCGAGGGGCAGCACCCCCTGCCAGCAGGCAGCACCCCCTGCCGAGGGGCAGCACCCCCTGCCAGCAGGCAGCACCCCCTGCCGAGGGGCAGCACCCCCCTTTGCCCAGGGGCGGCACCCCCCTGCCGGTACACACGCTGTAAAATTCCACCCAGAATCCTAGAGGCTGGCACGGGCCTTTCGGATCACCGATTCCAGCAGTAACCCAACGGCCGTGACTGCTGACCACATCCCGAGGTGCCGCATCCGCACGCCTCCTGCACACCCTCGCGGACGGTGCCTCCGCCAGCTCGCTGGGCAGTCGGTCTCGATGCCTCACCACTCTCTCTAATGTCCAATATAAACCTCCCTGGCACAGCTGAACCCGGGAGGAGCGGCCAACACACGTGCCTTCCATTCACACCCACGGGGAGCAGGCCGGGGTGGGAAACAAGCGAGAAGCGCAACGCAAACCGCCTCCCTCCGCTCACCTTCGCTTCCCCCAGTGTCGGCAGCACACAGTCCCAGCGGGACTCGGCCTGCTCGCTGTCCGAGCTGCTCCGAACCCCGAGGCACCCAGGAGAAGCCGAAGGCCATGCGGCGGGCAGGCGCCGCGCTCCTCCCGCCTGGTCGCTGCCACTCCAGCTGCCCTCCCTCCCCACCGGCGGCAGCCTGCTCTCGGGGCACCGGCCCCACCTACAGCCAGCAGCAGCAGCTGGCCCCGGGCGGCTGAGCAGACCCCGTCCCGTCACAGGACGGCGGCCTGGGCCACGCGCGGTGCTCTCCCGGACAGCGACACCCCCCCCCCCCCCGGCGACACCCCCTCCCGCGACACCCCCCCCGGCGACACCCGCTCCCGGCGACACCCCCCCCGGCGACACCCCCCCCCCGCGACACCCCCCCCCCGCGACACCCCCTCCCGGCGACACCCCCCCCGGCGACACCCCCTCTCCGCGACACCCCCCCCCCCCGCGACACCCCCTCTCCGCGACACCCCCCCCGCCGCCCGGGCGCACTCTCTCCCCGGTAAGGAAGGCGAGGGTACCTGTGAGCCGTCCCCTCCAGCCGCGCCGCCCCCCGGCCGCTCGCCGCCCCGGCGAGGAGCCCTGCGGCCAGGCGGCCCGGAGCGCCGGCCGCGCCGCGCCAGCCACCGACGCGGCTCCACATCGTGCCCGCGCCGGTCCGGCCGCGTCAGCGATCCCCCGCAGCTTCCGGCTGCCAGCAGGAGCCAGCCCGAGCGTTCCGCACGGCAGCGGGAGCCAGCCCGAGGGTTCCGCCCGGCAGCCTTCCTTCCGCCCGGCAGCGGGAGCCAGCCCGAGCGTTCCGCCCGGCAGCCTTCCTTCCGCCCGGCAGCAGGAGCCAGCCCGAGCGTTCCGCACGGCAGCGTTCCGCACGGCAGCGGGAGCCAGCCCGAGCGTTCCGCACGGGAGCGTTCCGCACGGCAGCAGGAGCCAGCCCGAGCGTTCCGCCCGGCAGCTTTCCTTCCGCCCGGCAGCAGGAGCCAGCCCGAGCGTTCCGCCCGGCAGCGTTCCGCCCGGCAGCTTTCCTTCCGCCCGGCAGCGGGAGCCAGCCCGAGCGTTCCGCACGGGAGCGTTCCGCACGGCAGCAGGAGCCAGCCCGAGCGTTCCCCCGGGCATCCTTCCGCACGGCAGCAGGAGCCAGCCCGAGCGTTCCCCCCGGCATCCTTCCGCACGGCAGCAGGAGCCAGCCCGAGCGTCCCGCACGGCAGCGTTCCCCCCGGCAGCCTTCCTTCCCCCCGCCCCACTCGCCCCCAGCGGGGAACAGGAGGCAGCGGCGCCGCCCGCTCCTCTGCCGCAGCCACCCCGATTACAGGCAACCCTTTTTCTTGCAGGTTTTCACCTCGTGCCTGGAGTTACAGGCTCGTGAGACAGGTCTTGGGATGGCCCTTTTGAAGCCTTTAATGGCTACAGAAGATTCCCCAAGGATGTCAGTTTGGGCCACAAAAAAGTCACCTCTAATGGTTAAGTCTGCTGAGATGGTTCTCATTATTTCCATCATCGAATGCTCTGCACTCAGGACACCAATCCTGCTCCGGTGGGAGGATGCCTGCCCCTGCCCGTTTGCTAAGAGTTAGCTGTTTCTTGACATTTAAGAACCATTTAAAAGATTCAACAGACTGGAGTTCCCAAGAGAGAGTTTTTTTAGACTGCTGCCAACAGTACAGGTGAGGACAAACGAAACAGGCAGCAGCACCCCAACTGTATCTGACGAGCAACATCACCCCCTCTGATGGCCAATCCTTCATTTCAGAGTACAAGGTGCTTAAAAGAAACCTCAAAGTAACTTCCTTTGCAGTCAGCTACTTCAGGAGCTTCTCACCTTGACACAAAGCCTGTGGTACTGTAAGCATTGAACACAAAACCACTGCTCCCAGTCTGCAGCATGCTTTGTGGGCACAGCTGGCTCCTCAGCAGTGTCCTGATCACTGCCTTACCAAACCAACCTCCAGAGTTTGGCTGGCATTCAGTAACTAACTCTTCCTAACTCCACTGCATGTCTGAACTGTTAGTCAGTAAGAAAATGCAGACAAGTCTTACCAAGTCTTTATCTCCCTGTGTGGCTGGGGGTTTTTTGGCCTGTGGGGTTTGTTTTGCATGAGAGTTCAAGGGTAAGTCTGTGCAGCTGGCTAACACGTGGGCAGAAAAAGCTCACAGGGTACTGCAACTCCAAACCAACTGGTACTCATCAGCAACATTTTTCCAGCCGAGAAAAACAAATTATTGTGCAGCCAGAGGGTAGAAAACTGAACCTAGAAGTACAATTCTCACATTGCAAAGAGACATTCCTTCAAAGACCTACACCCCAAGCCGGGCCCTTTGTGTGCCAGAGAGCACTTCCACGTTCCTGCAAAGGACTTACAAGCCAAGCTTCCTTCACACATGTCCCATTTCTGTCCTGCCTACATCTTTAGAAGGGAAGCTTGACGTTAATCTCCAAACTGTCCTTTAGGAACTCCATGCCAGCACAACACAGGGGCAGGAAGTATGGCTTGGCATTACAGGCACGGGCGCAGGTAGCAGGGACAGCCGTGTGGTGGCAATATGTCACTGTTGTGACAGTGCACAGCTCTACAACCTCCCCAGCAGCACGATTTCAAGTGCTCTCACCATCTCCATCTAATGTACAAGGTCCCAACAACAGTAGGTCAGACCTGGTGGTCTGCCTGAGGAAGGTGGCCATGAAGACCCCTCCTGAAATACTCAAGGCTTGATTTTTCAGCTGGCAAACGACAACAGAAGGCAGCACGTGGTTTAATTGCCTGTTAAGCCAAAAGCTTCATCCCATTAGAGGTTAGGTGTTATCCACCACCTGCATCTTTGAGAAGTGTTGCAAAAAGAGAGCCAGCACACAAGTCAGGGTTCTTGGTACAGCGATCTTGAAGTGTTTCAGCTCACTAGAGATGCAGAGCTAATGCACTAACTGGGTACCACAGGCTCAGCAATTGTTCCTCCATTCAAGCCATTTACAACTCAATTTGTTGTCTCAAAACCTATTCACAAGGAAGCCTGCTCTGCCACATTCTGAAGGATTGCCCCAAGCCATTTAACTCCCCCATGCCATCTAAAGAGGATGTTTCAAGAAAATAACCACACAGAAGAAAAATAACATAGAAAATACAGCCACAGAGAAAAATCCCAGCTGAACTCTGCAATTGATCAAAAGTGACAGGGAAATGGAAAGCACATTTAACTTCCTGGCATTTAGAATGCTTTTTCCTTAGCCTAGGCTGTGAGAGTCATTTAAGGTGTTCAGAAGGAGACTTGCTGGGGTGCTTGGTGCCATGGGTTAGCTGTTTGGGTGGGTTGGATTGGTTGATGGGTTGGACACGATGATCTTGAAGGTCTCTTCCAACCTGGTTTGGTTTATTCTAATTTATTCTAATAAAGTAGGAGCTGTCAGTTTTATCTGGAGGAAAACACCAGGGAGCTAAGCTCAGACATGCATGTCTTCATGTCTCAGTTCACACCAACACATGTGCAGCTCCAGGGGGACAGCAGGTGTATGGCACTGCCCACAAACACCTCCTGCTCTGGCAGGGTACCTGCTGTATCACTGAGTGCTGATACACGGTATAGCTCCTGTTCATTTACCTTCCTGCAGGCTGCACAGTGTCCTACTGCTCTCATTGCTTCTGAGGAGCCTCACTGCAAGCACTTCAGTTAATTCCTAATCAAAAGACAGCAGGGCGGGGGAAGAACAAAGAGGGAGGAATGAGAGGAGGAACTTTGTGCAGTTTGTTTTCACAGCTGAGGAAAGCAGCATTAGCTCTCCTCAGAGTGGTTTAAGCTACGGTATGGCACTTCGTGTTCCTGCAAAGCCAGGAGCACAAAAGCCATGTCTCAGCTTAAAGGTCATCTGTTGATCTGCAACAAACTGCTTGCAGATGTTTGTCTATGGCCAGCTTAATGTGCCACAAGTCAGTGTTCATGCAGCGGCAGAGCTAGCAGCGTTAGTGGACATCAGGCCAGGAACAAGGTCTTTATGTCCACAATTAATTCACTCTTCAATCCAACCTAAGAGGGAAGATTGTTGACTGCTTTGTATTTAAGGACGAGATAGCTCCAAATGTGTACAGCTTAGTCCTCTAACACATACATTAAACTTCACGGGGGATTTGGGGAGAAGGGGAACAGTAATTTTGGTTTAACGTAACTGTTACCCAGTCAGGTAGCACCAAAAAGAAAGGAGGGGGGGAGCACAAATTAATTTTCCTTCTTGAATGACGTTCTGAATTTTGTCAAATGCTGCAAGCCAGCAGAAGGCAAAACCCCCTCCCGCCGGGCCGCGGCTGCTGGGCGAGTGCCTGGCTCAGGAGCTCTGCCACTGCTGCTGCGGCTCCCCTGTACAGAGGTCGTTATCGCAGGGTACTCAATACCTACAGAAACCCTTCTAGAAAAACAAACGTGGAAACCAAACGAAACCCCAACTGACCAGACCAGAGCGCTCTTTGGTTCTAATTCATAGATGCGGCTAAATCGCGCTCCATAAGCTTTAAACGCTGCCCATCGCTCGCAGGGGCTGAGGAAAAGCAAACGCCATTCGACCCCGGCCGCCCCCCGCGTCTGGTCCTCGCCGCCAGCACCGCGCCCGGCCGCGCTGAGCCCCACTGAGCTCCGCAGCACCGCGCCGAGCCCCGCAGCACCGCGCCCCGCAGCACCGCGCCCGGCCGCGCTGAGCCCCACTGAGCTCCGCAGCACCGCGCCGAGCCCCGCAGCTCCCCGCCCGGCCGCGCCGAGCCCCGGCGCCAGGCAGAGCCCTCCCAGCCGCCTCCGCCGGAGGCTGCGCGGCCGCCGCCAGGCCGCAGCGCTTCGGAGGCGGCAGGCGCCGCAGCCGGTACCGACGGGGCCCCCGAGGCCGTCTCCCCCACTCTAAGCCCCGCAGAGCCGGCCGCTGAGCGCTCCCCCGCCAGCCCGCTCGGAGCTGCCCGCCGCCGCCGCCCGGGCTGGCGCCTTCCCGGTACCCCGCGGGCACCACGCCGCCTCCCGCGGCCGCGCCTATATAGGGGCAGAGGCGGCGGGGCCCCCGCCCGGGCGCGGTGTGTGCTGTGTGGTGAGTGCTGTGTGGTGGCGGCGGGCGGGGCCGGGGCCGGGGCCTTGCTCTCTCCCTCGGCTGGCCGGGCGCAGCGGGGCGGCGCGGGCAGCGGCTCGGCTGGGTGCGCAGCCGGGGGCACGGCGGGCGGGCGGGAGCCGGGATGCCCCGCGGCGTGCGGGCACGGCGGGAGGGCCCCTGGGGAGGCTGCGGGCTGCGTGCGGCCATCAGGTAGAGGCGGCGGGCCGCGGGGGGTGTGGGGCTTGGCGGACTCCCTGCCCCTGCCGGCTTCCGCTAGCCGCCGCGCCAAGCGCCGGCCGCAGATGTGCTGCTCGGAACGGGGGGATGCTATGGGAACGGGGCACCGCGACTGCAGCCTGCGGGTTTCCTCTCCTCAGGAACTGCCCCTCGGCTTTGCCCGCCTCGCTGGGGCGATCCGGCTCCTAACGAGCATGTGAGCGCCCCGGCGCCGAGCACGTGTGGCAGCCAGCGTCCCTGCCCTGCCGCGCCGCCGCTGGTGGGATGCCGCCGCTGGGGGGATGCAGGCATCCCTGCCGCCCCGCTCCGCCGCTGGTGGGATGCCGGCGTCCCTGCCGCCCCGCTCCGCCGCTGGTGGGATGCCGGCGTCCCTGCCGCCCCGCTCCGCCGCTGGTGGGATGCCGGCGTCCCTGCCGCCCCGCTCCGCCGCTGGTGGGATGCCGGCGTCCCTGCCGCCCCGATCCGCCGCTGGTGGGATGCCGGCCTGCCGTGACCTTGGGACGCGGAGCTACGGCCTGCCCCGCCGGCTCCTGCGAGCCGCAGCTCTGTCGGGTGTATCCGCTTAGTGTTTGGGGGATGCATCGGCAGGGAGCAACATCTGCGTCTGCGGGAGGAGCACTCTGAGGAACCTGTTACACTAACTAATGCTTCCGTGTTTCCAGGTTTGAGGCTGGGATTCGCTTTGGAAGCAAAGAGAGCAGCTGTCCCACTGTATCTGCAAGCCTGTTTTAATGTGCCAGTGCTATTACAAATAGGAAAAAAATAGAAGGGAAGGTATGTACGTAACTAACACTGATGTCCTTCTGACTGAGTCTTACATCCTCGGACAGTGGTGGTGTGACCTTGCAGATCGGGAAACTAAGCTTCCTTTGCTCTTAAAACATCAGTATTTTTATAGGCATGCCTTTTTTCTTCTGCCCAGCCTTTCAGTGGGTATCTGTGGGTGATCTGACATGTGCTCCCTTTGGGGACTGGCACAAGTTGATAAGCACTTGGCACTGATGTGTAAACAGTGCACATTCTACTGAGGGCAGGCAGGCAGTTGTACTTCAGTAATGCCAGCCATTCAGAGCCTGTCTCACTGATCTGTTCTTTACCTCCTCTAAATGACAAGCAAAAGCACCAAGTGCTGTGTAAGCAGTAGTGAGGTATATAGCATGACTAAGTGTGACTTGGCCTTAGAGCCTCTGTTTTATGAGTAGCACCTCGTGTACGGTGCTGTCAGTGGTGAAACGGGGTCAGAGTGGCTGGAGAGCAGCCAGGCAGCAGCCAGAGTGGCTGAGAGCAGCCAGGGGTGCTGGTTGATAGCAGGCTGAACATGAGCCTGCAGTGTGCCCAGGCAGCCAGGAGGGCCAGTGGCATCCTGGCCTGCATCAGGAAGAGCGTGGCCAGCAGGAGCAGGGAGGTCATTCTGCCCCTGGACACTGCACTGGTTAGGCCACACCTTGAGTCCTGTGTCCAGTTCTGGGCCCCTCAGGTTAGGAAGGAGGTTGAGTTGCTGGAAGGTGTCCAGAGAAGGGCAACAAAGTTGGTGAGGGGCTTGGAACACAGCCCTGTGAGGAGAGGCTGAGGGAGCTGGGGTTGCTTAGCCTGGAGGAGACTCAGGGGAGACCTTCTTGCTCTCTGCACCTCCCTGAAGGGAGGTTGTAGCCAGGCAGAGGTTGGCCTCTTCTCCCAGGCAGCCAGCACCAGAACAAGAGGACACAGTCTCAGGCTGTGCCAGGGGAGGTTTAGGCTGGAGGTCAGGAGGAAGTTCTCCACAGAGAGAGTGATTGCCCATTGGGATGGGCTGCCTGGGGAGGTGGTGGAGTCACCATCCCTGGAGGTGTTCAGGAGGAGACTTGCTGGGGTGCTTGGTGCCATGGGTTAGTTGATTAGGTGGTGTTGGTTGATGGGTTGGACACGATGATCTTGAAGGTCTCTTCCAGTCTGGTCTGGTCTATTCTATTCTATTCTGGTCTATTCTATTCTATTCTATTCTATTCCTGTGATCCCAGTTTGGAAACAGTTTGTATTAGTGCCAATTGATTGCAAGGATGCTGGCTGCTTTCCAAGACTTCATTATGACAGGTTGGTCATGCAGAGCTCCTCAGTGACAGCACATTGCCTGCTTTTTGTTTGTTTGTGTTTAAAGCTTCAGGAATAATAACTTGTTTAGAGAGAGGCATCCTTGAGGCCTTGCTTGTATGTGAGCATTTGTGCTTGGAATGTGCAGACTGTTTGGCCACTGTGGTTCATACAGTGTGGGGTATTTACAATCCTTTCAGTGTAGCCTACTGGAAATTGTTTCACATTCATACCACCCCAAAATGTATGTTGGGAGTCAACAGGTTTCACAAGAGCCATTACAGTAGGTAGGAGAATAAAAAAGCATTCAGTTTGTTGCTGTCTTCTGCTTGCAGACAAGCTTAGCAGCCAGTGAGGGCCAGTTCATGGGGGTGTGCTTGTGTGGCTTTGAAGACCCAGGCAATTTCTGTGACAGCAGTGCCAGCCAAGTGTCTTGCTCAGCAGTGGGGTTCTGGAGCAGTGGGAGGTCTTTGGCTCAGTGATTTTACTCCAAATAAGCAGGCCTGGTTTAACTGCTTGCCCAGTGAAACTACCTTGCTGACTTCATTTGAGTGTTTCGTCTGAAAGTGTCACCTTTGTGTCTCTGTGCTCCAGCTGCCTCCCTGAGAGATGAGGTGGCATTCTTATGTATAATACACCGGGGTGTGTGGGATTTGAGCTGGGAACATGACAGCCAGACACACTCCTAGGTGTTCATGGCCATTCCCAGTCTACTCCTGTTTTCTGAGAGCTGTGTAGAAATAGCTCATGTGCCTGTGTCACCATGAGCACAGCTCTCACAGCTGCTGTTCAGCAGCAGCCATGCTCTGGTTTGCTTTATAGGTGGGACAGGGGAGGGAAATATTCCTGCCAGTTAGCCTTATACACCTGCTGGAGATTATGCTTCTCCAATGAATAGGGAGGTAGCACTCAGCACTGTTCCCTGGAGGTACTCTTTGCTTTTCTTTGAGAGATCCAGGGAGACCAGGAGCTGGAAAGCCCAAATCATTTGAAGCTCAGCAGTAATACTCCAGAGGACTTGGCTAATGCAGCCAAACTAACCGGTCAGAACACAAAGAGGCTGTGTCTCGGTCCTGGGGACAAGCATTTTCTGTCTCTAAATGGTTTAGAACAAGCTTAGTAATGGAAAATATTCCTGTGATGCTTCTGTCTGGCAGAATTGTTGTTACAAACTGCATGTGCTTCATGCCTCTCTCCCCTCAGGTGACCTGCAAGGAAACAGACTTCCCTCTGAAGTAACGGATAAAGCAGCGTGAAGCATGCGGATCAACTCTGCCCTGCAGGCTGCTATTGACCTCACAGCAGGAGCTGCAGGTAATGCAGGAGAAAACTCCATTGCAAAAGACATCTGAGGGACAGTTCTAGTACCTTTGACAAAATCAAAAGCAGCTTCCAGTTGCTATGAAGGGCCTCACCCTCTGTATTGCAAGGATGCAGAGGGGAAGCAGCAGATTGCAGCCAGTGTCCCAACTGCAGCACTATCACTTCTCCCTGGGGAAACCCCTGCCACGCAGTGAAGGTGTGCTCTTATCTCACACCACCAAGTTCCCAGAAGGAGGTTGAAGTTTTGGTGTTAGCTCTCATGCTTACATGAGTGTCAGGATCAGTCACAATGAGCTCAAGACAGTGCAGGAGTGATGTGAGGTGTTGCCGTTGTCGCCAAAGCTCTAACTGAAACGGGCAAGAGGCTGGCTGAAAGGTCCCTGGCTCGGGCAACATCCTGGTGTGAATCCTTAAGAGCTGGGAAGCTCAGTGGCAGGATTGATGGTGGTAAATTCACTGGACTAACCTCCACTTCACTCTAGTCTGTGCTATGAAGTTTTCCTGGACCAGTTGTGAGTCACAAATATGGAAAGAGTTACCTTCTCACTGCCAGCGCCATGCAGGTGGTGTCTGTGGCTGAGGGATTCATTGTTTCACTCCAGCAGGGAATTGATTACTTTTGTTTCACATTTATGAGTGGACAGAGTTGCTAAAGGACAGGTGGAAGGAAAGGTTTGTCTCATGTAGTGCTGTAACCAGTTTAAACAAGGTACAGTGGCTGTTACAGTCAGCCCTTTTCTGATGGTGTTAGTGCTGTGGGTATGGCAGTGCTGGTTTCTGGGTGACCTCTGTCTCTGCACTGCCTGGCAAGTGCATTAGATGAGGCAGACAGCTAGTGCCTCCAAGAGACTTGCAGTCTGGTTTTGCTTTCCTCTCTACAGCCTTGGCTAGCTGATAAGTAAGGACATACAGGAAGGAGGACATTCTGAGCAAGCCATTTAGCAGCCTGTGGGTCACAGTCCTTCCCTTGGGATCTGAGCAACCTTTAATCACTGCTTTGATTAAGTAGGACTTCCCCCCCGCCCCATTTTCATGTTATTAGGAGGACATCTGCCCACACCTTCAAGCAGGGTTGACTTTCTTGTGGTTTTTTAACCCTGTGTTTGTGGTGTGTGTGGGGTTCAGACTCTGTACTGCTGGCTGGAGGATTATTTTCCTTCACTAGTTTGTGCTTTAACTGGATTCTTGGTCTTTACTCTGGGGCTTGCAAAGTTCATTGCTGCAATTCACTGAGCTCCTTGTGCCACCTCCAAGGGCAGTGTGAGGAGAGCCCTTTCTCTCTTTGGAATGGCCCAGCCTCTCACTCTTGCATTACCAAGGCCATTTTGGGCTTTCCTGAGCTTCTTCCAACAGCCCTTACTGTACTACACCTCGAGGTTTTAGTTCTGCCTTTACCCTGGAACCTGCCACTTGTGCTGTTGCTTCATAGCTACCTGACTTGCCTGCAAGTAGCATTGTCTGAGCCTTTCCAGCTCTGCTTTTGATCTGAGCCTTACATGGATGTTCCTGGTCTGAGCCAGCCACTGCTTTGCTGGCTTAGCCTTCTCACAGCAAGAAGCTCTTCGTGTTTCCCTGCATGATTTGCTCTGAAGCTTCTAATGATCCATCTGCTTGAGAGTGAGGTTTTATAGGAGATGGGATCTTGAGTTCCTCTTAAAGGCCTCAAGGAACTCTTGAGGAACAACAACATCAACACAAATCTGCTTGCAAGGAGTAAAACCAACTGAAAATCACCCCAGCTAACCAAACACTTACTGCCTCTTCTATTTCACACTTAGAACAAACATAACTGAGCTGAACTGGATTCAAACTCTTGTTTCACTTGCAGTTTCTTTACATTATCTGCATTTACAGGTAATAATTGCAGTGTCATAGCTGAACAATACCTTGTTAACTTACATGTCAGCTCTGCTCTGCTGAAAGAGGGAGGGGGTGGGAGGTGGTGGAGTCACCATCGCTGGAGGTGCTCAGGAGGAGACTTGCTGGGGTGCTTGGTGCCATGGGTTAGTTGTTTAGGTGGTGTTGGATTGGTTGATGGGTTGGACACGATGATCTTGAAGGTCTCTTCCAACCTGGTTTATTCCATTCCATTCCATTCTATCCCAGGCTTCCTGCCAGGTTCTGTCTTCTACCAGACTGCTGTCAGGGTACCCTGGTGTTTCTTACTGGCAAGGTGTAACAGAAGGTCTGTCAGCAGACTCCTGCATTGAGTTAGCTCTTGTGGAAAACACTGCTCTGTGGGCAAAAGGCTTATTGATGACACTGAGGGAAATAACTCACAAGTTTTCAGGGTATTGGCCTTGCAGTTCAGCTTAGAACAGATAACATGTTGAGAAACTTTGCTCTTTTGCCCTTTTCCAGCTTGTCCTGGACGCTTTCTCACAGCATGTGGGGATCAATGCAAACAAGAATCACCTGAGTTTTGAAACAAAGAGCAGCAGACTTTTGTTATCAGTCTGTAAGGCATCAGCAGTTTCAGCACTCTCAGCAGCATTCTTCTTGTCCTGAAAGAATCTTTGTCTAAAATCAGATTGCTTCTGAGCCCCTGCACTGTTGCTTAACTCATTAACACAAGTGGCTTGGCTGCAGAGCAGTGCCTCCAATTCAGCATCCATTTATGTGCTTGAGCCTCTTCATTTCCTGAGGTAAAGAAATGTTCAATGAGAATAGTACCATAGTATCACAGTATCAGTCAGGGCTGGAAGGGACCACAAGGATCAGCCAGTTCCAACCCCCCTGCCATGGGCAGGGACACCCCACACTACATCAGCCTGGCCACAGCCTCATCCAGCCTGGGCTTAAACACCTCCAGGGACAGGGCCCCAACCACCTCCCTGCACAACCCATTCCAGGGCTTCACCACTCTCATGGGGAAGAACTTCCTCCTCCCCTCCAGCCTCAATCTCCCCACCTCCAGCTTCATTCCATTCCCCCTAGTCCTAGCACTGCCTGAGATCCTGAGCAGTCCCTCCCCAGCCTTCCTGTAGCCCCCTTCAGATCCTGGAAGGCCACAATGAGGTCACCTGGGAGCCTTCTCTTCTCCAGACTGAACAGCCCCAACTCCTTCAGTCTGTCCTCACAGCAGAGCAGCTCCAGCCCTCTGCTCATCCTCCTGGCTCTTCTCTGGACACCTTCCAGCACCTCCAGATCCCTCCTGGAATAGGGGCTCCAGAACTGGAGGCAGTACTCCGGGTGTGGTCTCCCCAGAGCTGAGCAGAGCGGGAGGATCACCTCCCTTGAAAGCTGTGGCTGCACTGGTGCCCGACTTTTTCCCTTTAGGCAACCAAATTCCCCTGACAGTTGATGCCTTTGTGCTCAAATCCAGGCACTGATGTCTGTGTGGGCTGCCTAACAGCCTTCTTTTCAGGGAAGTGTTTCAGTTGTGATCACCTTGGCCGCCCTCTTAACTGCCGCTGCTTGCTCAGGTGGGACAGCATGTGTGGTGACCGGGCAGCCCTTTGACACTGCCAAGGTGAAGATGCAGACCTTCCCAGAGCTGTACAAAGGCATCGTTGACTGCTTCGTGCAAACCTACAAGCAGGTGGGGCTGCGAGGCTTCTACAAGGGGACCACGCCGGCGCTGGCAGCCAACATCGCCGAGAACTCCGTTCTCTTCATGTGCTACGGCTTTTGCCAGCAGCTTGTGAGGAGGATCGCTGGAGTAGACAGGAAGACAAAGCTCAGGTGAGTGACAGAAACCTCTCTTTTCAAACCTGTGATTTCCCTCTGTGCCAAAGTCTGTTAGCCTTGTTCAGCTCAGTTTGACTTCCCCAGTAGGTGACTGCAGGAGCTTTGCTTTGGGACACACAGGGTCAGTGCCTTTGGAGCAGAAGCAACGTTGTAAGAGCAGAAGACTCTTGCTGGGGTGATGTGTGACCAAAACTCCCCCACTGACAAAAATACTGAGATGAGAGGGAGCTTGAAGAGCATTCGAGGCTCATCACTGCTGCAGTGAAGTTCAGTGTGTTAAAGACCAAAGCCTCAACAGTGTCTCTGCCTGAATGTTTGTGTCCTGAGTTCAACTGGGAAGTGCAGGAGAGATCTGAGTTCTGGCTGCAGCCAGTCACTTGTGGACACGTGCCAGAATTCTTTAGGCTGACAGCATCTGGGGTGGGTGTCTCTCCCGAAGGAGCAATGCCCTTGGTCACCTCCCAGGGCACAGCTAGAAGGCACCTCTTCTGTGTCTTCTTCCTCTACTTCTGCAGGGTGTAACCTTTGTGTCTTGCTCACAGCTCAGTGACTGCAGGGCTCAGGCACACACTCTGTATTTACTTCTGCCTCACTCTGGCTTGAGCTTGGGCAGCTTGCATTCCAGATGCCTGGATGCCAAGCTTTGTGTGCTCCAAGAGGGTCATGCAGTCAGTGGTGCCACTTCTTCCTCACTGCATGCCACTCAGTTGCTGCTTTGCAGGCAGTCACTGCTTCCTGCTGCTTTGGCACCCTCCTCACTGCCACATCTGACTCTGTTACAAGCTTTGGTTTGTGCAGCAACTTTAGGTCCATGGTGCTTGGGTAAGGTGAAAAGCTGTAGCTTTGATCTCTGATACTGTAGATATATCACACTGCTGGGGATAGGGAAGAGGTCTCCATTGTGGGGCAAGAATCTCTGTGCAGCAGCAAGCCTGGGCTGTGCTGACTGCCAAGTGCTGAGAGGAGAAGCTCCACTCGTTCTGTGCTCCTCTCCAACCCAGCAGCGTCCACAGGTGCCTGGCTGAAGTGCATCATAAAGCAGCATGAGCCTGAACTACCAGCCTGTGAGTCCTGGCAGTCCAGAGTCTGGGATGTGTGTGGAATCACAGCAGAGTAAGGCCCAGCTCTGGAGTGCTGGGAGTCAGTGCAGGCTATGATGCTGCTCCCTTCAGGGTGTGAGTGCCAGCTGTCTGTGCTATCCCCACTCCAGGTGGCTGCAGCATGGCAGCCCATCCATACAGACATTGCAGGGGTGCATCCTGCCCTGCTTTCAGAGCTCTTGCAACTTCCACTGAAAACTTGTGCACATACTGGTAAGGTGAGCTTGAACCCTCTGGCAGCCAGGAGGTGATGATTGCTTCTGGACTCTGAGGAAGTCACTAGTGCCCAAAAGCTGTCTGGTAAAACAGGCCTGTGAAAAGCTTTAGAAGAGCCAAGAAGGGGAAGACTTGGCAGTGTTCACCCAGCTGCAGACCCTGTAGTCTGGCAAGGAGAGCAGAGGTTGCCATGTGTTTTCTTGGGGGTCCAAGAGATGTGTTTAAGTCACTTGAAGAGGGGAGGAGCCAGGATCTTCACAGCCCCAGCTGGAGTAGCTCTCTGCCCTTTTCCCTTCAGACTCTTGCCCCCAAGGCTCTCTGTCAGTGTTTCTTGATGATCTTTAGAGCACACAGCCAAGGACTTGCTTGCTCTTGCAGTGCTTCCACTGCACTGAAGGTCAATGCCCAAATACCTCCTGCAGCTTCTCTCTTGCAGTGACCTGCAGAACGCTGCTGCGGGCTCCTTCGCCTCGGCCTTTGCCACCCTGGTGCTCTGCCCCACGGAGCTGGTGAAGTGCCGGCTGCAGGCCATGCACGAGATGCAGCTCTCAGGGAAGGTAGTCCAGGGACACAGGTAAGTATCACCCTGCCCAGCTCCTCTGAAATGCCCTTGGGTGTCTTCAGTAGCTTTAATTCTGTGTTGGCTCAGTCTCATGCTTGCAGTGCACTGGCAGCCAGAGGAGAGTTGTGGCTGGGAGGGTTGCAGGTGCTCACAGAACAGACCAGGTTGGAAGAGACCTTCAAGATCATTGTGTTCAGCCTCTCACCCAACACCATCTGATCAACTAAACCATGGCACCAAGTGCCTCAGCCAGGCTCTCCCTAAACACCTCCAGGGACGGTGACTCCACCACCTCCCTGGGCAGCACATCCTAATGGCCAATCTCTCTTGCTGGAAAGAACTACTTCCTAACATCCAGCCTCAAAATCCCCTGGCACAGCTTGAGACTGTGTCCTCTTGTTCTGGTGCTGCTTGCCTGGGAGAAGAGACCAACCCCCACCTGGCTACAACCTCCCTTCAGGGAGTTGTAGAGAGCAAGAAGGTCTCCCCTGAGCCTTCTCTTCTGCAGGCTAAGCAACCCCAGCTCCCTCAGCCTCTCCTCACAGGGCTGTGCTCCAGACCCCTCCCCAGCTTTGTTGCCCTTCTCTGGACACCTTCCAGCAGCTCAACATCTTTCCTAACCTGAGGGGCCCAGAACTGGACACAGGACTCAAGGTGGGGCCTGAGCAGTGCTGAGCACAGGGCAGAATGAATTCCCTGCTCCTGCTGGCCACACTGTTCCTGCTGCAGGCCAGACTGCCATTGGCCTTCCTGGCCCCCTGGCCCCACTGCTGGCTCCTGTTCAGCCTGCCATCAACCAGCAAAGCTGGATGCCAGTGAAGGGCTCTCAGCAGGGTCTTGCTCCCCTTGAATTCTGGCACCTACCCCCCGGCTCTCACCCTCCCTTGCTGCTGCAGGTGCTTGTTGCTCTGTAGCCTTCTCAGGCTCTGGCTGTTAAAGCTCACTAACTGTCTGACCCTCTCTCCCAGCACAGTTTGGTCAGTAGTGAAGGCTGTGCTCCAGCAGGATGGGCCCCTGGGCTTCTACCGAGGCTGGTCCAGCACCCTGCTGCGGGAGGTCCCAGGCTACTTCTTCTTCTTCGGGGGCTATGAGCTGAGCCGCAGCTTCTTCGCCTCTGGGAGGCCCAAAGATGAACTGGGTATGGTGCTGCTTTTCCCTGGGGGACTGAGCATGCTCTTGTGTGCAGTGTAAGGGGAGAGAGGGAGGGGTATCCTCCCTGGAGGTACACAGCAGGGGTGAAACACAAGCCCAAGGAAGGAAAGCAGGCCCCACCAAACCTGGGAGCCTGCACTGTGTGTTTGTAGCAATGCAGCACTGAAGGGGCCACCTGCCCAGGGAGCAAGGTGTGGTGTAAGTGGGGAATAAGTACAGTGAGCTACACAACTACTGAAAGAGTGGGGACCCTACACACCTCTGAGCTATTCCATTTCAGCTGCCAGTCAGAGCAATTTTGCAGTCTTCAGCTGCAGTCATCCTGAAGAGCATAAAATCAATGAACTGTTAGGGCTGGAAGGGAGCTCAAGGATCAGCCAGTTCCAACCCCCCTGCCATGGGCAGGGACACCTCACACCACAGCAGGTTGCTCACAGCCACAGCCAGCCTGGCTGCAACCACCTCCAGGGATGAGGCTTCCACCACCAACCTGGGCAGCCTGTGCCAGGCTCTCACCACCCTCATGGGACACAACTTCTTCCTCACATCCAATCTCAATCTCCCCACTTCTAGCTTTGCTCCATTCCCCCCAGTCCTACCACTCCCTGACACCCTCAGAAGTCCCTCCCCAGCTTTCTTGTAGCTCCCTTCAGATACCAGAAGGCTACCATAAAGTTTCCTCACAGCCTTCTCTTCTGCAGACTGAACAGCCCCAACTCCCTCAGTCTGTCCTCACAGCAGAGGTGCTCCAGCCCTCTGCTCATCCTCCTGGCCCTTCCCTGGACATGCTCCAGCACCTCCAGCTCCTTTGTGTAACAGGGGCTCCAGAACAGGAGACAGTGCTCCAGGTGTGGTCTCACCAGAGCAGAGAGTGAGAGAATCACCTCCCTGAGGCTGCTGGCTGTGGTGATTGGCATGTTCAAGTGTACACTGGCATGCAGGCCAGGCCTTAGCTGTAAATTTATGACAGTCAGAGTACACTGAGATGGAAAATGATTCTGATCTCATTTTTTCCATGTCTAAAGATTGCTCAGCTGCTGTTGAAAGCCTGAACAGGAATATTCCCTCTTGCTGGGAGTTAGCATTGCAGCTGCATGCATGTTGTCCTCTGTTGTTGCAAAAGGCTTACAAACAGCTGGTCTGAGGCACAAGCAGGCTGCACCATGCAAAAGGACTGATGAGAATGTAACTGGACCAAGCAACTCTGTCCAGGTGATCAGTGACACTGATGTGCCTCTGCACCCTTGCACAATTAGTCCTGGGAGGCAAAACTGAACTGCAAGTGGTGCTTAGCATGGCCAGTAATCAGAGACACTCCTTAGAACCTTTGAGCTTCTGCTTTGACTTGCAGCTGACTCCTAGGGGGAGGAGAAGCTGCTCTCCTGCAGTGTAAGTTGACAGGCTGTTTGTGCTGGTGTGTATGAAAGTTTTTCTTACCCTTAGGTCCCCTTCCTTTGCTGCTGAGTGGAGGCTTTGGGGGCAGCTGCCTGTGGCTCGCTGTGTATCCTGTGGACTGTGTCAAGTCTCGCATTCAGGTTCTCTCCATGGCTGGCAAGCAGACAGGCTTCATGGGAACGTTTGCAACTGTGGTGAGAACTGAAGGTGAGCATGCAGCTGATCAGCTTAGATGTAGGGCTGCAGAGGCAGAGCTGCACCCTCCCATACCACACATGGCTTAAATCTAGTCCACCAACCCTGTTAGAGACAGGCAGTATTTCTAACAAACAGAGATGGATGCACTGTGTAGGCTGAAAACCTTGGGATCTAGGACCTGAGACCTACTGTGTCTGCAAGGCCTTGGTTCAGGAGACAATTCACTACAGGCTAACAGCAGCTCAGTCTGTATTAAAAGCAAGTGAAGGAGGGAGCTCCATTGCCCATGACTAGATCTCTCTACGTAACTTGAGGGAAATGGTTAAGTTCAGACTTCTCCCCCCCTGCTCCCTTCTGAAGTTCATCTGTGGCTCCAGAGCTGTTTGGTAAATCAATGCTATCAAGCCTGGTAGCTGGAGAATTTATCCCAGCAGCTCCTCTCTGGAAAAGCACTACAAATCCTGGCCCTGTTGCTAGGGCAGGCACTCACCAGAGCAGGAGTCTGACTCGAGACAGAACAACAGAGCTGTGTGTCCCCTTGGCACCTCTCACACAGCTCTGTGAGCTGTATCCTCAGGTGACCAAGGTAGCCCTTGGGAGGCCTTATCAGCCTTGAGATAAGCTCCCAGGGTGTGCACTGAAGTGGCTGAACTCCAGTTACAGCTCCAGACACCCCTGTGTCAGTGCCCAGGAACGCTGCAGTGGCAGCTACGCAGCCAGTGCTGCTCTCTGTGGCTGCCCCTTGAAGCAGCAGCATTACTCCAGTATCACCCCAAGGCACAGGCACCCTGGCTGGTGCAGGTAGGCCATGAGTGAGTAACTGGCTGTGGTTGTGCTTCCAGGTGTACTTGCCTTGTACTCAGGACTGAAGCCCACCATGATCCGTGCGTTCCTGGCCAACGGGGCCCTGTTCCTCGCCTACGAGTACAGCCGCAAGCTTCTGATCAAGCAGATCGACTCTTACTGAGCCTTACTGATCCCTTCTGAGACTCAGAGCAAGAGGTTAAGAGTCCTTCAACTGAAAATCAAAAGCTTGTAGATCACATCATGGTCTGAGCAGGGCCCACTTAGTGCCCTGCTTTTAGGCCCTGAACTCCCGTCCCAGGCTCTCTCTCTTGAGCTCAGGTGCCGCGGTGCCTGCTGCCTGCACAGGAGCAGCAGCACTAGCTCCAGCTTGCAGATTCTGCCCTAGGGACATGTCAGAAGTGTATTTGCTTGGCCTGCAGTGGTGCTAAAGGGACTTGTGCTGACCTGGTGGGTTTAAGGCAAGGTGCAGCAGTAGGCTGCCACCTGAGCTAAAGCACTCCTAAAGCCTGTGCTGTGGGGAGCAGCTTTCCCCTTTGCTGCTGGCAAGCGTCTGACTCAGTACACCAGTCCTGGCTCCTCTTGCTGAGTATGGCTGGCACAGCCCTCAGCTAGGCCCATGCCCTTCTCCAGCTTCCTCCTGCTCCTGTAACTTTCCAAGGTCATGGCAGCTGCTCTGTGGTGTGCTCTGTCCCAGCCAGTGGGCACACACAAGCAGCCTGAAACGTGCCTGCAGCCGAGAGTGACTTGGTTTGAGGCCATGCAGCGTTTTACTGCTTTCTGAGTTCTTTGCAGGAGTGCTGGAGCAGCCCCAGCGCCACTGAGTGAGACACTTGACAGAGGGAGGTTGCTGGAAATAGCTGCTGGCTCCAAGTATAGCATTGTAGCTGTTCAGGCCTCTGTCTGGGTCACCCTGACACAGAGGAGTGCTTGAAGGACAGGGAGATGAAGAGCAGAAAGCCAGAACCAAGACCTTAAGGACAGCTGACACCTTGAGCTCTACCCTCTGGACTCCTGCCACTAGCTGTGTCTGCAGCCCCATGGGAAAAGCTCCTTAACCAGATAGTGTGTGTCTTCTCAGGCCTGGAGGTTGTGCCTGCTTGTTCACATTACCTGATTGAACACACTTAGTGCTACCTAGAGTGATACAGTCACCTACTGCAGGTGCCCCTTTCCATTCTTGAAGCAGGATGTTGTTTAGACAGCCCTGCTTCTCCCTGTGAGAAGCAGCCACTGCACATCCTCAGAGGAGACCAAGCAGGTCTCAGAGCAATGCAATTCACCACTCCAGGCCTGGAGCTGTTGAGGGGAATGCTGCCCAAGTGCTGTGGCAACCTACCTTGGAGGGCACTGACAGCTCTTAAACCCAGCACAGTCAGAGCTAAACAGCTAGGAGTAGCTTGTCACAGCTTCCCAGTAACTGGCACCAGTCACAGCTGGGACTGCTGAGCTCTGCCTGTTACAGCTTCCCTGGCTGCTCCTCCAACAGCAAAAGCCTTAGGCAGAGATGAAAGCAGCTCAGTACTTGCTGCCTCTGGCAGGGCAGCCATGGCTGTTCCACTGCATTGTTACAGCTCTGTGATGGAAAGCAGTTGCTGCATCTTGCCTCCCAGCCATGCTGTGTAGCAAGGACTGCTCCTTCCCCTTCCCTACAGCCAGCAGAGGCAATCAAACCCCAGGGCACAGCTGGAGGAATGCTCATTGACTCCTGCACCACTTCACCTTGGTTGACCAGTAGCCTAGAGGCAGTAATCCTGTGCACCAGTGGTACTTCCAAAGGAATGTATAGCAAACAGCTGCCTGATTCAGGGAGGAGGGAAAGGCTTTGAGCTGTTAGACTTCCCCTTCTTTTGAGGAGTGTCCAGCCACAAGGAGGGAGTATATTTGTATGTGTTTAACAGTTATGACCAGATGAAGACTGACTCCACAGCAGTGGACTACTTCAATCTATTTCTTAGATTTGCCATTGCTTTCATTTTTCAAAGCTCCTGGTTGCAGTTTTTAACAGTTGAAGCTTCAGGAGAAGCAGGATATGTGGAACTGACCCTACAGGGAGAAGCTGCTGGCTGAACTAGCTGGGCAGTGCAGTTGGTGTAAGCAGTGCTTTCGCCACCCACAGCTGCCCAAGCTGTAGCCATGTCTCAGGTGTTCAGCTAAGGACTTCATGATGTTGGGACAGGAATTCATGGGAATAAAGTTCAATTTGACTGACTGAGTGCCTGACTTGTTTGTGCAAAGACAGCAAGTGTCTCCAGAGCTGAAGGAAGAGGCCTTTAGCAGTCAGTGGCTGTCTGAAGCTCTCAAAGCTAAAGGGAAAGTGCCACCAGGCTGTGACAGACCTGGAGGTTTCCCATCCTCTGCTAGGGGAAAGGCTAAAATCTAGGGCCTGGAGCTTTGCCAGTATCAAAGGCAGTTCTAATATTAGGGCTCAAGTTGCAGGCTTCTGGAGTGTTGATTACTGTGCTGTAAGGTTCTGGCAGGAGTGCAGCACAGGTCACTTAAGGTCTACATACATAAAAGGTGAGTGTCCACTACCCTAGAGCCAGAGCAGGCCACTGCTGCAAGGAGGTTAAGGGCCTGGATCTTTGAGCACTAGTGCTTATGTGCAAGGGAAATGTAATGCCTCCCTCACAGCTATTTCTTTACTCATTCCTACCTGTACATTGGCTTTTAACTGCAAGCTTCAGCTAGAAAAGTCTGACTTCTGCTCTTGGAGCCTCTGCTGCTATACAAGGAGATTCTTACTCTGCACACAGGAAGACAGTTCACCCTAACTGCCCTGCAGGCTAGAAGAGAGGGCATGCAAGGACACTGCTATCCAATTGCCTGGGCTAAGCCAAGAGGAACTGTCATCCTCCCCTTGAGCTGCGGTGGAACAGCCTCCTGCAGCAGTGCCTGGAAGCCCTCCTCTGCCTTCCTGCTCCATCGCCCTCTAGTGCTGCAGCCATGGTCTCACTCCTGGGCACAGGCTGTTCCTTTTCTCAAGCCAGTCTGGGAGCAGCAGAAACAGGAGGTGGCACTCCTTAAGCTTGAGGAGAAGCTTACCATGTTCACGTGCAGTAACATGTGGATTTCCTCTTCCCCAGCACAAGGCAGGCAGCAACACAATGGAACGAGTCAGGCAGAGGGCTGCAGGAATGTGTGATGGAGAAAGCCAGACTGGCTCACTTGTAACAAAGCTGAAGAGATCCTAACTGCTGTACACAGCTGCTTCCTTCAAGGGAGAGGAGAGAGCCAGGCTCTTCAGAGGGGCACACAGGGGCAGGACAAGTTGCAACACAGCCTGAACCATGGAAAACTCCACCCTGGAAGAAAGTACTTAGAAGATTAAGACTCCTATGAAATCCTTGTCCTTGGAGATCTACCAAACTGAACTAGGCTGTGAGTCTGCTCAAGCTGGGCCTGTTGTGCACAGGAATTGGGACTACATAACCTGCAGCTACTTCCACTCACACTCTCCAAGGGGCCCTGGCTCACTCTCCTAAACCTGGAGCTGCAGTCATTGGCACACTTGGGCCATTCAAGATGGGTTTCAACCTCCACACTTGGCATAGTGCTGACAGCTAACCTTCAGCTCTGTGGGAGCTCACAGCAGCCCAGCTCCTGAATACCAGATGTGAGGCTCAGCAAGGCTCTGGGCAGCCTGATCTAGTTGATGACACCCCTGCTTATAGAATAGAATAGAATAAACCAGGTTGGAAGAGACCTTCAAGATCATCGTGTCCAACCTATCATCCAACACCACCTAATCAACTAACCCATGGCACCAAGCACCCCAGCAAGTCTCCTCCTGAACACCTCCAGTGACGGCGACTCCACCACCTCCCCAGGCAGCCCATTCCAATGGGCAATCACTCTCTCTGTGTAAAACTTCCTCCTGACCTCCAGCCTGAACTTCCCCTGGCGCAGCCTGAGACTGTGTCCTCTTGTTCTGGTGCTGGTTGCCTGGGAGAAGAGACCAACCTCTGCCTGTTTACAACCCCCCTTCAGGTAGTTGTAGAGAGCAATAAGGTCATCCCTGAGTCTCCTCCTCTCCAGGCTAAGCAGCCCCAGCTCCCTCAGCCTCTCCTCACAGGGCTGTGTTCCAAGCCCCTCACTAACTTCGTTGCCCTTCTCTGGACTCGCTCCAGCAGCTCAACCTCCTTCCTAACCTGAGGGGCCCAGAACTGGACACAGTACTCGAGGTGTGGCCTAACCAGTGCAGTGTACAGGGGCAGAATGACCTCCCTGCTCCTGCTGGCCACACTGTTCCTGATGCAGGCCAGGATGCCATTGGCCCTCTTGGCTGCCTGGGCACACTGCAGGCTCATGTTCATCCTACCATCAACCAGCACCCCCAGGTCCCTCTCTGCCTGGCTGCTCTCCAGCCACTCTGACCCCAGCCTGTAGCACTGCATGGGGTTGCTGTGGCCAATGTGCAGCACCTGGCACTTGGATGTGTTCAATCTCCTGCCCTTGGCCTCTGCCCATCTGTCCAGCCTGTCCAGGTCCCTCTGCAGAGCCTCTCTACCCTCTAGCAGATCAACTCCTGTCCCCAGCTTGGTGTCATCAGCAAATTTACTGATGATGGACTCAATGCCCTCATCCAGATCATCAATAAAGATTATTACAGAGGTGGGGCTGGACTAGACCTTTGGAAGTCCCTTCCAACCCTAGACCATTCTGTGATTCTAGATGTTTAGTTACACACTCATAGCACAGCCTCTCTCCACAGGTGTGCTACACACACCACCCTCAGGCACCTGACAGTTAGATCTGCCTTCATTAGTTAGTAGCTATGGAGAGCTGAATCAGCCTTCTGTTCCTGGTTCCTAGTAATAAAGACTAAAAACCCCTAAAGCAGCAATAGAATCATTTAGGTTGGAAAAGCCCCTTAGAACCAGGTCCAGCTGTTAACCTAGCTTTGCCAAGTCCTACTAAACCACACATCCACACACTTCAAATACCTCCAGTAATGGTGAAGCCACCACCTACCTGGCAAACCTGTGCCAGTACCTCACAACCCCTCTGGTGAGCTAACTTCTTAACATCCCATCAGACAATCAGAGGCCATTGCCACCTGTCCTGTTGCTTATTACTTGGAAGAAGAGACTGAACCCACCTCATCACCACCTCTGTTCAGGGAGTGGTAGAGCACAGTAAGATCTCCCTTTAGCCTGGGGCAAAGGAGGCTGATCAGCCCCAGCTCACTCAGCTGCTCATCATAAGACTTGTGCTCTACACCCCTCATCAGCTGTCACCCTTCTTTGGACACCAGCACCTCAGCATCCCTGTAGTGAGGGGCCCAAAACTGAGTCAAGATGCAGCCTCTCCCATCCTGCAGCACAGGAGAACGATTGCTTCCCCAGCTCTGCTGCCCACACTGCTTCTCTACAAGTCACAGTGCTATTAGCCTTCAAGAGCCAAGCAGCTAACCTCAACACATGTTGCACATCAGGGAAGGCTTGAGCAGTCTCCACAGAAGAGCTGACCTGCAGAGCAAGCAGGATAAGCATTGTCTGCATTACAGATCTTAGTACAGCTCAAGAGGGACCAGTGAGCACTTGCAGTGTAAGCTCAAAGGAGCAAGAGCACAAGTCAAACCCATCACACCCAAGGGTTAAGGCAAGTCTGGCTAGCTGGTCCCAGGCATTCAGCATGCTCACAAGCTAGTGTGCCACCTCAGCTCGTTGCAGGGAGGTGCAGCAGTGGGGAAGCATCTCTGCAGTCCCCAGCCCCCAGCCAGGTTAAGTGCTGCTCAAAACATCATGGACTTCTGATGAGCTGTGGTTCAGTACCAAGCCTTCTGCTCAAGAAGCATTAATCTGCCTGTGCCAGATAGAGCTTCCTGATTGCCACGTTCTACTCACCTGTGGCAAGAGCTGATGCTGAAGGCAGGTGTCTCATTCCTCCAGCAGACTGCTGGTCCCCAACCCCCATCAGGTGAAAGCTCTTGCTTACAGACAGCTGTTTTTACTGAAGGGATCACCTGTATGTAGGGAGAGCTGAGCTCCAAGTGGTCCAGCCAGCTCACTGACATGGTGTGAGTCAGCTGGCAGTAAGAACTCCTCAGTGTTATTGCTCTGCACAACAGAACTTCCTGTAGGTTTATTTGAGAAGTTGTATCTACACAGAAATACATTAAGTACACCAGGGTGAGACTGCTCCACTTGACACTGAAGCAGCAAGACATCCCCCAGAGAGCAATTCTACCTATTTCCCTCCTTTGGCTTTCCCTCAGGGGTCGATGAAGTTCACCTCCACAGCAAAGGCCTCGCTATAGACTTTCCATGTCTTAGACTTGTGAGGGTTATCCAGCTCATTCCTGGGAAGGTAGAGCCTGAAAGACAAAATCCAGTAGTATCTTACAGCCCAAGCCAGGCTTTTCTGTTCAGCTACCCAAAGGAACTTCGAGCTCAGACCTGCAATATCAAATACAACCCCAGACCTTGAATGTAAACACTCACTGGCCATGCCCACACAGGGGTTTGGAGCTGAAGCACTCAGAGAAGCTGAATCAACCTGGTGTTTGTGGGCTGGGGTTTTTTGGTTGGTGTTTTGCTGTTGGTTTTGTTTGGAGGTTTTGGTTCCCAGACCCCCATGGTGCAAGATTGTTAGAGTAAAGTTAGTGTTGCCTCCACCTTGAAGCCTGCTGGTCAGATGCAAGTGGCAAGACCTGGCTAATGGCAAGGAATGGATTCTGCACTCCAACTCAGCCATTCTCCACTTCTAATGCTTCCCAAACTCATGCTGGTTTGTTGCTTAACAGACCTTGCACATCAGCTGTGGCTGATTACAGGTACAGAACTAGGACTGCCTTAGCACCATGTCACTGCTGAGCAGACCCTGTCTACCTGGGCTCCACTTGGATTCTGGGCTGAAAGGAAGATAGCCTCTACTCAGCTCTGCTTAGGAGAAGCTCTGGTGGAGGCATCCTCCTTTGCCCTGCAGGAGGCAAAGCACTTGGATGAAACCTTTGAGACAGCACTGTTGCAGGGCTGTCCAAGCATACATTCCTGCCACTAGCTTGGTCTGACCAGGTGTCTGCACCTAGACTAGGAGGAGGACTGCTGACTCAGCATAGTTCTAGATCTATGAAGATGCTCATGGCTGCCCCTCCTCACACTGAGGAATCAACTACATGAATGGTTTCTTGCCCATTCCAGTCATGGAGATAGTTACTGCTGTCTCCCATGTGTCAAGGTCAGTGTTCCTCTACCTCAATACACCAAGTTTGGGAGGCTCACAGCTCTACATTTCTGCTTCACTCACCAAGGGACAGATCAGTCCAACTGGAGTCAGCTGGGGCTCAACCAGTTCTAGTCTCAGCAAGAGCAAGCTACTGTAATTTCTAACTCACAAATGCTTGAGAAGCAGTAAGTAAAGAGCCTCTCTCTGGGATCCCAAGCATCAGTACCTCTAACATTTGCCTGCTAAGCTGCTGGAGGAGTTTCAGCCTCTCAGACAGCCATGGTACAGGATGGCAACACTGCCTGATGTTTCCATAGCTGGCATCACCTTTTTGTGATCCCAGGTTCATTAAACATACTTAGAGTGCTAAGGAAAGGATCCCAGTGGATTAAGCTAAGAAGTTGACATATGTTTAATAGACCTGGCAGAGTGCAAGCCTGTACCAGCTGCCTGCTGGTAATGTAACCGAGGCAGAGACCACTGCCAACACAGCAGCTAAGCCAGGCTTGACCAGCCAGCTAATCTCAGCTTGCCACTTGTCACCTTCCACCTCTGCTCAGACACCAGAGGTGAGGATCTGAAGGCAGGCACTCTGGTCACTTACCTGTTGTTTTCAATGAAGGAAGTGTTGAACCAGAAGAAGAATGGGCAGTCATCATAGCCTTTTGGAAGATCCTAGACACAAGAGCCTCGTTTCAGCACTCCCTTAGTTAACAGGACTAAGGTTCTGCAGTGCAAGAGTACCCTTCCTCACTGGTTTGATCTGCAAAGCTACAGTACCATAGCTAGTACCCTTGAAGAGCCCTGCTCACTCTTGTCACTGAAGTCACTCCAGGACTGGGCCACTCCAACTTATTTCGTTGTGTTAAGAGCCCCGTGCAGGAAGCAGCAGGTACTGCATGGGGACTCGGATGCTTCCCCTGTCTGCACAGCCCGTTGTAGCTACATGTTGCAGGACTCACTGCACAGGGGTGGAATAGCAGCTGCTGTGGGGGCATGCCATGCAGGAGTCACTGAGGAAGAGCAGATTCTGCCCCACAGCCCTCCCAGCTGCAGCTTGCACTGCACCTCCACACGCTCAAGTGGAGCTCGTCATGCTCTCGTACTTACCGAACGGGACTCAAACCTGACCTTCACATCACCACTGATGACAGGACTGTGCTCCAAGCCAATGACTACAGAGTCACTCTCAGAATCAAAGAAGAGCTGGAATAAAGTATGAGAAACTCACTGCAGAGACCAGGAAGCAGTTTCTGACAGTACACAGCTACTCAGTCCTGGCACACAGATACAGCAGCAGTGCTGGAACAGCAGCCAGCAACCTCAGCTGCTCAGGCCAGACTGAGTTAATGCTCTTAACCACCCTCCAGGGACATCTTTCACTATCTAGCCATGACTTCTCCTGTCATTTAGCACAGCTTAGCCTTACTTTTGTTCTTCCAGGTAATTTGGTGGCTAGTATTCAGCTTGACAGGATGCTGCCTTTAACATGCAAGTCAGCTCTCAGCTTATCATAGCCTCTGTGACTCAGTTCCACAGCACTCTCACCTTGCAGTTTTCTTGACTGGCACATACACATTCTAGGACAACTTGCTTCCTCACTATTATCTGCACCTTCATATCAGTTCCATTGCCTTTCCCAACCCCTAGGAACAAAGAGTTGCATTATACACTAGTACATACAGCAGCTGGAAGCATGAGTGGTCATGAAAACCAAGTGCAGTAACAGCAAGAGTGCCTTCTCTCCGGAAGCCTTAGACTGAAGAACTCAGTCCTAAGGGCAGCTCAAGATTCCATGGCTGAAAGCCATATTTTGAGGGAGCAGCAAACCCTACTAGTGCAGCAGGAACAGGCTAGGGTAGGGTCTAGAGCCCCTGACTGAACAGGAGCAGTTCAAGCTCCCCTTGAAGAAGCAGTGCTGAACTTCCAGTCTTGGCTCAAAGGTACCAGTACACGTCCACACACACACCTGGTTTTGTGTGGATCAGACTAGAAACATGAACCCTGCATGTGGGACTGGATACACCAATCTCACTTGCAAAGTCATTCCACTCCTAAAGCAGCAGGTTCCACAGGAGCCACCACCTGCCCAGACACTCAGTGACAACACCCATGGGGCCTCTGCACTCTGAGCTGAGCTCTCAAAGCCCACTGAGTGTACACTCTTATCATGGGCTTAGCAAGAGAGAGATCAGAAAGCCACTACCAGGTACAGAAGTGCCCAAAGGGCAGAGCTCTTACCCTGTATGGAGTGGATTTTGAGGTTTTTGATTTTGAGCTGTCTCTCTGGGGGCAGGTGCAAGTTGTACTTGTTTTTCAGGATCTCATAGTACCCAACATACCTGCTCTGCAATGCAAGACCCAGACATGTTATGCAGTTTGAACCCCACACACACTGCTCCTAAGCTGAAGTAGGATTAGAGAGCTCTCTTCTAGATCAAGTTCTTAGCTCTGAGTCCAAAGCCAGAGAGAAAGTAGCCATTTGTTCTCCTTCCCCTCCCCAGTTCAAGCAATTCTCTGAACAGATTACACACAAACACTGCTCTAGAATGGAAACTCCATCTTCTAAGAGGCAGTCCATATTCTGAGGTCAGCAGCAAGGGAGGAGCTTTCCTATGGTGGCTTTTTAAGGGACAGCATTTAAGCAGGTAAGAGACCTTCATTTTACAGAAGGACAGATGAACTTCCATTCCATTTTACACCAGCAACTGAATTACCTCTCTCATCAGCTCCACCTCACACTTCTGAGTCTCAGTGCACAGTGAAGCAAGATGAGCACAGCCCTGGGGCATGGTCTGAGGCAATGATTTGGTTAGTGTTTCCTTGGGAATGAAGTCTGGAGGAACACATTCCTCCACCCTGACACAGCAATGCCAAGACCCTTCCCAGGCCAAGCTACAAGCTTCAGTGCATCTCTGCTAACAGCCCAAGTGTTCTATGGGGTCATGTTCCTGGGAGGGTGGGCAAGCACTGCAACAGGTTGCCCAGAGAGGCTGTGGAGATACCTCCATCTATAGAGATATTCCTGACCTGTCTGGACACAGCCCTAGACCAACTGCTCCAGCACACTGCTTGGAGAGCAGGGTTGGATTGAAAGCTCTCCCAAGGTCAACAACTCTGTTCTTAGATACCCATAACTCTAAGATGCTGCATATAGGAAGTCATAAAGAAAGTGCTTGGCTAGAATGGGGGGAGGAAGAAATGCAACCTTAGCAGTTGCTACTCTTCCAATCCTTAAAGAAAGGGCATAGAAAGCTCAGAGCTGAGCACTAGCAGGAACCTACATCTCTGAACTAAGGCAGGGGAGATGGATAGTGTCAGTGCTGACCAGGCTTCTGAGCTGGCTGCTGTTACTGGAGCCACTCAAGCTTACCTGGGATGGAGTTTCAACTCCTTGGAACTTGGTACTTGTGCTTCTGTCAGTTCTTCTCTCCCCAAAGTAGTCCAAGCTTTCCTGTGCAGGAGGTTAGTTTCAAAAGCATTACTCATCCCACCACCCTTCCCAAGAAGGGGATAATAGACTAGGATGACATTGTCAATCCCCATGAGGGAATGCAAGTGAAAACACACAGGAGTTGTTTAGGTACCTTCTAAAAGGAGGCTTTTTAGCTGGAGCAAAAAGGTAACAGGAAGTCAGATACATGAAGTTTGTCATCCACAGAAGTGCTACCAAAGCTCACTGAAGGAGGAGGGCAATGCTTCTTATGCAGCTGCTTCAGAACCACCTGAACTTCTCAGGTGGTGTGTGGCAGGCCAAGGTGAGCATTGGTTCAGACATTCACAGCAAGCTTGGAGAGCAATACCCACTCTGGGCAGGTGCCCCTGAGCAGCCTGGGCCTGCTGCAAGGCACATCTTCAAACTGAAGCACCAGACCCAGGATACTGACACTGCACATGCAGCTGTGCTGCCTGGGACTGGATCTGCCTGATGCAGTGCTGGGAGTCAAGACAAGACAATTCCTGATGCCCTGCACTACTTGGAGGGAACAGGCTGCCCAGGGGAGCTGTGGAGTCTCCTGCTCTGGAGACTCTCAAACCTGCCTGGATGCATTCCTGTGAGGACTACCCCAGGTCATCCTGCTTTTGGCAGGGGAGCTGGACTCCATCTCTGGAGGTCCCTTCCAACCTCTAAGATTCTGTGTAGCTGGGGAAGAGAAACTGCACTTCAAAGCAGTAACACCACCTTTAGGAAAGCATGCCCAGAAGCCAGCTACAGCTTTGAGACATGTTGCTCATGACCTAGGTCTGTAATGCCTCAAACAAAGCACCTCCAAGTGGGCATCCTGTTAAATCCTGCTCTCCCAGCTCTCCCTGATCAAGAATGGTCTTCATCAGAAAGGCATTTATGTAGCAGCAAGATTTGTGAGAGCTTCTGTTAGGGTGTTCAGAGTACCCTTGTTCCAGCGTTTTTGGAGAGTGAGAGTGCACTTCACTCACTCAGCAGGTGCTGGAGGGGCACTCTGAGCACCCAAAGCAGCAATAAACCAGCAGATGTTACCTTTGCACTCTCAAACTGGTCACTGTCTATGAGCCAGGTGCAGACCATTGTCCCAGTCCTGCCTGTAGCAGGAGAGAGAGGTTGAGTCAGAGAGGTTCAAGAGTGATCTGCATTGGTTTTATGAAACTGAAGTTACAGCTTTTGACACACAAGAGGTAACAGGAGGGCAGTGACACTACACTGCTCAAGCACCTCTGGTTATGGGAAGAATGAGTTAAAGAGCAGACACTGCAGTCCTTTCACTTCCTCCTTGGAAGCAGTCCTCACATCTGTGTGGCACTCCCAGAGGCACTTAGGAAGCTGGCCAGGATCCTGATTCCCCATGTAGCAGGGCACAATCACACACACTGTTAGTGTAGGTTATGGACTGGCACTTGCCAGTGTTCAAGAGGTGCTTCTCTGCCCCAACTGTTTTCCCCCCCAACCTTACTAAGGCAGCTCAAGACTGCTAGCACAGAGACCCCAAGAGAGTCAGTCCTGGATTTAAAGTCTGGGATCAAGTTACTGCTCCCTCCACCTCTTCATGCTGCTCTTGGCCTCCAGGTAGCTTCAGTGATCAGCTTTGCAGGACATTTTAAGGTATGGTTCCAAGTCAGGGAAACAGCCTTAGTTTAAGCCCCCTGTTTGCAGCACTGACAGCAGCCAGCTGAAGATGTGGCAGGTGTTTGCAGGGGAGCTCAGTTCCTTTGCACAGCTATCTACACACCTCAACAGGCTGCAGGCAGCACCACAGCTCAGCTCATGGGCAGTACCCTTGACTAGCCTGCCCCCCTTTCTCTGTCCCATCATACCTTGTGTATCCCCAATTAACATCTACCAGCACTACAACATCCCACCTCCCCACCACAAGGATTTACACACCCTTGAGCACCATTCAAGCACAGGATATCTGGTGGGGCTGAGAGCTGCCAGGGAGCCAAAGCAGCAGCTTGTCACTTGGGATAGCAGCTGCTTCAGGAGCACCCTAGCACCATCCTCTCCTGCAGTACTGCTGCCTCAGCAGCCAGGGCAGCAGGAAGTCATTGAAGGCTATTTTAGGAGATCAGAGGCCAGTTCAGATGAAGAACTGACTGGGGCTGCCTGGAGCTGTGCAGTGCCAAGCACACAGCACTACACTGCTGCTAGTCACAGCGACTGCGGAGTTTGGTCAGGTTGCACTAAAGCCCTCTCATGCTATGGCTCTAAGGCCACACTACCAAGGGAGCCATTGGTAAGCAGGTGGCATTTATAGCCTAGACAGGTCCCACTCCAAGCCCTACCTTTGCCTCCTTTACAGTGAATGGCTATGATGTTCTTCTCGTCTCGACTCATCCACTCCCGGACACTGGCAGTGAACTTCAGCATGTCCCTGAACAAGAGGGGAGTTAGGGGAGCACAGCAGGCGTCCACACAGAGCTACCAGGACATACATAGTGCTTGGCAAGACTCACTGTAATGCTGGGACGTTGTGGTCATCAATGAAGATCCTTTCCACCCTGTAATGGAAGTACTTGGGGTCATAGCCCTTTTCACCTAGAAGGAAACAGCAGGAGTTAGGCCAAGAAAGGCTGCAGACTTGCAGCAGAGAGTGGCCTGGGACACAGCTGCTGGTCTGGGCATGTGCCAGGGTTGGGAGAACAGCAGTGAAAACTGACCAAGTGGGAAACACCTGAGGGAGTTTGGCCAAACCATACTTCTAGTTCCACACCTCTCACTTCCAAGTGAAAACTCCTCTCCAGGCCCAGCTTGCCACTCCTCCACAGAGGTGGTTTAGGGAGCTGGAAGTTAAGTGTTCTGATGCACTGTCAGGGTCCACCCTAGGAAGTCACCTACAAAGCAGTGAGGAGCTGCTAACACCACACTCATCTGTCCTTCTGCTGGCTAGAGGATAAAGCTTCAGGATTCAGTATCCACATTGCTGTATCCTACTGCATGGACTTCCAACTCCAACACTCTACTATGAAACCATAAACCACAGGACAGTTGAAGTATTTAGAATAGACCAGGTAGGAAGAGGCTTTCAAGGTCATTGTACCTAACCTACCAACCAATCCAACCCACCTAAACAGCTAAACTGATGGGGTGCTGGGTGCCATAAGTCTCCTCCTGAACACCTCCAACAATGGTGACTCTACCACCTCTGAACAGCTTTTTACTGTTCATTCACCACACTCTTGTGAGCCTTCACTAGGCAGACTCTCACACATCACCCATTTTTGGGCCAGATTTCACTTTCTGCAGTGCTTTGGAACACTGAAGTCACTCTTTGGGCACAAGCAAGGAAGTCTAAACTACAAGGCATTAAGTATCTCCATTGCTCACAGTCAATAGCCACATGTGCTTTGGACAGGGGGTAAGTTCTGGGAGGTGTGGCAGTGCCATCATCCCCTGCAGAGTTCTTCTGCTCAGCAGTATTTCAGTACAGCCAGCAGCTAAAGGTACTTACTGCAGAGGTTGTAGACTTTGTAGTGGTCTGCATGCTTGGTGTCCAGAAATCTTGCAACCTCCTACAGCAATGAAGTGAGATAGAAGTTCAGAGTAGGAGGGGCTCTACTCCTCATTTCCACTGCCACTTCACTCACTCCCCACCCTTCAGAAGGGGTCAGCAACTGCATCCACAAACAGCCCTTGGACTGCAGGCCCTTCCAGCCCAACAGCTCTGGTTCTCACCTGGATTACAAGCACTACTGTCACTACCTTCCCTGTCCCACGCTTGTTTCCACCCTGTGAGGCAGCATAGCTCTGAAGGGCACTAATGCAAACCTCCTAAGCCTCTTTAGGGGAATTACAGTTATCATTCAGACTGTAACTGGCCTGAAGAACTGAGTTGGTTGTATGAAACATCCCCAAAGGACAGAACCATCAGAGCACCAGTGTGTGCATGCTGAGATACATGCCACTAGGTTCAGAATAGAATTAACCAGGTTGGAAGAGACCTTGGAGATCACCAAGTCCAACCTGTCACCCAGCACCATCTGATCAACTCAACCATGGCACCAAGTGCCTCACCCAGGCTCTTCCCAAACACCTCCAGTGATGGTGACTCCACCACCTCCCTGGGCAGCACATCCCAATGGCCAATCTCTCTTGCTGGGAAGAACTACTTCCCAACCTCCAGCCTAAACTTCCCCTGGCACAACTTGAGACTGTGTCCTCTTGTTCTGGTGCTGGCTGCCTGGGAGAAGAGACCAACCCCCACCTGGCTACAACCTCCCTTCAGGGAGTTGGAGAGAGCAAGAAGGTCTCCCCTGAGCCTCCTCTTCTCCAGGCTAAGCAACCCCAGCTCCCTCAGCCTCTCCTCACAGGGCTGTGCTCCAGACCCCTCCCCAGCTTTGTTGCCCTTCTCTGGACACCTTCCAGCAGCTCCTCATCCTTCCTAGACCAAAGGGCTAGCTTACAATACAAGCAGTGCAGCACAGAGACTACCATAATTTAGTCACTTCAACTAGCCACAACAGCAGGATTAGGACTGACAACCCAGTCCCTGTGCAAAGCACTGGCATGCTGCAAGAGCATTTAGAATCAGAGGCTTGGTTGGTGGGAGCTTCTTACCTCTATGGGGTTTCTGTAGAAGGACTGCTTCCCAGAAGAAGGAAAGGACATTGCAATGATGCGATCTGGGGACAAGGCAGCAGTCAGCAGCAGCTAAGGGAACCCTCCCCACGTGCAGAAGCCACATGATTGAAAGCAACATTCTGAACCAGCTTATTTCTGCCCTGATTCTAACCACCACCTACCCATTTCTAAGAGGTTTGCATCTGCATTTAGTATAGCTGGAGCAGAAGAACAACAAACTGCCTGCCACACCACCAAGTATGGCAAGTCAGTCTCCCCAGGCTCACAGCTGGAAATGCTATGTATGGGTCAGCAGTTTCTCAGCTCTGCCTCCCTAGGCCTCAGGGTAAGTTCTGTCACTACATACAGCACATACAACCTCCCCCCCAGAAGGCTAAACCCTGATACCCATGCCAGAGTTAAGAGTTGGTATTTCAGAATCCTGCAGAACAGGGATAGGCCTGGTTTGACCTCAGGCAGAAGTCTCATTAGCCTAAAACACTGCCTGTGTTTCACGAGTGGCACTCCAGTGCCCAGCCAGCCTTGGCACGCTGTCACACGCTGCAGCGTCCCTGGCTCCCACGCACCGGTAACGTAGGTGAGATCCAGGTCAAAGCCATCCTTCATGTAGCGCCTCTTGTTTTCAGAGACCTGCCAGAAGACACAGCAGAGGAATGCCAGAGGTCAACCACGTGTGGCCTGTGCCTGGGCAAAGCCAACCACCCAGACTCTGAGGTTGAATCTGGAGTAGCAGAGCCTCGGAGCATTAGCCAGGGACGGTTAGCACATTAGCTTCTCGGCAGGAGCTCCACAGAGAGTAAGCTTTGATACTTGGAAGCACAAAATCTAAGGGAAAGAGCACTGCAGCATGAATCTGGCATTGCTGGATTCATTGAGTGTTTGGGGGCTGATGGAAGGAAGAAGTTAAGGGCAGCATAACCAGAACTGCTTCTCCTTGAGCAAAAGACACTTGAAGCTTCCAGAGACACTGTAGTGCACTTGGTGAAAGTAAGAGGCACTGCCAATGGGTAGGGCTTCAACAGGTTTTTGTTTTCACCTGGAGTAAGCAGCAGAGGCATTAAGATTCCTGTCCTCCCCCATGTGAGAGAAGCTTATGTACCACACCAACTAGAAACTGAGACACTGTGTGTGTAGTCACTTGGACACACTGTTCTTCCAGCTCAAGCTGATGCCTACTTGAACAGAGTTAAGAATCAGTAGCCATAGCAAAGCTGGGAGCAAAACTGCTGCACCCTGTCAAGGACACTGACCAGACATGCTGCCAAGGCAGGCAGATGGGCTGTGGGCACTAATGGGAGCCAAGATATATTATTAAGAGGTCAACTTACCATCCTCCTGGTCACCACTTCGAGCTGCTGCTTCTGTGAAGCCAGGCGAAATATTCTGACTAAGATGACGACCCTCAGAACTCGGAGGAGAGCGACCATCCTGGGCAAGGGCACAGCCATCAAACACAGTAACAGCTCAGAAGCTAAGCTCAAGGCTAACTAAAAGCTGGCTTAGAGACAGTTGAAAGCTTTGTTCATGTACTGTCCTAGGACTCCTCCAGTTGTTTTGGAGAAATACTATGCTTGAAGGCAAGCAGCTAGCAGACCCAGGAAACTCCCTGCTTGCTCTAACCCTCATGGGCACCTCTGGCCAGCAAACAAGCTCCCTCAGCGCTGCCTGTGCTGTTATCTCCACATTCCTGCTCCTCAGTTTGTTGTCAAGTGTACATTTAAGTGTAAGCAGTCCCATGAAAGCCAGCCAAGGCAGCAGAGGGGAGGTGCATCATGGCCTGGTCAAGAAAGCCGAGATCAGTCTCAGCCCTGCGTTAATCATTCAGCAGCTCCAGCAGATGATTTGGTTTGAGGAACTTTGAACTGCTGCTGAACTTTGAAGCAGACCAAGATGCTTAGGTACTGCAGCTCTACAACAGGGGCAGCTGGCTCTGCATACCCTTAGGGACTAGGGCAAATGAACATCCACTCCAGAAGGAAGCAGGTGAACATGCACTTCCAAGGAGTACACATTTCAGGTCCTGATACACTCAGGTAAGAAACCTGATGGAAACCCACAGTGAGTGGGACACTGCAGAAACACTCTCCTATTACCTCCAGCTGAAGACACTCTGCTGTCCACTGATGTGGAGCTCAAAGTCAGGAAGACCAGGCTGTCCTGGACACCTGGAGAAAGCCTCAGCTTCTCCCCCCTGCCTCCCAGTCCAGGATCACCCTGCTGTTTTCAAACCAGAACTCCCTTGGAGACAGCAGCCCAACAGCTAGAAGCCAAGGCAGCTCTGAAGCCCCTCTCCCCAGCCTGACCCACAACTGTCAGAAGCAGCTCTTCAAAACAAAAGCAGTCTGCACTCTGCCCTGTAGGAAGCTAGCCAGTTAAGCCAGGCTGACATCCAGCTCACTTCTGAATGTACTTTTACAGGTCAGACTTGAAAATGGGGAACTCATCCCAGTGCACCCCCAGCTAAACCAGGTCAGAAAGAGAGGCCATACCACTCCAGAGCATGTTGCTTCTATGGGCTGCCACCAAAACTGTGTGTCACAGCAAGCTGCTCAGATTAACTACTCTGAGACTTATCAGGTGCTGATAAGTCTTGTTTGCTTCTTGAGGAAGATCTATGAAGAGTGATAAAACCCAGACAGGCTGCTGGGAATGGCTGGATTGTGTGGGCACTACTGTAGTGTTATTGATGAGAGGTTCTGCCCACATCTGCAGTTTGGCCAAGCCTATCATCTAGTGCCAGGCAGCAATACTTTGGTCAGAAGAGGACTAAGGAGAAGCCTTACAGAAGGCCTCCAGCATGGGTGAGATAGGATTGGTATTAGGAATTACTTCTTCACTGTAAGGGTCAAACATTGGAATGGTCTGCCCAGGGTGGTCACTGTCCCTGGGGGTGTTCAAGTGGCCTGTGGACCTGGAGCTTAGGGACATGGTTTAGAGCTGACCCTTCAGTGCTGGGTCAGGGGTTGCACTGGATGATCTTTGAGGTCTCTTGCAGCCACATACACCCTGTGATTCTGTGAGATGTCAGGCCACAGCTCTCCCACAAGTACCTTCTGAGATCATCAGCATGAACTCCTTTTTGTGACCCAAAGGAGTCTTTTAAAACCCCATCAACTTCAAGCCAGAACACAAGAGACTTGCACAGACTGGTCTACAACAGGATGGGTCACAGCAGGACTAAGCCTACTACTAAGACAGAATACCCTGTCACAGAGCTCTCTCTCCTACCTTCAACTGGATGCTGCCATACAAGGAAAGCTGCTGCAGGAAGAAGGGGCAAGAGATGGGAAGTAATCATTAAACTCAGATTCATGTTTAAAGACCTACAAGGAAACAGCTTTTTATGACTGAGGCTGCAAAAGCTGTTCTGTTAACTGCTGTGTTTTGAGGCCCCAGTTTAGCTGGCATGTGAAGAGATAACTAGTACCTCTAGGGGTTTGTTCAGCTCTGGACTCTCCAGTTAGACTCTGCTAGAACTGCCCTCACCCTTGCAGCCTGTTGGACAGTAGGGAGGCAATTTTTACTTGTTGTGGGGGTTTTGTTTGTTAACTGAGTTGAATTTCTCTCCCTGATGGCTGATGCAAGCCAATTTCACCAATTCAAATCTAGTGCCAACAGAACTAATGTTGGAGTTCTGTCCCCATCAGGAATGGATTCTTCTCAGGCTACCATCTGATGAAGTTACAGAAATCATATGCACAAGTTAATTCCAGTCCTAACAATGTTTTTCCTCCCCAGGGCATGCCTGAAAAACATCCATCATGTTATTCCATGGGGCTCATGGGAAAGTGAAGTGGAGGAAATGAAGCCAGTGGGGTAGCCTCTTATGTTAAGATCTGTTAGATGGAGATCCTCACTCAGTTGTCTGTTCCACTCTCTACTATAATCCAACTATTCCTTCTGACCTTTGTCAGACTCTGCTCTCTCAGAGCTGCTGCATATCTTCTGCTCAAACACACTTGGGTCAGAGCATCTGATAGCCTCACTTTTAGTTACCCCAGCTGCTGTGTTTGAACATCTCTGCCTCTGAGATACAGACATCCTTACACAATATAACTGTAGGCCAGAGTTAGCTGTCTCCATCCTTCATTAGTCTGTAATATGAAGTACAAACACAACCACAACTGATCTAATGTGCACACATCCAGCCTAGAGGTGCCCAAGAACATTCTTAGACTATCTAGAAGAGAGCTCACATTTAGCAGCTGCCATGCTACTCTTACCTTGGTATCTGATCTGCTGCAGCGAGGTCTGAGAAGGAGTAGGTCATGTTAATTAACAGAGTGCCCACCACTATGACTGCATCCAAAATATTCAGTTTGGAGTGGAAATAGTTCCTGAAGCTGAAAGAGAGGAGAGTTTTGGACAGATGCCCATATGGATAGCAAAATACACCTTCAGGAAGAGATCATCTATACAGCTACAGCTAGAGAGAAGCTGAAGTAGTTCTTAACACTAAGCACCAAAAACTCCTTAAGAAAATGACCTTCCCCCTGGGCCACACACAAGCCACAAGAGTTGATGCCAAGTGCTCACTTACACCCAAAACACTTTACAGATTGTACTACAGAAGGTTAACAGCCAGGGTACAACCCCAGCCCACAGGGCATCCACATCCACAGTCCAAGCTTGAGGTGTTACTTCCTTACTAGCTTGAGGACTTGCCACAGCCAGTTAAAGTTTTTGCCCACATCTTACCCTTGAACAAACACCCTCAGGAGAACATCAAGGAGGAAGAAGAGTGCTATTGCCAGAGAAACACCTTCCAGAATCTCTCTAACACCCTTCTTTTTCTCACTGATAGCCAGGTCCACAATGACAACTATGATGTCCACAAAGATAAGCACAACTCCAAATACTCTGCAAGAAAGGGAAAATCCAAGTCAGCCTGAGACAGAAGCTACCTGGCACTGACTGCCAGGGGCACAAGCCCAGACTTTTGCTCCAAGCTGCTGCAGCTGTTGTGTGTCACACAGCTTTGGGCATGCAGATGAAGGATTCAGAGGGTATTTCTGGGAGACCTGCACAGAGTACATCATTCAGGTGACACTGTACATCTCCCTCAGATTCAGCTGCAGGTATTAGCCTAGCATTTCACAGGTATTCCATAGCTGTTTAAGCCTTCCCTCCTAATCAAAGTACTTCTCTTAAGTCACCCTTTCCAGGGCTGATGTGAGATCCAGTGCTTTCCAAACAGCAGGCTGGAGTCACTGCTGCTCATGAAACTCCCCAAGCTGCAACACCAGAAATCAGGACTGCCTCCAGCCTGCCCAGATCATTACAAGCATCATCTTTTACCTGAATCCAAAAGACATCACAAATGGGGAAATTCTTCTCCTAATTGCACTGCAAGAGAAGAGAACTGGCATCAGGAAGAGTGACATTTCACTGTGACATTATCCACAAGAGCAACGTTGCCTTTTTGTTCACATTCCTCTAGCTGTAGGATTCTGCATAGCAGCAATTGCTCTAAGAGAAGATCATTCAGTTGCAGTCATGAAGTCTATAGGTTAAGACAGCACTTGAAAGCAAAGCCTTGACCACTTGTTAGGAAAAGTATTCATCAGATCCTGACCCTATAAGCACAGCAGTATGTGCTGATGCACCACACTGTTCAGGGTCACAGTTCCAGGGACATTACAGGCCTGGCTTAATGTACAGCCATACACTAAGAGATGGGCTTGTACAGCAATGAGAGGTCAAGAGGAAGATTAAATGCTAAACAGCTCCAAGTACCATGGTCAAGACATGCATTTGTTTCAGAGAGGTTGTGTGGTGTATTTTAGGCCTGGAAAACACTGCACTTGTTAATAGCTCCAGTACCATTTCTGTGTATTTGGAAGACAAATCCCTCTGCCACCTCTGAAAGGAAACATTGGTTTGGCTTTCAGCTCAAAGACTTGAGTACCTCCTAAGAATGCAAGTTATTGAGGCTAAGTTCTTCCAATTGTGAGAGTTACCTCCAGCCCTAGCAAGGTTCCAGCTCCTGCTTCCAGTTGCAGAAGCTACTTTGTTGACTGTTTGGTAGGATTTAAGCCTTCAAGTTAAAGCTAGACCCTTGTGTAACCATCTCACTATTGAAGGCTTCTCTAGGTCAAACAAGGATGTAAGGTAGAAGCAACTATCCTCAAATCCCAAGCTCCAAGAGTTTGCAAGCAGACTGCCAGTCTGTTAACTTATCTTGGGACTACCTAGCCATTGTCTCCCCAAGAGTAACTAGAGTATTGCATTTCTTTTGGTGCTTGTCTTTCACATCTCTAACTCAGTTTAAGACAAGGCTAGGGATCCTTGAAGCAATGAGGAAGCATCTTCCTGAGCTCATTGAATGAAGCCACAGTTATAAGGTTCCTACTTTAAACTAAGGAACAAGGGCTAAGGAACAAACATCCATATCCTTAAGCAGAAAAGAATTACTCAGGTTGTGTACCCACTTCTCCCATGAAAGCCCAGGATGTAATAGCAGGTCCTGCCTTGAAGGCAGCCAGCATATAGGGGGTGCTCCTTGCATATATGCATGCTTAGCACCCAAGCAAGCATTGCAGTAATTGCACTAACAGTTTGTCTCTCTGCTCAGTCAATCCTACAATGCAAAGGCAGTAAGTACACCAAGACTTCATCTTCTACAGTCCAAGGGCAAGTACACTTACTAGATGCAGTGAAGACTGAAATGCATACACATCCTCCAACTTGGCCTGCCAGTATCTTAAGTCAGTGAAGAACACAGCATGCTTGATCATCTATTTAGCTTAAAGCCTCTGTGAAACGCATTTGTAAACACCAGTTTGAATTCTGGAGACAGGTTGTCACACAGGAGACCAGAGGCAACAGACTTTGTCTTAGTGCTCCTGAGCTGTCAGAGCAGAACAGCTCTACTCATTTGTCACTGACTTGGTTAAGAGGAGTCAATATTCTGGTGATGAGCTAAACTCTTCTGGAGGAGTGCTGCTTCAAGAACAGAATTAATCACAGGCTAGTCCCTGTGAGGACATGATGCTTGTCATTTACCCCAAGTACTCATTCACCTCATTTCCTCACTAGCATTTGTTTTGTGCTCTCCCAAAGTCATTCCTTTGGGAAAACCAAATCAATGTATCTTGGATTATCCACCCTCCATATGATGTCAACTTGGAGCTAGTTCTTGAGTGGAGCTGCCATCTCCACAGGCATAAAGCTTCCTGAACTTGTCCTCATTATGTACAAATGCCAATATCAACTGATTTACTTGACTTGTCTCTACCACAGCAAGCCATCTGCCTTCTTGTTTTGGCCCAATGGTTTCCACTTTTGGGGTAAACAAAGCATTCAGTGTCTCATTATCTTACTTGGAACAGCTGTCTGGCTCATTATCCTCATCACGGCCATCATCAATCTTTACTGAGGGCTCTTCTGCTGCTGGGGAGCTGGCAAAGAAATGGCACAGGTCACATACTGATACAGATGTCAGCTTCAGACACTGCTACCCTTCACTCTTCCAGAGGAAAGTGTTGTTAGCTTAGCAACAAGCAGCAGCCACAGTACCAGAGGAGGAATACTTTCCCATACACTGGCACAGGAGAACCCCTTGGCTCCTACTGATCTACCTCCCATTAGCAATACATCCTTCACAGGTTCATCTCTTGGAGGAGGAAGGGAGTAGATATGTTCAGCAATATGATGAAGGGCTTTGAAGTAAGGCATCCAAGAGTCCACTGAAGACTTCACAGCCCAGCCTCTGGGTGCTGGAAACATCTATGTAAAGTTATGTCATTCCATTAATGCTATGACAGTATCCTGCTTGTTCAGGGCATGAATGCTTCCAGCAGGAAAAGCCCCAGCACAGGGATGTGTTTGTGCAGAGCAGGATACCAGACCGGAAACTGGAAGACCAGAGCACCAGCAGCTGAGCTAGTGCTACCACAGCGTTTTTTGAGGGCAATGGCTGCTTGCCATAGCTTCCTTACGAGAGTCCCTTCAGATTAAGGGTTTGTTCAGCCACCTGAAGAGCTCTGAAGGCTACCTGATCACTTCAGATAAGCATAACATCCACATCCAGGAGTTTCTAACTCAGCCCTCTCCACAAAAATACTCTGGTGCATAATAGCACAGTCATGGTGTCTGCTGTGAGTCTGCCTCTGCTTCTTGGGCAGAAGCACCTACACACACACTCAGTGTTGATGTTTCCATGCTGCTCTGGAGCCATTTGTCATGTCTGAAGCACTAGCACCACAACTCAGAGGATCCATGTATTCTTGATCCTGCACAACAGACCAGCACTGCTTACCAGGCACCAGCACTTTCACTTTGCTCCTACAACTGCAGCAAAGCTCTAGGGGTGTGTGGTCACTCAGCTGCGCTTCCCAACCCTTCTTATGGGAGTTTCCATTTAATACACAGCTGAAGTGCTTTACTCATTAAACTAAGTTGCTGCTGCTACAGCAGTTCTGCTGCAGGTCACTTGCTGATACTTGCAGACACCTGACATGCACTAAGTATCACTCTCTTGTCCTCTACTGTAATTGAAATAAGACAGAATAAGAACCTAAAACACGACTGCTGTTCATTCAGGAGCCAATCTCTAAGGGAGGAACCAAGTCTAAGTACATCATTTCCACTGTGGCCTCACCAGAATCACAAAACAAACTTCTAGATAATGCTTTCCACAGAGGGAGGATTTTTTGCTCAGCATTTTCCTTATCCAAGCTGAAACAAGTCCTCTGCTACATCCAGTCCTTGAGTTCTAGGGTAGATAAGAAGAAAGTGAGGATAGACCTCAGGAATCCATTTCCTCCCCCGACAGGCTCCACAGAGGACAAAAGCTTTTCTGACCACTCACAGCCACAGGGAATGTCAAACTTCACACTTTTAAGAAGAGCTGAACAAAACCATCTTGCTCTGTGAGAGACCTTGACACTGTTTCTGGAGGATAGAAGAGAGCAGGCCTTGCTGCCATGACCTCTTTATGCCACTGCTGGTGCTCTGCACTTAGTTCTTAACTGTAAGAAGTCAATCACAACAGCATATTCCTCTCACTCCCCTCAGACAACAGCATTTCAAAGGGAGTGGGGAAGGAATACAGAGACTATCTGCTATATAGAACTCAAGCACTCCATCATTGCTGTCATTATTTGTTTAAAGCACTAGGAAACTTGACAGGAGGCCACACACCCCACACTTGTCCCAAACTGGTATGCTGGTGCAGATCATCACACTCACCCGGCTGCTTCCGTCAGCTCTGCCCCTTGCTCATACCTCACAGTCGTCATTTTGCCCGGTGCTGCTCTGCTGGTTTTGAGAGAAGCACGTTTAGTCAAAGATCTATCAGTAAAACACTGGGTAACAGCATTGTGTAGCAGCCTCAAGTGTTTTCCCCCCCTCAGGTGGCAAAGCACAGCCTTCGGAAGACAAGTGACAGCAAGCACTCAGCAGCGCGGGGAAGGTTTTTTTGACTAGACGTAAAACGCCACAGTGCTAACAACTTTCAAAGAGCCTCTTTGTCTCACAAAGCAGCATTTTCTCTTGTTTCAAGCCGTGAAACACAGAAGAGCCCCCGCCGGCCCCCCCAGGAGGGGTGCAGCCCGAGGCTGCCGCGGCAGGCGCACACCGGCCCCGCCGACGGGCGGCACGCACGGCATCCCCCCCGCTTCGGCTCGCCTCCCAGGCAGCAGTCGCCCCCCGGCCTTCAGAGCCCCGGGGCGGCCAGGGGCTCTCACAGCGGCGGTACAGCCCCACCAGCAGCCTCCCCCCGCCCCGAGGGCGGCCAGCGCCGCTATCCGCCGGTACTGCTCCAGCGGGGCCCCGCAGGCCGGGAGCGTCACAGGGCAGCTGCAGCTCCGCAGCCCCACGGGGGATGCCCGACGGCGGCCCCAGCCCCCGCGCTGCGCCTCCATGCCCCAGCGCCCTCACCTCAGCGCGCTGCCCACCGCCAGGCTCTACGCGCAGCCCGGCCGCCCGCCCCCGGCGCCTCGCAGGCTCAGCGGAAAGTTGCGTTAAACTTCCTGAGGGCTGTTCTCCCGACCCGCCCGCCTCCCCGCACCCCGGCCGGGCCGCAGGGCCCCGCTCACCCGCCGAGACGAGGCCGAACCGCCGAGCGAGAGCACGGCTCAGCCCCCGCCGGGCCGCGGCTAAATGGTGCGGCGGCACCGCACGGCTGCACCGCACGGCGGCACCTGGGCCGGGGCCGGGCTGCAGGGCTCCGCCCGCTGCCATGGCGACGGCCGCCCCGCCCCGCCCCGCCCCGCCCCGCCCCCCGCGGGCAGCCCCGCCCCGCCCCCTAGCGGGCAGCCCCGCCCCGCTCCCCCGCGGGCAGCCCCGGCGGCGGCCGGCCGGGCAGCAGGTGGGCGCCGGGCAGCAGGAGGGCGCCGGGCAGCAGGTGGGCGCCGGGCAGCAGGTGGGGGCCGGGCAGCAGGAGGGCGCCGGGCAGCAGGTGGGCGCCGGGCAGCAGGTGGGGGCCGGGCAGCAGGAGGGCGCCGGGCAGCAGGTGGGCGCCGGGGCAGCAGGTGGGGGCCGGGCAGCAGGTGGGCGCCGGGGCAGCAGGAGGGCGCCGGGCAGCAGGTGGGGGCCGGGCAGCAGGTGGGCGCCGGGCAGCAGGAGGGCGCCGGGCAGCAGGTGGGCGCCGGGCAGCAGGTGGGCGCCGGGCAGCAGGAGGGGGCCGGGCAGCAGGTGGGCGCCGGGCAGCAGGTGGGCGCCGGGGCAGCAGGAGGGCGCCGGGCGCGCCGCTGGGCCGGCAGCGTGGCCAAGGGCTGCCCGAGCCCCGGGGTCACGCCGCGCCAGCCCCCTCAGGAGCGGGAGGCTCCCAGCCGGGGCACCCCGAGCAGGGCTTGCTGCCTCCTCCCGGGCCTCGGCCGCTCGGGCCGCGTACGCCGCTCGGCTCGGCTCGGCTTTGGTGCCTCCTAACGCCTGTCCCGTGGCGTGGGGGCTGGCAGGGGCTGCGATCCGGGACGGGGCTGTGCAGGCCGGCCGCAGACTGAGGCGGGACAGGCCCCCGCGCCCGTGACAGCGACTGCCCCGGCCGGGGCACAGACACCAGCATCGAGCGCTTCGTGCTTGCCGCACAGCATGGACCGCCGGTGGGTTTGAGAGTGGGAGCCTGCCGAGCCCGTTCCAGACCCACCCCATGGCTGAGCAACAGCCCCTGGCCGTGAGCAACAGCCCCTGGCCGTGAGCAGCAGCCCCTGGCCGTGAGCGGCAGCCCCTGGCCGTGAGCAACAGCCCCTGGCCGTGAACAACAGCCCCTGGCCGTGAGCGGCAGCCCCTGGCCGTGAGCGGCAGCCCCTGGCCGTGAGCAACAGCCCCTGGCCGTGAGCAGCAGCCCCTGGCCGTGAGCAGCAGCCCCTGGCCGTGAACAACAGCCCCTGGCCGTAAGAAACAGCCCCTGGCCGTGAGCGGCAGCCCCTGGCCGTGAACAACAGCCCCTGGCCGTGAGCAGCAGCCCCTGGCCGTGAGCAGCAGCCCCTGGCCGTGAGCAGCAGCCCCTGGCCGTGAACAACAGCCCCTGGCCGTGAGCAGCAGCCCCTGGCCGTGAACAACAGCCCCTGGCCGTGAGCGGCAGCCCCTGGCCGTGAGCGGCAGCCCCTGGCCGTGAGCAGCAGCCCCTGGCCGTAAACGGCAGCCCCTGGCCGTGAGCGGCAGCCCCTGGCCGTGAGCGGCAGCCCCTGGCCGTGAGCATCCTTTTCACGGTGCAGCACTGCTGCTGGGGAGGGCTGGACTGCACCGGGAAGGGATTCTGCAGGACGGTCGGCAGCAGAGGGAGCTCAAAGAGAACTTTTGGGGGCTGCTCCCAGGGCTGCTGCAGCTCGGTCGGGGTCAGACGCGGTAACTGCTGGCAGGAGTCTTCGCGGATGCCTCTTGCCCAAAAGAAATGAAATCTTCTAGCTGAATGCCGAGAACAGGACAGGGTTTGGGACAACAGACTCAGTAAGAGGTTTCCTTATCGAGTCTGTCACGTGTACAAATACACTGGTGAGCAGCTGGTACAAACAGGGGTAGTAAATGAGCTAACTGTGTTTGGGATGTTCAGAGAATTAGATTCAAGAAGGAGCTAAACATGGGTGAGAACTAAGCTGCCTGATGAGAAGAACGATTTGATTAATTTACTCATAGTTGTGAAAAGAGTTTATGTGTGTAGGCAGAGAGGGACCTGGGGGTGCTGGTTGACAGCAGCTGAACATGAGCCTGCAGTGTGCCCAGGCAGCCAAGAAGGCCAATGGCATCCTGGCCTGCATCAGGAACAGTGTGGCCAGCAGGAGCAGGGAGGTCATTGTGCCCCTGTACACTGCACTGGTTAGGCCACACCTTGAGTCCTGTGTCCAGTTCTGGGCCCCTCAGTTTAGGAGGGACATTGAGAGACTTGAAGGTGTCCAGAGAAGGGCAACAAAGCTGGGGAGGGGTCTGGAGCACAGCCCTGTGAGGAGAGGCTGAGGGAGCTGGGGTTGCTTAGCCTGGAGAAGAGGAGGCTCAGGGGAGACCTTCTTGCTGTCTACCACTCCCTGAAGGGAGGTTGTAGCCAGGTGGGGGTTGGTCTCTTGTCCCAGGCAACCAGCACCAGAACAAGAGGACACAGTCTCAAGCTGTGCCAGGGGAGGTTTAGGCTGGAAGTGAGGAGAAAGTTCTTCACCGAGAGAGTCATTCATCATTGGGATGTGCTGCCCAGGAAGGTGGTGGAGTCCCCATCCCTGGAGGTGTTCAAGAGGGGATTGGATGTGGCACTTGGTGCCATGGTCTAGTCATGAGGTCTGTGGTGACAGGTTGGACTCTTCCAACCTTGGTGATACTGTGATATGAGCTGGTGATCACAGCTCTGTCAGCTTGGCTTTGCTCCCAGGCAAAAGGAAAGCAGAGCAGCAGAGGCTCCAACTAACCCAGCATTAAAGAAATCCAGTGGCCATGATGATGAATAATTGCTGTCACTAGTGCAAATCAACACGGGGTTAGGGAAAATCATGTCTGTCAAACTGTATTTCTAAAACAAGATTACAAGTGTCACTAACAAAAAGCTTTCTGCTGCTTCTGTAAGCACCTCCCTGGCTAGGAAATCACATTTGATTGGAAAGGTAGAAGCAGATAAGCTCAATCTGGTTCACCCTGGTGAACACTCAGCACTCCAGTCCTCAAATAACTGAAGGGAGAACCATCCTCCAGCAGTTCCTTCCCAGGGAGGTTCTGCAGGGACTGGGTGTTACCTCACACGGTTCAGTGTTGTGTTGCTGTGACTTGAACCAAGCCCCAGCTAAGATCCCAGACAGAAGAAGAAAGGCTGCCTAGCAGCGAGTCAGGTGTAAGATGTGCTCAGTGCAGGTGGGCCAGCAGTGTGCATTCCCATGCAGGCACCAGCAGCCTGAGAACTGAGGACCTCAGGATGATGCTTTTTCGCCCTGGATGCCTGAAGGACTGCCTTTAAAAGAAACCCTTGATCTAATTCCCAGTCCTGCAGACTATCACTGAGAGGCATTTGCCACCTGCATGAGGTATGTGTGTACCCTTTCATGAGGCTGGCAGGCATTTCTTAACTCAGTTCTCCTGTGTTGCAAACCAGTGAGTAACACCGTGGCAGCTCAGACTTGGAGCAGCAGTGGCTGTGTGAGGAAAGCAGGTAACTCCGCAAAGGCCTGAGGCAGCAACAGGGAGTAGCCAGCCACGGGTGGTTGTGGAATGTAGCTCTGTGGCAAAAGGATGGAGAAGATCCTTGGATACACAAAAAGGAAAGAAAACATCTGGGTTGGAAATGTTGTTTGAGCTCTTTCCTTGGCTCCTGTGCGCTCCCAGCTCCCCAGTTCCGCTAACCACCGCTCCAGAAGAAAGGGAAGAGCTGTGACGTGAGTAAAAGGCTGTGAGGTGCCCCTTGTCCTGTCTGGATCAAGGAGCTCAAAGCTATGTTCTGATAGGAAAGGAGTGACTTGATCACATTTGGACAAGGCTGGATCTGGAAAAAGGTCTGGATGCCCCCAAAGGGGCGGGAGCAGATTTAAAGCTTCAAGATTCAGATCTAGAAAGATACTTCAGCAACTGCCTAACCCCAGTAGCAATTAAGTTGTTGGGCTGCAGAGATCCCTCCAGAGCCTGCAGTTCTTCTCCTGTGAATGCCACAGAGGTCTATGGACATGTTCTGCATTTAACAACACTGAATGAAATCACCCCAGGAGCAGAACTTGTTCTTGCCCTTCCTCCCTTCCTGTGCCAGCCAGGTTCTACCCTAGGGCTCTTCCCTTGGGAAATGCTTGTGCCATGGTGTCCAGTCTTGCCCAAGACAAGCTCCATGCAGCCCCTCACTCCATGACCCTGCTGGCTTTCTCCCAGCACACATGCCTGCAGCCAAAGCACTCAGATTTTGTGTACTTGGAACTGGCCTCAAGCAGAAAGAAAGACATCTGGGAGCAGAGAGGCTCTCCTGCTGCTCAGCGTAAGGCTGCGGGCCGAGACTTGGCAGATTCAGACTCAGGGCAAACAGTAATTAACAGAGTGAGTAACTAAGCATTGGAAGAGCATCCTGAGTTCTGAGGCTGGTTCTTCACCACTGAGTCTTTTACACCACAATTTCTTTCTCTCAAAACAGTGCTCTAGTTCAAATGGGAGTGAATTAGGTCAGGGGAATTCTCTGACCTAAGGTAGGTAGAAAATCTTGCAGATGATCCACATACTCCCTCTGGCCTTGTGACTAATTCTCTTTGGTACAGCTATTCCTGATGGCAGTGAGATTGCTTGGGCCTGTGCTTGCCCTCAGGAACTTACAGGCTAATTACATTTGGTGTGGCAACCCATTAGATACTCCAGAGACGGCATGCAGACTCATTAGCGCGGCTGCGTGATGCCTTTGCTCTTTGAACGTTGTCACACCATGCAGAGCTGGCAGGGTTCATGGTCTGCCACCACTGCTGCTGCTTTGTGCACAGCTCCTGTGGTTGCTCCTTGCTAACCCCCCTCAGGCTTTCCAGGCACGGGCGCTGGTTTCGGTTGTTCCGTGGGTTGAAACTGCAGTGGCTGAGGTCACCCTGAGCTTGAACAGAACAGAACAGAACAGAACAGAACAGAACAGAACAGAACAGAACAGAATAGAATAGAATAGAATAGAATAGAATAGAATAGAATAGAATAGACCAGGTTGGAAGAGACCTTCAAGATCATCACGTCCATCCTATCATCCAACACCACCTAAACAACTAACCCATGGCACCAAGCACCCCATCAAGTCTCCTCCTGAACACCTCCAGGGATGGTGACTCCACCACCTCCCCAGGCAGCCCATTCCAATGGGCAATCACTCTCTCTGTGTAGAACTTCTTCCTCACCTCCAGCCTAAACCTCCCCTGGCACAGCCTGAGACTGTGTCCTCTTGTTCTGGTGTTGGTTGCCTGGGAGAAGAGACCAACCCCCACCTGGCTACAACCTCCCTTCAGGTAGTTGTAGAGAGCAATAAAATCACCCCTGAGTCTCCTCCAGGCTAAGCAACCCCAGCTCCCTCAGCCTCTCCTCATAGGGCTGTGCCCCAGACCCCTCCCCAGCTTTCTTGCCCTTCTCTGGACACCTTCCAGCAGCTCAACCTCCTTCCTAAACTGAGGAGCCCAGAACTGGACACAGGACTCAAGGTGTGGCCTGAGCAGTGCTGAGCACAGGGCAGAATGACCTCCCTGCTCCTGCTGGCCACACTCTTCCTGATGCAGGCCAGGTTGCCACTGCCCCCCTCCACATTTATCTTACCTTTGATGAGACCCCGTTGTTGTTAGATTTTTAAGAAGCAAACCCCTTGTTACAGGCTGAACAAGCTGACTGTTTGAGAAGGCCTGGCAGCCCAGAGTGCTGCAGAAGATGTGTAGCAGCTCAGCCATCAAGAGCCTGGGTACCCCCACACCTGCAGTGCCTGTGAAGGCAGCTGGTCTGTGGTGTCTCCCAGTGAGCAGGACATTCATGGGAGGTGGGATGTGATGGAGAAGAGTAAAAATATACAAGTTACAGCAAATGCAGAAAGCAGCTGGGTTCGGTGCAAAGGAGCTGTTTGGCTTGGAGCTGGCTCCAGGCTGCTCTGAATATTTTTAGGGTAGGCAGTCAGACTCTTGCTGTGAAAAAATGAGATCTCTACTTGCTTTGGAGTCTGAAGCAGTCCACCTCATGTATTCCCTTTCCCCTTTAAGAACAAATAATCACAGAATCAGTCAGTGTTGGAAGGGCCCACAAGGACCATCTAGTTCCACCCCCCCTGCCATGGGCAGGGACACCCCACACTAGAATGAGGAACTTGGGTGAGTTTTGAGATGCCACCACAGTCTTGGGCATGGTGGGGTGTGAATTAGGCTCTGGGGGCACGAGTGTCCATTGGATGTCATCTTCACATCTTCATCTGGAGCCACCCTTTCTAGGAGAGCTCAGCATCCCACAGCTGCACAAAGCCACCCTCTTCATTCACCTTTTCCTACCAGTTTGCATCACTTCTCTGCTTGTTGTGTGAATAATAGGTTTTTATGACTGTTAGCCAGCATCTTTTCCTGGAAGGAGGGGGAAGGAGAGCAGGGTGGGGAGGTTTTTAGTTCATGAAACTGTTACTACTTGCTGACAAGGTCACTGAGTATCTTTGGGAGAGGGAATTTGATCTTCTTCCAAGTAACTCAGCAGGAATTTGCACTGCAAAATAAGTCTGCAGCATGTGTATTCCAGGAAAAAAACAGCAGGCATCGACCCACAAACCCACACAGACACAGAACAGAGGAGCATTTACAGTCCCACTGCCTGTGGACTTAAACATGTCTGAGGAAACAGCACCAGTGACCACAGAGTGTCCATGTTCTTTATGATGACTTGATTATCTTAGCTCTGGGCCAGTGGAGCAGTACAGGAGCACACCCTCCTGCTAGACCCACCTCACATTAATTCAACCTCATGACAGCTCCTCTCTCACACTTCAGATGTTCCTAAAGCTCCATCCAGCCCAGGAAAATAAGATCACAGTGAAGCAGATGTGCAAGAAACACATTACAGCTGTCTCAGCTTTTCACATGCAGGCATTGGTGAGGCTAACACTGGTGGAGTCCTCAAGACAGCATGAGAGTGTTCCAAGTGTCTTGGTTTTGAGAAGCATTTTGGGGGGCCCTGAAGGACAGTTGGAGTTTGAGCCCTGCTCCTGAGGAGCTCTGGTCACAGGGTACACGTGTGTGAGGCCCAGCAGGCCTGCAGCCCCAGGTCTGCAGAAATGGGCAACCCAATGCTCCGTGGCCACATGGCCCTGCAGGCAGCCACGGGCCATAAGCAGTAGGAATCAGCACGGCCACGGCAGACCTGGGCCCATGGCCATCCCACTCCCTCGGGACTGGGAGGTGCTTACAGGCTAAGGAGGACACTGGCTGGCTGGGCAAGAGCCTGAGTTGGTGCACAATGTCTCAAGCGCTGGCTGGCTGGCTCCAGCTGAGCAAGAGATGCTGCTGAGGATGTGAGCCCCGGGGGACAGCGTGCAGCTCCCTGGCAGCACGGGACCTGAGCATCCTGCTGCTGGCTGCACGGCTTCCAAACCCAGCCGCAGAGTGGGGGCAGAGCAGAAGTGTTTACATAACCCTCTGGCGGTGAAATGGGTCAGCAGGTCCTGTGGGAGGCGGGGAACGCAGTTTTGAAGGGGCAAAGAGCGTCTCTGTACTCGGTGGTAGCAGGACAGTCCTGCTTTCCTGGAGAGCCGGGCAGGAGCCTGGTGCCTTGTCTCTTGTCCCTGGGGCGCCCGCTCTGGCCACGGCTCTGTGAAGTGGAACAGTGCTGCTGTTGTCTTTAAAATCATCTGTAATTCCTTGGACACAGCACAAAGGGAGGCACCCATCTGCTTGTTTTTCCCCCTCTGTTTGTTCTTCTGCTGCTGTTGTTGCTCTTCCACAAACGTCCTTGTTTGTGTTACCAGCAAACCGAATCATCCCACTCAGAGGAGAGTTACACAACCGCAAGCCTCCTGAGGTTTCAGTGGGATAGCAACTCTTGCTCCATAGCCCTGTCTCCGCTCCTTGCTCCAGATGTGCAGCTCCTTCGGCGTTCCAGCTGTGCTGTGCTCTGGGCTATAAACCAGACTGAGCAGCTAAAGGAAGGCTGAAGGGGAAAGCTGTGTTATTTCCACCTTGTAAGGCTTGCAGAAATGAGCCTGGCTGCGTTAGCATGAGGTAGATCTCCCACAGGGAGCTTGAATCTGAGTGATTCATATAAACACTTAAGGGAGGTCAGTCTCAGTTGAGCTTCCCAGTCAGATAAGGTGGGTACCAGTGTGCAGCCAGCAGAGCCACTCTCCATCCCAGAGCAGCACTGACAGAAAGCTGCCCTCCCTCCTCACTGGGAAGCAGCAGCATGGCTGCTGGGTAACAGCAGGTAACCTGGGCTTTGGGTAGCTCTGTCTCCTGGGGAATTGCAGTCGTCGTTTCTGCCTGGTGCTGGGGAATGTTCTTGGTGCCTTTGGTGTGGGCCATCTGGAGAGGAAGATCTCATCAACCTCTGGAAATGCAGCCAGGGTTATGATCACCTTCTCTTACAGTTCACCTCTGAGAGAAAGAATCTTAACCGGAGGAGGTCTGAAGGGAAGGCGAGTTACAGGTATGTGCACTTGCTGTGTGTGGATAAGGTGTAAGCAAAGCTGCTTGCTTTCCCTCTGGTCTGCACTGTCTTGCTTTCCAGGAGCTCAAACCCATCCCTCCTGTTATCTTTCTGCCTCCACCCACACGCACCACATGGGGCTGGCTTCTGGCCTCAGCGCTGGTACAGCTGGGGGTGGTGTGCATGACAATGGTGGCGGGCTGGGAGGTTCCTCACTGCCATGCTGAACCTTTAGCAGCTAGAAAAATGCCACTGCTGGGGCACCCACCGGCACAGCATCTTCTGTGGATGACTTCCACGGGGCACTGCTCCTCTCAGCTTGCTTTGGGCCCTGCCTGCCCAGCGTGGCAGATGGCTCCTCTGTCGCAGCAGCTTTGCGGGCGCTGGAAGCAGCCCTGGCATCGGGGGATGCCGGTGGAGCTGCGGCCGAACCAGAGTGCATCATTCTGAGCACGTAGCTGGCAGCCAAGTTGCTGCATCACTTCCAGATGTGAAGCAAGGGAGTTTGTTTTAGCCTGTTTTTCAGGCTTTTTAAAGTCTTTCTGGTTTGCTTTCCCAAGCAGCACACAAACACCCTGCACACATCTGTCCTGCACACATCTGTCCTGCACACATCTGTCCTGCTCCCTTCTGCTGAGCTGCACGTTCCCAGCGCTGCTCACTTACTGCTCTTCCTAGATGAGACTCTGACCGAAGTCTCATCTGTGTTCTGAGGCAGGTCAGCACTGAAATCCACACACAAACTATTCCATGGCCGCTCTGCCTTTGACCTCCATGGGCTGGGGAGGGCCTGCACTCACTCAGCAAGGAGCCAGAATTCCTTTAACATGGGGCAGTTTGAACTGGATATGGGCTGTGATTCTGGCCAACCAAAGTGCTCCAAGGGGGCGTTACTGCTGAGGAACTTTCTGTCTGTCTGGGCACCCTGGAGAAGGGGCAGAGGCTGCTGCAGAGTCATACTGAGTCTTTATTTCTCCAGGGAAGTAGGGGTTTGGACCTCAGTCTCAATGGCCCTACCAGCATACTGCACTGGTGCCTCAGCTTCTCAGCTAACATGCATTTGCTTCCTGATCTTCTTCTGCCTGTAGGTTCAAGCAACCTCCTTGATAAAGCCTGGAGCTTTTTCTGGGGAATTAAACACTAGGGAGTGGGGGTTAAGCTGTGACAGGAACTAAAGAAGTGCCCAGTGCAGGCTGCCAATGCTTCTTCTCAGGTGCTAAGAAATGAGCATGATGATGCTGCTGCCCTTTCTCCTCACCTCAACTTTAGGCTGGAGGTGCGGAGAAAGTTCTTCCCAGAGAGAGTTGTTAGCCATTGGAGTGTGCTGCCCAGGGAGGTGGTGGAGTCACCATCCCTGGAGGGGTTCAAGAGGGGATTGGATGTGGCACTTGGTGCCATGGTCTAGTAGTCATGAGGTCTTGGGTGTCAGGTTGGACTTGGTGATCTGTGAAGTCTTTTCCAACCTTGTTGATTCTATGATTCTGTGATTCTTTTCAGGTGCTAAGAAGTGAGCATGGTGATGATGCCCTGGTTGTTGCTGCTCCTTCTCCTGGTCAACTTCAGCTCCCCTGCACCCAGGCTTTCGGTGTGTACCTTTTAGCTCTTGTCTGTACAACCTCCCAGTGATTTCCAGTCACACAGCAGTAGGTGCTCCCCCACAAGGAGAACAGACACTTCCAAAAGCAGAGCAAAAAGGCTCCTGGCTGCAGCTAAAGCAAGGTTGCTCTTGCTGTCCTGGTTACACAGGGTTTTCATGGCATTAGGGGCTGTGCAGCTCTCAGGGTGGCTGGACTGACAATGCCAAGAAGTTAACAACAACCAAACCTTTTTTCTTTTTTCTGGCCACTTCATCCCCTCAAGGAAAGTTGTGTCCCCTTGTTTCTTGTGAGTTTTCAAAGGGAGAAGGGGTGCACATAGTCTGAGGCAAGCTGTAGCCTTCTGATGAGCAGGTATTCCCTGGGCTGTCCTAACAACATACAGAGCTTGACAAGGAGAGTTTGGTGAGCTCAGGGCTGTCTGCAGCAGGCCCCCCTGTGCCTCCAGCCTGCAAAGCCTCACCTGTGGAGGACAACCAACAGGCCTAGGAGAAGGAAGAGGCAGCTGGGAGGCCACGTTGGAGCCACATTTGTGCATGCTTGGAAGGCTGCTGTCATTGGCAGCTGCTTGTTTCGCCTGTGCCTAGAACTGGTGCTGCACTGGCATCGCTCAAGCCAGCCTGTGCAGAGCAGGAACAGCCAGTGTGGGGCTGACTGCATGGGTTTCTTGGTTGGCTTAGAAGAGATTTTGCTCTGCTTTGTTATGTTTTTAATGGAGCAACACCAGCCAAAGGCTAGATCCTTGCTGAAAATACTTAGCCCAGCCAGTGTGGGTCAGATTCTGATCTAGGTTATGGTAATGAGGCTCTGAAGTGAGAGTGCTGTAGGCTCACTGCTTCCAGCTGATCTGTGCCAAACACCAGCTCTTTCATCTTCCAGCTGTACAAGAAGGCACTCCAGGAACCTCTCTAGTGTTGCCTGGCTTCAGTGCAGGAGCCAAGTTTCCCTCCCCTTATTACCCTGAGCAGTTTCACAGTTTGCAAGCACTCCCTTTGGGTTCATGAAATGGGAGTCAGGACAAATGGCTTTTGTCCAGAGTAGCTTTCTGCATATGTGAGCCCTCTGCTGTGGCACTCAGTTCAACAGCTCGTTCTGTGCAAGGTTCATGTGTCCTGGGGAGAGACCACCAGCAAGTTGTCTGGAGCCACAGAGACAGTGTGATGTGTCAGGGTCCAGGGCAGACTGCTGCTGCTTCTCTCTCTGCCTCTCTGTTCTTATCACTGATTGAAGTGAGGGCTGTTGGGGTTTTCTCTCCATAGGAAAAAGATATCTGCCTCTTGGACAACAACAAATTAAGACAAAGGTTAAGACAGCTTCAAGACTTGCTTTACTTATATGAACTGCAGCTGAAGGACATCCTGGAGAACACTTACCATAGAACAAGGAGTGGGCTATTCTCAGGCAACAGGAGTGTGCAGCATGAAACACTTCTACCCACAACCAGTGGAAACTTGATAGTCTATGACCAAGGTACAGTCTGCCATGGTGTATGACACTTCAGCTTGCTGCAGGGTTCATTTCTCACTGCAGTGTCCCAGTGACCCTGCTAAAGGCCTTAGAATGTTTGAGGTGTGTTGTGTGGGGGGAGAAGGGCAAACTGATGACCCTGGTACCAGCAGACATCCCCTGGGTCCAGAGTCAGCTGGCCCAGCTTTAGGCAGCTATGGCCCAGCTACAACCACAAATAATGTCTGCAACTGGGCTTCTCACCTGGGGCTCTGGTGCAGGGAGGAAAAGGAACCTCTCAGGTGTTTGCCATCAGACCTACTTCAAACATCTGCTGTTGGCAGAGAGGGGTCCTGCTCTGGGAGAGCCCCTTTCCCCTCAATTCCTTAGGGGAGCCCAGGCTGCCTGGCTCGGCTGTGACCACTGAAACCTGTTTGAAGGAGCCCAACCTCCCTGTTCCTCAGTTGTCCCCGTGGCTGTGGCACAGTAGCAGACCTCTGCTCCTTGGTATCACTCTGAGAAAGTGATCCTAACTGGCACTGTGTGCTGGCCATGATTTAACCTTTGTGGGCATTACATTGAAAGTGTGAAACCTGAAAGGCTCTCCTCTGATACAGCCCTTGTAGAGCTGGCCACAGGGGGTTGGCCTGTCCTTGAAGAGATTTTGGGCCCTGATCCGATATGAAGTGCAGAGGAGGTTATCTTCCACATGCAAATCAAGTTCCTGCACATGATCTTGCTGACAGAACCAGTCTCTGCCCTGCATCACTCCCACATTGCGGCCCCAGCCCGAGCTGCAGCCATGCTTTATCTCACAAAAGACTTGGGAATGACCCCTCAGAGGGCATGGTTGTGAAGGCTCTCAGGCCCTGCTGCTCTTTGGCTTGCAAACCAGTGGTGCTGCTGCCTTACTGAACCATCTGCCTTGGCTCTGCAGGCTTGCAGGGCTGTGTGCAGGCTGGCCAAGAGTCCCTGTCCCACGCAGCCTCTCAGTGACGTCTCCCCTGGGCTGCACATACGCCTGTGCTTTCCCCCAGCCCCCTCACCGAGCCAGTGACCCTTTGCCTAGATTGCTCTGCAGTGTACGACCGGAGGAAGGCAGAGAGCGGCTACTACCGGCTGCGGCCCAGGGCGGAGCGAGAGCCCTTCCTGGCGTACTGCGACATGTCTGCCGGCGGCGGCTGGACCGTCATCCAGCGGCGCGGCGGCGGCGGCGAGGACTTCAACCGGTGCGTGCGCTGTGGCTGCCTCAGCAGGGCTTGCAGCCAGGCCTCCAGCCCCCTGCCCCGCTGCCTGCCCACGCCCTGCCTCTGGGGAGCAGGAGGGGGTGATGACACGGCTGTGCGTTAGGAGAGGTCGATGTCACTAGCAGGAGGCAGTCTTTGAAATGAACCTCAACATCTTTTCCACGGCCTCTCTGCATGAGCAAGCTGCACATGGGTGCCCATTGGCTTTGTCCTTACTGGGGGCTGTTGAAGGATCCAAACTGGCAGGCATCTGCTGTCAGCACAGGCTGAGACCTGTTGAAAACAGCATGTGCTCTCCTATCAGGAATTACAAGAGGACACAGTCTCAGGCTGCGCCAGGGGAGGTTCAGGCTGGAGGTGAGGAGGAAGTTCTACACAGAGAGAGAGATTGGCCATTGGAATGGCCTGCCCAGGGAGGTGGTGGAGTCACCATCCCTGGAGGTGTTCAGGAAGAGTCTGGATGAGGCACTTGGAGCCATGGTTTAGTTGATTAGATGGTGTTGGGCGATAGGTTGGACTGGATGATCTCAAAGGTCTCTTCCACCCTGGTCTGGTCCATTCCATTCCATTCCATTCCATTCCATTCCATTCCATTCCATTCCATTCCATTCCATTCCATTCCATTCCATCCCATCCCATCCTATCCTATCCTACATTCAGCACCATTCAAGAGATGCCAAACCACTGCTCCAGGATTGTCCTTCCTCTGTGCAAAATCCCAGAGAGCTGACTTTCACCTGGAAGTATCCAGGAGGAGAGATGCTCTGGTACCACAGTGCAGAGGACATGTTCCCCATGCAGATTAGCTCTGTCACAGCACACACAGTATCATGGCATGTCTGGGCTCTCTTACAGTCAGTGCAGTCCATTGCCAAGTCTCCTCAGCTGGCTCTAAGCTCCCTTGCCCACAGTGGCAGCTATGCAGCTGTGATAGTTCAGCTCTCAGCACAGGTGAATGAAAAGCATTCTGAAGCAGTGCACTGGCTAGTCTGTAGGCCAGGCAGAATGAACATCCCTAGTGGCTGCATGAGAGAGAGAATAAACACAGGGCTGGTGAACCTGGCAATGATGATACACAGGTAGTACATCATAATATGAAAGGTAAGACATAAATGCAATGGTGAGAAGAAAGTAACCCTGGGAGCTTCCTCTTGGAAAGATGAAGTCAGAGAGCACTGATGAAAAGCAGGGTTGTATCTTTGATAGCTGAGCTGCCACATCCAAAGTGATCCTGGCAGAAAGACGAGGTGAGAGTGGTCAGTGAAGCAAGCACAGATTTAAAAGCAACAGGAACACAAAGCAGGGCAGGTATTTTCCTTTCAACTTCACCTGCAGGCTTTTGTTTGCAGCTCCTGAACACTCTCTGATTCTTCACTGTACCACCACCCATCCGAGACTGCAGCCTGCCACCGACTGCAACTTCCATTTCATTGTAATTGTGCCTTCCTGAAGAACAGCATCAGGAGCTGTGCTGAAGACCAGCATGACAGCTGCTGCTTTCCTTTCCCACCTAACTGACAGCCCCATTCTGCAAGCCCTGCACCTGGCAGTTTGAGGGTTTGATGCCAGTATACACGAGCACAGGTTTAGCAGGGGTGAGCTGTGAGCTCCATTTGCTTCTGAGGCAGTGACAAACCCCAGCTCAGCTGGGGGCGAAGCACAGACTTGTAGGAACGGTGTCTAGAGGTACAGATGGAACTGTGCCATAGCCAAGCATCACAGACTGATTCTCTTACATGCTGAAATGGACACTTGTATCTCACTGCAGGAAGTGGGACGATTACAAGCTGGGATTTGGGAAATTCCAGGGCAAGAACGACGAGTACTGGCTGGGCAACGACCACATCTATGACCTGCTCACTAGAGGTGCATGGATTCCCCCTGCATGGATTCCCCCTCCACAGATCTCTTTCCAGTTTGAATGAGACAGTTCATCTAACAGGACACCACTTTGTGTTTAGGGGAGACCTCATTAAAGATTGACCTGATGGACTGGCATGGGGAGAGACGTTACGCCATCTACGAGCGTTTCCAGCTCGCAAACGAGCAGGTAAAGAGCAGAGCAGTTTGCTTGGCTGGTCTGTGGGGTGGGCATCTGCTCATCCAGCATCAGCTGCCCGGGGGGGGGGGGGAGTCACCATCCCTGGAGGTGTTTAGGAAGAGACTGGATGGGGTGCTTGGTGCCATGGTTGAGTTGATTAGATGGTGTTGGGTGAGAGGTTGGACTCGGTGATCTCAGAGGTCTTTTCCAACCTGGTCTGTTCTAGTCTAGTCTAGTCTGGTCTAGTCTAGTCTGGTCTAGTCTAGTCTAATCTAGTCTAGTCTGGTCTAGTCTAGTCTAGTCTAATCTAGTCTAGTCTGGTCTAGTCTAGTCTGGTCTAGTCTAGTCCATCAGGGTTGTGATTACAGCTCTGCAAAACTTACCTGCTCTGGTTCCCTGGGATTCCTGATCTGGCTGAATGACAAACAGCCTTGGGAGCAGGGATGTAAGCCTGGGGCTTATTCCTTAGGACCGCTGAGTGCCCAAGGGACCAGGTGGCCATGCAGGTGCCCTCTTGCCTACTCTGCTGCTGCATGGAGGGCAGCTCTCTGCTGCAGGGTACAGGGATTCCCACATGCATTTACCTTGACCTTTATAGGTAAAAGTCTTCTGTGAGGGAGGACATAATAGTTTGCACCTCTGCAAAGGAAATGACTCCTGTTCTCCTACTTCCTGGAAGAGTGTTTCAGGCTGCCGCGCAAGCAGCAACCAACAGAACAAGCCCTCTTTGTTTTGAAACAGTGAACTCTGATCAAAGAGCAGGTCCCTGTCTTGAAGCTCCTGCAGCACTGCACTCGGTGACAGAGACACAGAAAGGCCACAGACAGACACAGAAAGGCCAAAGACAAATACATCCCTGTATTTGCATGTTTTCCTTCTAGCTTTAGGCAGTGCCCTGCTCTTTGCATTTTCACCTTTCTGAACACCACACCTCAGTAGCCTGAACAACCAAGGACTTGAGCTCCACTGCGTGGCCCAGCCTTAGTTCCCCACTCCAGAAATGGACACATGGAATTTGGGTTGCAATTGGAGATTTTTAGTGAAGAGTATGAACAACCTCATTTGAATGCCTTAGCCCTGTGTTTTCAGAAACAAAATGATGAAAGGAGGAAACCCACAGCACAAAAGCAATCAGCTGTCTCATATCAAAGGTTTCTGAGATCTGCTAGCTGTGCACAGTGGAAATGTTCTAAGTATTCCTGCCAGGACTGGATCATTTATCTAGGAATCAGAAGGCTTTTAGTTCTTGGAGGGGCACACTTCCTAAGGAATAATCCTATCTGAACAACTCATCAGCTTGTGAAAACCACTACTTGGCACAGTTTTAAAACAGAGTAGGATAGGATAGGAATAGAATAGAATAGAATAGAATAGAATAGAATAGAATAGAATAGAATAGAATAGAATAGAATAGAATAGAATAGAATAGACCAGACCAGGTTGGAAAAGACCTTTGAGATCATCCAGTCCAACCTCTCACCCAACACCATCTGATCAACTCAACCATGGCACCAAGTGCCTCAGCCAGGCTCTTCCTAAACACCTCCAGGGATGGTGACTCCACCACCTCCCTGGGCAGCACATCCCAAGGGCCAATCTCTCTGTCTGGGAAGAACTTTCTCCTCACCTCCAGCCTAAACTTCCCCTGGCACAGCTTGAGACTGTGTCCTCTTGTTCTGGTGCTGGGTGCCTGGGAGAAGAAACCAACCCCCACCTGGCCACAACCTCCCTTCAGGGAGTTGTAGAGAGCAAGAAGGTCTCCCCTGAGCCTCCTCTGCTCCAGGCTAAGCAACTCTTACTCTCTCAGCCTCTCCTCATAGAGCTTTCTGCCAAGTTCATGATAATCTAAGGAAGAGCCTTCCAGCTTGTTGTATGCTGTATCAGATGGTTACTGAAAGGTGTTAAAGCCTGAAACCCCTTGTAGCAGCAGCTTCTTGAACGTTTAAATCCCTGTTGAGCTACCCTGGCATCATTAAAGCATGGCTCCAGGTGAGCCTTGAGTTCCACAGCCATGCTTCTGAGAGGGGGTACAATGGCCAGAGCCGATCTGATCTCAAAACCAGGAGGCAGGGCAGGAAGAGCTGGCACTGCAGACATGCTCCCTGTGTTCTGGCAGGCCAGCTACAGGTTGTGGTTTGGCTCCTACTCTGGCAATGCTGGTGATGCTCTGTCTGGGGGGAGCAGCTTCGAAGAGCAGTGGTCAGCCTCTCACCGAGGGATGCAGTTCACCACAGCTGACAAGGACCACGATCGCTTCCTGGCCGGCAACTGTGCAGCAGAGAACAAGGGTGGCTGGTGGTTCAACAGGTATGGAGGGAGGCTGATTCCTTTCTGGGGCACAGAGTGGGGGTGGCTGTTCAGTGGAGAGGCCTTGCCTGCCGTAGGGCAGCTGGAGGTTGCTGTGTGCCCTTGCCAAATCCGAGATGTTCACAGCACTACAGACCCTCAAAGGAAAGCAGTCTGCTGCTTTCACTCTGAAGCACAGAGGTGAGCTGCATTACTTTTAGGGAACTGGCCACAGATAACTTCCTTTCATGGAAAAAAATGGGTCACAATAACGCAGGGGAGGGAGGGGGAAGGTTCCTGGAAGGAAAAGAGCCCAATAAGAATTCCTTAGAGTGCTTTGGGTTGTGCCCCAGGAAAGAAAGCAATTGTAGCCACTGCAAGGTGAAGTGTGTGTGAAGAATACTCTTCTGTTGCAAGCTGCTCCTTAGCAGTCTTGCTGATGCCATGTGAGCATACCCTACCCATCAGCAGGAAGGAGCTCAGGTCACCAGGTGTTGCAGCATGGACACACTGCCCCCAGTTTTTCTCTGCTTTAGTGCAGGATGAGCCTTTTCTTTGAGCAGGTTCTCACCACATGCAAATGGAGTGGAGCTACAGAAATGTACATCAGGAGTGGGATTTGCCTCAATTAAAAGGCACCTGCATTTCCAGGGATCAAGATGTAGCTGCCTGTGCTTGAGCTGGATCCTACCAAACGGCACTGCACCCCTGTCTGAGCAATTGAATCATGTCCTTAATTAACACACCTGAAGGAGCCAACACACTGCATTACCTGCCCAGTGCAGGTGTCTGCTGTGAGATGACCCACATACTTCTCTAGGCCCCACTCAGTGCAGCAAGCAGATCTCCATAGGCTGTTGTAGGACCTGGATAACCAGTTTGGCACAGACAGACAGAGCTGGGTCTCCAGGTCTGTCAATGCATCTTGCCCTGGTGCTGTGTGAAAATTCTTCTTCCCTGTCACAGTGCAATGCCTTCCCAGACTAACCCTCATCTCCTTTCTCTCCCCCTGCTGCATCACCACCAGGTGCCATGCTGCAAACCTCAACGGGCACTACTACAGGAGAGGGAAGTACAGCGGGCCCCACGATGACGGTCTGGTGTGGTCCACGTGGCATGGCATGTGGTACTCACTGAAATACTCAGCCATGAAAATCAGGCCTCCATCTTTTCTTGACAGCCAGAGTGGAGATGGTGAGGACAGTCAGGTCAGCTGAAACCTCCTGCTTAGGAAGGAGAAGCAGTAGAGGCTACAGGAAATGGTGCTGACTGCCAGCCCTCCTCTGCTGCCAGTCGCCAGCCCTGGCCTGTGAGAACTGGAGCTGCACCTGCTTCTGCTAGCTGAAGCTGACATCCCAGCTGTTTGAGCACAGCCAGCCAACAATGTAATGGAAAACTGACAGGTCTCAGTCATGGATTAGGTTTGGTTTCTCATCAGTTTTCAGGAGCTGACTGGTGATTATTTATGAGACGCTCCCTGCATCTTCGGTGATCAAGTATGATCTGTAGCTACCTGGACTCCTCAAGGGCCAAGTCTCTCTCATCTTGATGTTAGCTGTCAATGCTTTAGTCACAAGAACATAAGAATAGAAATGGTGAGGTGATGAGGACTTGGCATTCATCTGGTGTGCCTTTATTAGAGCTTTGTTCTGGATCAGGAGAATATTTTACAGCAGCTCTCCCTGTGGTCCCAAATTGCCACACTTCAGCTGCAGAGCAACCTCAGTGTGTGAAACCAAACCAGTGGATGGACAGGCTCCAACACAGGGGGGTACAGGAAAGCTGGGAAGGGACTTTTCACATGGGTTTGGAGTGATAGGATGGGAGGGAATGGCTCCAAACTGGAAGAGGGCAGATTTAGACTGGGTATCAGAATGAAATTCTTGACAGTGAGGGTGGGGAGGCACTGGAACAGGTTGCCCAGGGAGGCTGTGGATGCCTCCTCCCTGGAGGTGTTCAAGGCCAAGCTGAATAGGACCTTGAGCAAGCTGCTCTAGGGGAAGGTGTCTGTCTTTCACAGGGGGATTGGAACTAGATGATTTTTAAGGTCCCTTCCAATCCAAACCACTCCATGATTCTATGAAACCTCTCACAACAGGGACAGTGTAGACTGGGTTTCATTGCCAGCAGCTTCCCACTGCAGATCCACTTCTACAGCAACACACAACACAGCAGATGAAGGGAGACAAAGCCAATGCTGCTGACCAGACCTGGGCACCAGATAACAACTGGGCAGACTGTGCTAAGCTTACGATGAGCACAGATCTCCTTAGGCATAAAATCCAGTCATGATTCACCTGTATGCTCTGGTGTCATTAACCAGGTGACAGGAGAATCAGCCAGGGGAAAGTGATTGCATCTTGAGACACACTGCCCTCACTGTCTCAGAGCACAATGAAAGAGCAACACCAGTGACTGGGAGAAGTGGAATACTGAGGATTTATTTCCCACAAGCTCTTAATAACAACAGTTTAAAATGAACAGCAGTTACCAGCCTGATGCATCATGTAACTTCCTTGCTACAGAGGGAGCCTTTTCCTCTGAAGCACAATAGCTTTTCTAACTGGTAGTTCTTCTCCATTTACTTGCCTTTAGGTCCATACCTATTGTCATTTGCATTGTATACCCACAAAGGATGAAATAAAACCATCTGAGTAGGACTTAACGCTCTCTGTCTGGTGCTCCACAGTAGGAACTTGAAGGGAAATTTGGATCAAAGTCTTAATCAAGCTCACAATAATGAAATGCATCCTTCTGGTGCTGGCTCTGGTGCCTTTGCACCTCCTCTCCTGGGTAGTGAGGAGGGCCTGCAAGGTCAGTTTCATTTCCATGGCTCAAGCTGTGGAGCTACTCAAGGTATGGCTCAGTGAGGCCCTGGGCAGCCTGGGCTAGTTGAGGATGTCCCTGCTGACTGTGGTGAGGTTGGACTAGATGACCTCTGGAGGTTCCTTCCAGCCTGGACCATTCTATGATTCTAAGCTGTCCTGAAGGCAGTACAGAGACATGTGAAGGCCCAGTGTAAAACTTGGTTTGGTTCCTGTAATTTGTCAAGAGGTAAACCCTGCTCTCACTCCTTCACAGACAGCCCAGTGATAGCAACATGAACACCAGAGTTCAATGAGCCCCAACACCTCTGCCCTGTTAAGGCTGCACTGCTGCCCTCTCCCCAAGCATTGGCAGTGCCCATGGAGAACAGAACTGGCACCTACAGCTCTGAAATGAGGCTGCCCTGGTGAAAAAAGGGCTGTGGACAGCCAGCACTTCCTGTTCCCTTGCTGACCACCCATGCTGTATTTCACTGTGGTAAGAGCTTAGTGCAAGGTTGTAACTGCATCCTGGGGACATGATCCCAGCACAGAACCCCTCTGCACACGTCGTTGTGTGGCCACTGATGCCCTGCTGAGGGCAGTCAGAATGACTTTCACCCACACAGAAGACAGAAATGTGAGTGAAGCAAGTTAGTGCCTTCTGGCAGACAATGCTCAATCCTTCTTCCACGAAGGGTTAGAGCAGCAGGGTAGAGCTTACAGACGAGTGCTGCTCAGTTCTGCAGGCTGGAGATCAACTGCAGCACCAAAGGGACAGCATTAGCAGTTTGACAGTTCACTGAGCAGCCCTTAGCCCATGCAGTATGGAGTGTCAAGCTGGGCTTAGTCAGGCAACCACTACCCAGTCCACTTCCCCAGCTGGGTAAGCGCTGAGCAAGGTGAACTCTGGAGTACAGAGCCTGTGCTGGAGCAAGGCATCACAGCTGGACTGCCTTCAGCCAGCATCACTGTGGTAACAGCAGTGTTTTCTCTCTCACAAGACAAAAAGGGGCCAAGATGTGACCAAGCTGGAGAGAAGGGGTCTGCCTTGCTCTCTTAGATGTACTTAAGCCCATCTAACACATCACAGTAGCTGTTCTGAACACAGCCCAACACTGAGACAAGGTGGAAGGAAGCAGCATCTGGCTTGAAAGAAGGCTCCCTGTTCTCTGACCTCCTGTGACACAGGGAACCCCTCAGAGATGCAGGGGTGGCAGGCCTGTGTGCAGGGCCCAGCAGCTCCCCCAGCAAAGCCCAGGAAGTACTGCAGAACACTTTTCATCTCAACGAGCAGGGTAGAATGTCACTAGCAGAGTACTTTTCTGACCTGAGGGCTACCACCGGTCTCAAACCACTCTCACAGATGGTTTGGTAAACACTTGGTGAATGTTGCTGTGCTCTACTTTTCATCCCCTTTTCCCCTGGGGTGTCCCATGCTGAGAGCCTCACCGCAGCTGTAAACAGACCCTGGAGCCCCGGGGGCTGAACGCGGGCAGATCGCTGCCTTGGGGCGACCGTGCTTCACACAGGGGTTACCCACCCACCGCGCTGGTAACTAACCTGAGCAGCAGTTGCTTCAGAGGTCTGCTTTCCAGCTCATTTCAGTCAGTTTAAAGGCTCATTACATTTGCTTAGCCTCGGATAGGTCCTCGAGTGCTCTCAAAAGCTGTAAGGAGCATTTCAAGGCGACAGTTCATGGGAACGCGCAGCCAGATGGAAAGCTGCGCGGGGCCACGGGGCTGAGCACTGACACAGCTGGCGCAGCTCCGGGGAAAGAGGGAGCTCCCATCACCCTGCAAGTCAGAGCCGGCCCTCCAGCAGCAGCTGCAAAGTGTTACCCATCAAAAATGCCGCTCAAATAGCAGGCTTTGGCTCCAGGGGTGAAACCCAGAGCACCTGGCTCCCTGGGAGCTGCCACAGCAAAGCTTCTCGCTCTCTGCCTGTCACATCGCAGGCTTTGGCCATTCAGGGGGGTGCCACCGGGGGCTGGCTGATGCACAGCAACATTGCTCTCCCTTTAAAACTGTCGCTGAGTTTGGGAAACAAACAAACCAAAACAAAGTGTGGGCTTGGGAAATCTCTTTCCACTCAGCCAGCCAGCTCCAGACAGAGAGCAGCCTCCTGCCAGGGAGCAGAGCACGGCTGACTTCTGCACACCCACAAGGCAGCTGGAAGGGTGTGTAGGGCTGGGATGTTTCACAGTATCACTGCCACATCTGCCTGAGCCTACCTTTTCTCACTCTGCTCCCCGGGCAGAATCCTCTTGTCTTGGTGCTGCATTCCCCTGGTCTTTGCCAGCTCCCTGGAGAGCTGCTGTTCTAACAAAGGCCAAGCGAAGTCTCCAGCTCTCTCTCTCTGACCTGAGCTCTGCCTCTGTCCTTAACTGGGGGTTCAACTCACATCTGAGTACTTGCAGCCGGTTGTAATCGCCAGTTTGTGATCTCTGGCTTTAAGGCACAGCAGAAAAGCCCAGGGTCACTTTTGTGCTGCCCCCCAGGACCCTCCAGGAATCACCAGATGTCCCCAAGCCGGTTTATTGGGCAAGAACTCAGCGAACAAACGTGTCACTGGCTGCTTTCCTTCATAACTGACTGTGAGCTTGCTGCAGTAGTGCTACTGCCAATTGATTTACATCTAGGAAGAGTTTAACAAAGGCAAAGATGACAGTGGAAGGGTGTGGTGACTCAACAGTTCTCTCACTACCTTTTGCAGGTGCTTGGACGCTGCAGGAACATTCCTATATGGACTGAAGTTCGCTCGCCCGCTCTCATTGCCCTCCCAGCAGCGTGCCCTCTCCTACTCCTTCCCTGCAGCTGTTTGTGTCTCACTGCTTTCTTTGTATAAATATTGGCAGAAAGAAAATATCAAAGTCTTACATGGTGAAAGATGCCCCCTCCATTTCAAACCCACTCCAAGTATTTAGCATCAGTGGTTGGAACTCCCCTGGAAGCAGGTAAAGCAAACACCACCCCCTGGCTTCCCTGAGCACCTACAACACATTGACACAGGCCAATAGTGACTGCCAGAGAGAGCACTCCCAGCTTGAGGGGGTCCTGTCTTCCACATGAGAAATGGTTCACTGACTGGCAGGGGTGGTTGAGGAACTGGTCAACAGGTGCTTTAGGACACCCTAGCCTGCTAGGTCCACAGGGTGAGGAAGGCCAGATCAGTGGCAGTGGCGATGTACGCTGCGTGACACGGCAGCGCTCGGTGAGACGGCATCTCCTGGCCTCCACGAGCACATGCCTTCCCAGGGTGTTTTCTGTTTATTTGCACACAGACACACAGAAAGTAGTTACAAGGAAGCATTTTCCAGTAATGGGAAAGAAATGTGTTCCCACAAGCCAGACCTGGCTCATCATTCCCCTCTGCTCCCCGTGGGGGTAACACGATTCCTGCTGCACCTTCCAGCAGGAGCCAACAGCTCCTGCGGAGCCTCTCCTGTGCGTGCCCCTCCTGTGGGCTGTGCTGAGTGGCTCAAATCACCAGCTTCTCCATGCTCAAGGTACTGGTTTCATCCTCTTCATTTGAGCCAAAATATCCAGGGAGGTCAATCATCTGCTGCTCTGCCTCCGTTAAGCCAAAGGTAGTGTTATCATAGAAGGCAAACTCAGGGTCCAAGGGGAAGCTCTGGCACTTGTCCTTTCGGTACTGGGCAGGGCTTGCGCTCAGACCTCTCTGGGCGCTGTCTTTGCCAGCTGAGCCCGTCTCCTTCCTCCACGCACCCCGGGGGTTAGGTGAAGGGCCCCTCTTACTCCTGCTGGGCTCAGGCTTGGCAGCTGCCTTCTCCTGAGACGCAGGCTGGCGGTCAGTGATCAGGTCCAGCTTCCTCGCCGGGGCAGCTGCCCTCTGGTGGGGCTTTGTGCCCTGTGCTTCAGACCCCAGCGCAGCGCTGTGAGGCTGCTCCAGCTTTTCACAGGCTGCATTGGTATTCCTCGATTTGGGCCGCACCCTGTCCTCCTGGTCCCAAGTTCTGGTCCTGGCACTGTAGAGAGGAGTCTGTCGAGGGGTGAGGGTGGACATGCTTCTCTCTCTGAAGGGCCTGGCCTTCTTGGTCTCATGGAAGCTGGCTGTTCTTCTAAACTGCGAGCTCCTGTGAGAGCCCCGCTCGGGGAAGTCCCCTCTGTTATCCTGGTGCCTGAAGTGAGCTCTTCTCACCAAGGTTTGGGTAGGGCTCATCGCAGGATTGGCCTGTGGGAAGGGGAAGTCCAGCCCGGGGTGAGAGCCTTCCCCCAGGAACTTGGGCTGGCTGGCTGGCTGCTCCAGAAACGGAGACTTGATCCTGAACTTGCCGGCGGCTGCCTCGTCTTGGCTCTCCGGGCCGAGAGGAAGCACGGCGCTGGCGCCCACCACCGTGTCGGTGAGGGGATTCTGCGAGACGTGGTACACCTTGGTGGTCTCGGTCAGGCCCTTCTTCTTCATCTCCTTCAGCTGCTGCTGTGCCAGACGGTAGCTGAAAATGGGAGGGATTATCTTCTGGGCGTTGGGCTGGAAGCTCTCGCTGCCAGAGGCGTCGTCCTCCTGGGCGAACTGCAGGCTTCTCCGGTAGGTGAGCGGGATGGTGACCGGGGGCTCCCCGGCCTCGGCGAAGCTGTCCCTCTGCTGGCCGCCTTGGCAGATGTTCTCTTCGTCGGAGTTCTTGCGGAAGCCAGGGGAATGGACGGAGTTCCGGCGGACGGCGGCGCTGCACTTCTGAGCTCTGCAGAGCTTGCGCCACAGGGTGATGAGGACGGTGGCAAAGATGATGAACAAGCACAGGGAGATGCCCGTGACAGTGACTATGTTGTTTGCTTTCTGGTCCTCTCCCGGCTGGACAGAAGGTGGGGCGGGAGGCCGGAGAGCTGTAACAAAGAGCAGGCGTGTGTCAGAGGCGCAGTGCCCTCGGCGTTCTGGTGTGGGGATGGGTACTTTGCTCCAAATTAACCAACCACCAATTAACACAGCACAGGAAGGAAAATCTGCTCAGCCTTGATGACTTACTACTGATGACTTCAACCTGGCAGGAGCATATCTACTCCCTTTAAAGCAAGGCTCTCATGGACCTTTTAAACGTGATCGTTTCTTTTGCCTGCTCTGCCGTGGCCACAAGGCAATCCCTAGGACAGGGACAGCCAGACCAGAGTACTTGCCCTCCTCTGTGAGGTACATGAAGATCCCTTGGTGAAAAGTGCCATAAAAGGGCCAAAAATATCATAGTATCATAGTATCAGTCAGGGCTGGAAGGGACCACAAGGATCAGCCAGTTCCAACCCCCCTGCCATGGGCAGGGACACCCCACACTAGATCAGGCTGCCCAGAGCCTCATCCAGCCTGGGCTTAAACACCTCCAGGGACAGGGCCCCAACCACCAAATAACCCACCCCAGGCCAGTACTTCGGGTATCCAAATTATTTTTAGGCTAGCTGAGGTGGGTGTGAGAATCACAGTGGGGCTGAAGAGCTGAGAGGCAGCACTGCACTGGCAGTGGGGCTGAAGAGCTGAGAGGCAGCACTGCAGCAGCAGTGGGGTTGAAGAGCTGAGAGGCAGCACTGCACTAGCAGTGGGGCTGAAGAGCTGAGAGGCAGCACTGCACTGGCAGTGGGGTTGAAGAGCTGAGAGGCAGCACTGCACTGGCAGTGGGGCTGAAGAGCTGAGAGGCAGCACTGCACTAGCAGTGGGGTTGAAGAGCTGAGAGGCAGCACTGCACTAGCAGTGGGGTTGAAGAGCTGAGAGGCAGCACTGCACTGGCAGTGGGGTTGAAGAGCTGAGAGGCAGCACTGCACTGGCAGTGGGGCTGAAGAGCTGAGAGGCAGCACTGCACTGGCAGTGGGGTTGAGAGGCAGCACTGCACTTGCAGTGGGGTTGAAGAGCTGAGAGGCAGCACTGCACTGGCAGTGGGGTTGAAGAGCTGAGAGGCAGCACTGCACTGGCAGTGGGGTTGGAGAGCTGAGAGGCAGCACTGCACTGGCAGTGGGGTTGAAGAGCTGAGAGGCAGCACTGCACTGGCAGTGGGGTTGGAGAGCTGAGAGGCAGCACTGCACTGGCACTGGGGTTGAAGAGCTGAGAGGCAGCACTGCACTGGCAGTGGGGTTGGAGAGCTGAGAGGCAGCACTGCACTAGCAGTGGGGTTGAAGAGCTGAGAGGCAGCACTGCACTGGCAGTGGGGTTGGAGAGCTGAGAGGCAGCACTGCACTGGCACTGGGGTTGAAGAGCTGAGAGGCAGCACTGCACTGGCAGTGGGGTTGAAGAGCTGAGAGGCAGCACTGCACTGTCAGTGGGGCTGAAGAGCTGAGAGGCAGCACTGCACTGGCAGTGGGGTTGAAGAGCTGAGAGGCAGCACTACACTGTCAGTGGGGCTGAAGAGCTGAGAGGCAGCACTGCACTGGCAGTGGCCAGTTACACTTTTCTTAGTGCTCTGAGGGTGCTTCTTCCACCTCTGCCCACTGCTGCAGTCCCAGAGGATGAAATCTTCCCCTCCACAGCAGACTCCTAACTGGGAGAAGGGCAGTGCTGTGGTACCACTGGCACTCTGGTATTGATGCAGGAGAAGGGCACTCAAAGAGAAAAGAATGCTCTGCAAACCTGTGATGTGAGCACCTCAAGAGCTTTCCCCAGCCCTGCTTCCAACTCTCACCTGCACAGTGCAGCACGCTGCAGGTGGCTGGGGCAATAAGAGATGAATAACTGAATGGCAATGTTTGTGACAAGGAGCTCAGCACTTCAGTGGCAGGTCTGAGCAGAAAACAGCATGGCTCATGGAGGGATTGCTTCAGCAGCTCCTTTTAGTTTCAGAGAGCACCCACTTCACAGCTTCTTGTGACTGAATATCAGCTTCCCAAGGCCATGAAAATGGTGCTGGAGCACAACACTGCTCTGTTCTGATTGTCAAGAGCTGTCCACGAGGCTGTCAGCAAAACTGAACCAGTTAACAACCCCTCCAGTCTCTAGTTTTATCTCTAACCCAGAACCTTCCATCAAGATGATGCACAGTTGGCATCAGCATCAAGAACAAGACCACTGCCTGCTGAATCCTGTTTGGAGGATCCCTGAAACTTGCATTCCACCAAATGTCATCATGCCTGGGACACAGAGCATTGCCACTCTGGGGGCTCTGGTGGGAAGCAAACACACTGACCCCAGGGGAGAAGGCAGGACCAGCACTGGCCTGGTCAGTACCACCACAGCAGAGCAATCCATTCATTGCTCATCCCTCTCTCAGTCTCACAGCTATGGCCTGAGGGCTCCACTTCCCACCTGTATGGCACACTGCATGCATCATTTGGAGTAGAAAGCTAACAGACAGCAAACAGTGAGGCTTGAAACAAGACTTAGTCAACTAGATTTGCTTCTCTCCACCTAGCTCTGCCACTAGACTGCAGGCTGGCCTCATTTATTCAGCCATTTGCTCCATCTGCTGGGCTAATGACAGCAAACACAGTGATGCTGGAGAGCAGCCTCCCTGCTTCAGAAACATGTGGAGAGCTGGGAGGTGAGGGGGAAACGACACCCCCAGCCTGAGATCAGACAGCAGATGAACACTGTGAGATCACAGTGCCAAGCCACTTCTCCAGCAACCTCAGATTCAAAGAGGTGACACCATGGAGGAGAGTCTATGAAGGAAGCTGCCTGACATGGGAGCAGGATCAGAAAGCAGGTAGCTCCTCCAGCTGATCCCACAGCAATGGGTACAGATGCAGGGGTCCCATGCATCCAGGTTTTCTATCTATAAACCCTCTTTAATAACCCAGAGACCCTGCTGGAATCAGAGGACTATGCAGACCTGCCGAGTGCTGCCTGGCAGTAACTGCAACCAGACTGCCACAGGCAGTGCATGGTGTAGGCAGAGGACAGCTGACCTCTCCAGAAACCTTAGGGAGTTGTGCCTCTGAGGAGCACCAGATGGTCCTGAGCACGTAAAGCAAGGTGCACAGCCCCGTCGTGTGTCCAGCACATGCTCCCCTGCAGGGAGCTCTGTGCATCAGGTCTGCCCCCGGAGCTCCGGAGGAGCGGGCTGAAACTCGGAGCCAGGGCAAAGGCTGTGCGTGTGGGACCCCCCCAGCGGCTAACAAGAGACACAAAACAGCAGAGCTCAGCATCAGCTTCACGATCACAGAAACACTCAGCTTGGAAGAGACCCTCAGCATCACCAAGTCCAACCATTGACCCTACTCTGCAAGGGTCACCCCTAAACCATAGCCCCAAGCACCACATCCAAACCACCTTGAAACACATCCAGGGCTGGGGACTCCAAAAATCACCCAGCTGCCCCACTGTGGCATCGCTGCCCACAGCAGCCTGACAGAGCTAGAGACAGAGGAGACAGCCAGCCCGAGAGCAGGGCATTAGAACGTGTCCAGAGCAGGGCCAGGAGGAGGAGCAGAGGGCTGGAGCACCTCTCCTGTGAGCACAGACTGAAGGAGTTGGGGCTGTTCAGTCTGCAGAAGAGAAGGCTCCCAGGTGACCTCATTGTGGCCTTCCAGGATCTGCAGGGGGCTACAGGAAGGCTGGGGAGGGACTGCTCAGGATCTCAGGGAGTGCTAGGACTAGGGGGAATGGAATGAAGCTGGAGGTGGGGAGATTGAGGCTGGAGGGGAGGAGGAAGTTCTTCCCCATGAGAGTGGTGAAACCCTGGAATGGGTTGTCCAGGGAGGTGGTTGGGGCCCTGTCCCTGGAGGTGTTTAAGCCCAGGCTGGCTGAGGCTGTGGCCAGGCTGATCTAGTGTGGGGTGTCCCTGCCCATGGCAGGGGGTTGGGACAGGATGATCCTTGTGGTCCCTTCCACCCCTGACTGATGCTATGAGACTATGATTAGCTTTAAGGTGGGCCCCTAACTATCTGACTTGCTCCTCCCTGCTCACAGCCACAGCTTCACAAAACAAGCACATGCCCAGGGCCAGCACTTCCCAGCCACTGCCCACATCAGACAGCTGAACAACAAGCTGTGCAGACACCCTGGGTGCTGCAGGAGCACGACAAAGTGCAGCACCTGCCTGATGGAATGTCATTTTTAATACCTTCCCTTCAGCCAACCTTTTAGTCACCACTAACACACTTCTTACCATACCTTTCACTCCTGCCTGTGTGCTTCCAAGGCATCCATTCAGCAAACCCCTTGAAGCCAGCTCAAGCCAGCAGCTCCAGGACGAAAGAAGCTCTGCTCTCTCCCTGCTCCAGCTACTCTTCCTCCCTCTCTGCTACCCTTCCCTTTTCAGTGGCACAAGCACTGCCGTGCTCATGTGACAAAGAGCTTCCTCACATCCCCATTTCAGCTCTCCACACTCCACTTTTGCCAGCACAGGGAAGTTCATGGAACCAGACAAATCAGAGGGCAAGGCATTGCTCATCTTTTGCTAGCTTAAATTACCTGTTCAATTACAGCCTGAGAGTCTAGAAGCCTGCACAGCCCCTGGGCACCTTTCCTTCCCCAGCCCTGCTCCATGTGACAGCTGTGGGACAGGAAGGCATTGGAAGATCACAATCAGCCAGTTTCTGAGCAGATGGACTTCCAGGCCCCCTTGGCATCAGCATCCTCCTTTTCAGAAGCATGAGTTTTGCATGTCCTGAGCACCATCACTCTGTTCTGCCCCTCACCACCGGCTGCAAGCACCAGACTGCAGTGCTGCTACAGCCTTGTCCAGCCTCCCAGGGGCCATGTGGCTGCTGTAACTGCCTTCCACCCTACAGGAGGCTCAAGCCTCCTATATCTGCACTGACTTCCCACACTCCAGAAGCAGCCAGCCTGCCCTGTCACTGGCCAACGGCAGTGACAGGCTGGAGCAAGGTGTCATCTCTCACTGCCACCTCAAGAACTTCACAGAATGAGAAGCCCTGCATGATCCCAGCCCTGCTGATCCCAACCCCCTCGTGACACAATTTCACTTTTCAGTAGGTTGCCACTGTCTGGAGTCTCTGCCCTTTGGCAGGGAACACATCCTGCCAGCCACAAAACCTCCCTTTCAGCCCTTCTCCACTCCCTGGCCATGCTGGAGACTTTAGACCCTTTCCATGACATGACAGGAATCTTCCCAAGCGCTGGAGCTCCGGGTGTCCCCCAGACACGTGCAGGCTTGCATGCAACTCCATCAGTCACAAGAGTGGGACACCCCCTCCCCCCATCAGTGTGACCGGCGGAGAGACGGGATGCTTCCCTGTCACAAAGCCCCTCTGCTGAGAGGCCCTTTGCTCTGGCCGGGACGGAGGGACGAGCAGGGGAGAGGAGGGCAGCGCTACGTACACCAGCACTCCTCCAGCGAGCAGAGGGAGGTCTCGCTCGGCGGTCCGGCGCAGCCCGCCTTCGCCGGCGGGGAGGAGAGGCACTCTCGGAAGCGCTCCCGGACGCCGTCCCCGCAGGTGACGCTGCAGGGGCTCCAGGGCTGCCACGGGCTCCAGGTTTCTGCAAACACACAACTCACAGCCGTGAGGAACACGTCTGCCTTTTAGAAACACCCCCATGTGCCTCCCCTCATTTCACAAACCCCAGCGGCACAAACAGCGACACCGAAGGAGCAAGCGGCGCCCAGGGCCCTGCGCTTGTTCCCACCAGAAACCCGGGCAGCATCCCCACTTTTCCCCTTCCTCTTCCACTCCAGTGCCAGCCAGCCACAGAGAGGTTGGTTGAGTGAGGCTGGCAGGATCTGCCTGGCACGGCAGCAAGTGGAAATGAATCCCCAGCTCTCTGGAATGGGTGCATAATTCCTGCATGAAGCCCATTCCTGCCTGAGGGATCGTGCTTTATAGCAGGGCAACTGCACCGACTGAAGTGTGGTTACCCCTGAGTTATATGGCTGTGAGAGGGAGCCAAGCCACAAGGCCCAATGAAACAGCAATATTGTTTTCTCTCCTCATTATTTCCTCAGCACACAGACATGTCATTGACTCTTTCATTTGATTGCTTACAGGTCCCTCTTGCTGGACTGCTCATGCTTAGGCAATTAACTCCAGAGCAAATCCTCTGAGCTCACCTATCGAAGTGGAGGCAGGATCAGTTTCTAATGCTACCTCAAACAGCAGAATGAAATCCCTCTTTTGTTTAGACAACATCCTTATCCAGGGTTCAACACCCAGACTGGCCAGCAGTGAGAGCTCAGAGGGAGGAAGGCTGTTCCTGCCCGTGTCGGCCAGCTGTGGCTCTGCAGCAGGAACACAGCTCCAAGTTCCTAATGGAAGCACAACTCCAGGTGCAATCCCAAAGGACCAAAGCCCTGGGGACCCTCCTGTAGGTCAGTTGACTTGGTGGCCCAGTTTTGCAGTCTGCCAGGAAGAAGAACAACTCCATTGCAGCACTCACAGATGGAGTGGAAAATCAGGGGGGAGGGAAAAAAAGAAGGCAAAAATGATTAGGTTGGTTAAAATTTGCTCTTTTCAACGATTTGCAGTGGTGCTGCTGCCCACAGAGGTCATTCACTTGCTTACATGGCTGCTTTGCTGCTGGCCTGCCCCTGAGCTCCTGAGCAGCTTGTGATGTCAAGGACCAGCCAGGGCTGCATGACTGTGCTTCCTCACTACAGGAGGGACATGAGCTGCTGCAGCATCTCCAGAGAAGGACAACAAAGCTGGGGAAGGGCCTGGAGAGCAAGACTTATGAATGATCAGCTGAAGGATCTGGGACTGCTTAGTGTGCAGGAGAAGAGGCTGAGGGGAGACCTCACTGCTCTCTACAGCTGCCTGAAAGGAGGTTGGAGTAGTGAAGAGGGGGTTGGTCTCTTCTGCCAAGTAACTAGTGATAGGATGAAATGAAATGGCCTCAAGTTGTGTCAGGGGGGGGTTAGGTCAGCTGTTGGGGAAAATTCCTTTACTGAAAGAGCAGCCAAGCATCAGAACAGGCTGCCCAGGGAGGTGGTGGAGTCACTGTCCCTGGAGGTGGTGCTGGAGATGTGTGGTTAGGCCACACCTCGAGTCCTGTGTCCACTTCTGGGCCCCTCAGTTTAGGAAGGAGGTTGACTTGCTGGAAGGTGTCCAGAGAAGGGCAACAAAGCTGGGGAGGGGTTTGGAGCACAGCCCTGTGAGGAGAGGCTGAGGGAGCTGGGGTTGCTTAGCCTGGAGAGGAGGAGGCTCAGGGGTGACCTTATTGCTCTCTGCAACTCCCTGAAGGGAGGTTGCAGCCAGGTTGGTCTCTTGTCCCAGGCAACCAGCACCAGAACAAGAGGACACAGTCTCAGGCTGCACCAGAGGAGGTTTAGGCTGGAGGTTAGGAAGAAGTTCTACACAGAGAGAGTGATTGCCCATTGGAATGGGCTGCCTGGGGAGGTGGTGGAGTCACCAGCCCTGGAGGTGTTCAGGAGGAGACTTGATGGGGTGCTTGGTGCCATGGGTTAGTTGATTAGGTGGTGTTGGATGATAGGTTGGACACAGTGATCTTGAAGGTCTCTTCCAACCTGGTCTGGTCTGGTCTGGTCTGGTCTATTCTATTCTATTCTATTCTATTCTATTCTATTCTATTCTATTCTATTCTATTTCTATTCTACTCTACTCTACTCTACTCTACTCTACTCTACTCTACTCTATTCAACATGTAGACATGGCTTTTAAGGGGGCATGGTGGTGTTGGGCTGACCACTGGACTTGATGATCTTGGAGGTCTTTCCCCAGCACTGATTCTCTGGCTCTGTCCTGTGCCTGGAGCTGGCTTTCTCGTGCGGTGTTACACTGGCCACAGGCTGAGACTTGACAACGTCTGCAGCAAAAAGGAAGAGAGCTGTGCCTAACACATGGGAGATTCTAAGTGCTTTGGATCCTGGCCTATGATTTGCTGGAGAGCAGGCCAGCATGAGCAGCAGGAGCGTGAGCAGCAGGAGCGTGAGCAGCAGGAGCGTGAGCAGCCCCAGCAGCGCTGCCCTGCTGCAGGCAGGCGGATGGCTGCGCTGCGGGACGGGGCCCTGGGCCAGCCCGGCCTGCCGAGCGTGGGCACGTACCCACACGTCTGTGCCTGCACGCCTGAGTGCATCTGTCTTGCCCAATCCAGAGCAGAGGTGGGCATGGTGGGACACCTTGGTGCTCTGGCTGTGAGCCCACAAAGCACCAAGTGACCTCTGTGCCTCTTTTGCACTGGCTCAAGCACAGTCTTGTGATGCCTGAGATCACAGAATCGCAGCAGCAGGCAGGCTGGACAAGCCCCGCAGGATCACCAAGTCAACTGATGACCCTGCTCCACCAGGCTCAGCCCTGCACCACGTTCCCAAGCACCACACCCAAATGACCTTTAAGCACATCCAGGGTTGGTGACTCCACCACCTCCCTGGGCAGCACACTCCAGGGCCTGACCACTCTTGCTGGGAGAAGTTTTTCCCTCGTGTCCAGTCTAACCCTACCCAGTGGCAGCTTGAGGCCATTCCCTCTTGCTCTATCCCTGATCCCTTTATTAGAATAAACCTTTATTAGAATAAACCAAACCAGGTTGGAAGAGACCTTCAAGATCATCGTGTCCAACCCATCAACCAATCCAACCCACCCAAACAGCTAACCCATGGCACCAAGCACCCCATCAAGTCTCCTCCTGAACACCTCCAGTGATGGTGACTCCACCACCTTCCCGGGCAACCCATTCCATAGTGCAATCACTCTTTCTGTATAGAACTCCTTCCTAAATAGAACTTCTTCCTAACTTCCCCTGTGAGAAGAGGCCAGCACCAGCCTCTCTACAAGCTCCTTTCAGATCCCAGGCTGTGCTTCACTTTATGTCCTTTGTGCACCTCTCTGCTTTCCCCCTTCTGTTTCTGGAGCTGGAGGTCTGCTACAGCAGAGGTGAGGAGCCCAGCGAGAGGCTCGAGCTTTCGCATCCCTTCAAGTGCAGCCAGGCTCAAGTGTTGCAGCCAGGCTCAAGTGTTGCAGCCAGGCTCAAGTGTTGCAGCCAGGCTCAAGTGTTGCAGCCAGGCTCAAGTGTTGCAGCCATGCAGTCTGGTAGAGTGTTAAAACAAGGCTAGATGACATGTGGTGTCGGGAAGAAAGAGAGGCAGAGGATGCCAAGGAGGAGATGAACTGAGAAAATGCCCTGGGGTCAGGAGTCCCTCAAAGGTACAGACCCTGAAGGGCTGCAAAATCCCCTCAGCTGGTGAGCAGCTCTCTTGCTAAGGGCAGCAAGAGAAAGCAACCATAATCAATAGCCAGCCAAGGCCTTCAAGGGCTGACTGATCTCTCCTCCAAAAGCCTCCACAGAATCACTGTATCTGGGGATCTCATGACACTTCTCCTCCCATCAGTGTCACACAGGACTCCAGCAGTGTCGCTCACCACTGGCAGAGGTAGGTGGGCTAGCTGGAGGAGCAGCTACCTCCTCGTAAGCTACTTGGTGTGAGCACTGCCTGTGATTTCCAGCATGTGAGCTGGCTCACTTCCCTCTCTCCAAACTCCCTGCTCCTTGCAACTCCTGCTCATGACAGTCAGCTACAGAGCCAGACCCAGACCAGCTCAGGTTGCCTCCAGTGCTAACACTGCTGACAGTGAAGGGTACTTGGCAGCTTCCCGGCGCTGCCTGCAGGCTCCAACGTACAACGGGAGGAGGAATCTTCTTACTCTGGCGTCAAAGCCATGATGTGTCCATCGCTTCAGGGCACTTCTCCCTGCCTTCAGCTTCAGCTGAGGGCACAGAGTTCCTCAGCAAAAACACTTGGCATCCATAGCTTTGGGGCCAGGCATATGTGCCTTAGGCAGCAGGAGAGCAGGAAGTGCTCCAACTCCCAAGACAGACAGATTTAAACTCCTGCAACTTGCTCTGCAACCTCCTGCAATTACCAGAAGGTTAAAGAAGATGAAGCAGATTTTATTCTCCCCCAAGGAAACCAACTGATTAACCTCCATTTAAGACAAACAGATCCAGAGTGCCAGGGGGAAAAGCAGAAGGTATGCACTGCAAAGCAGCTCTAATAAGTGTGAAGTTTTTCACATGCCATTGAGGAATCAATTCTCAACGGGAAGACATCTAACTGAGGAGTTGTTGGAAAGAGCTGACAGTTGGCAGATCTGCCAACAGGAAAGATAAACTCAATTAACTCTGTTAATTGTTGCTCTGCATAAATATCTCCCCCCAAAGCTCTGCCTTCCTGAGGCCCTGATCATGCAGTGCTACCCAACAGCACACCCAGCAAGGGATGGTCCACGGTGTCCTCCCAGCCTGACACACATGAGAGTCCTAAGGCCTTCCACAAGAGCAGTGCCATGGGTTAGCATCACTGTGTGAATGCACTGGGGATGGCAGGGGGTCTGTGGCAGCTGAGATCAGCTCCCAGGTGCTGAGCCTGGGTGTGCACACATGCAGTGGGGTTTGGGTAAGAGCTGGGGAACACCCTTCTCCGCTGCTCTGTGTTTCTCTGCTGCCATGGAAATGAAGTCTGGGTGCACTGAAATGGTGGCCTGCTCCAACAGGTTACTAATTTGGACAACAAAAGGACAAGGATCCCTTTAAAGGAAGCAAATTCAGACTATTTCCCTAAGCAAATGAGAGAGCTTCCCCCACAGAAAGGCATCTCTGCAAAGGCACAGCCTACACTGGGTTGTCTCAGAAGCTAGGAGCTATCCCAGGGAGTCTGAAACACCCAACACAGTGCTGGGAGTGTGGAAGTGAAGAATGCACAGACACAGAAGAGGCAGAGGGGGGACAAACCAGGCCTGGCACACCTGGATCCTGTGCATCTGCCTGGCCCTAAACAAGTGCAAAGAAGCCAGGGACAGACTCAGGTTCCCAGGTTCTCCTACAGACAGCAGGCAGGTCTGATTCACACAGTCTTACTCAGGAAGCAAGCATGATCTCTGCCTGATCCCTTGCTACTCCATTCACTCCTTTCTTCCTTTACTGACCTTTTCTTCCTTCAGAAGGCCTTCCTCTACCTTCCCCTTTGCTGACAAAAGCTGCACTCCTTATGCTCTGCTGCCCTCCCTGTGGCTTTTTTTGATGACAGCGAAAGTCAGGTGAACAAAACTCGTCTGTGCTGTCAGCAAGTACAAGAGGCTTCACTGGGAGTCACACTGAAGCTGAAACTGGTCTCCAGAGTGTAAGCAAGAACTGCAAAGGGAGGTTAGTCAACACTGGAAATACAGGGGCAATATGCCCATTCCTAGGCTGCAGCATTACTTACTAATGTTGTTAGTCTCATCCTGAATGTTCCCAGTGGGAGTCAGGCTGGGACACAGAACATCTTTCTAAGGAGAGCAAAAGCCTTGCTGCTGGAGACACTTAAAACCCAGAGAAGCAGAGTACAGGATGAAGCACTGAAAAGAATGAGCCTGCAATGTGTTTTTTTCCTGGGTAAGCTGATGTCATGAAGTTTCCTACCTTACACATTCAACTAAACCACTCAAACACAGGGGAAAGTCTGGCTGCATGACTCTGAAGTCACCTGTGTGAAACAGTTAACACCCCACTGACATGGATGAAGCTCTTTTTCCACAGGTTCTTCAGCTGGAATGTACAGAAGGCTGCACAAGTGCTGGCTCCCATTTCACAGACCTACTCCCTACCTTTGATAGATATACTCAGTCTCAGCCAGCACAAGGCTGTCTGCAACACCTGCTCTGCAGCTGGCGGCTCAGGCTGGAAGAGATGCTGCCCTGGCACGCTCCATGCCACCAGCAGCCTTCTCCTGCCTACTCCAGACACAAGCAGATTCCCATTCCATAGGAAGTGCTAAACCTGTCCAGAATGAGAAGAGCAAGGCTGAAAATGGTCAGAAATCTAACTGCAGCTTGACCTCTGGAAAATGGGCATGGCACAGTCACCTTCTTTCATTCCATCCTCTGTGGTTTGGCTGAAGGTCACTTGAATGATTTAGGAGCTCTGAACTTTTGCATGAGAGTATCTCTGCCTCAGAATAATAGAGCATGTGCTAAATGAAGTAAGAACTGGCTGGGTGACAGATTTGATATGTAATTGTCAACACAAAACCCTCCCTGAGTGGGAATGCACCTGGAGAGGCTCCAGAGGGATCCCAAGGCTCGGTGCTGTGCCTAGTTGACATGAAAAGAAATGGGAAACCATCACTGAGAAAATGTCACTCCTGTGATGACAAGGAGATCATGCAACTGTATGGAGCAACACAGGCTACTTGCTCAGCCAGGGTGGCTTGGGCACAGCAGGTTACACATCAGCAGCATGCAAAATGCAGAATGGCAGGCTATGCACTGAGAGGTCAGAGCCCAGACCAGATCCAGCCATGGTTACAGGTTAAGAGTGAATTAATGCAACCAGTGGGATGAAAGCAGAGGCAGGGACACAGAGAGTGCAACTGCTCAGGCAGCATCAGTGAGCAGGACATCTGAACACAGCACTCCAGGCTGGTGACTGTCAGCAGGTAAAAAGGGCTGGCTAGAAAAAGGGAAATGGAGCCAAAAAGAGACTGAAAATTAACCAAAGCCTGAAGAAAATGCCTTCCAATTAAAGACTCATTCCCCCAGTTCATTAAAAGAGAACAATGGGATAATCTGGGAAGACTGAGATGATCTGATGTGCAAATGCCTTCCTGGGGGGAAGCCAGTGCATAGGAAACCGCAGTCTCCTCTAGCAGAGAGCAGTGAGGCTGAAGCTAGGGGAGCCTCAGTTCTGCAGCACACAGAGATTCTCTTCAGCAAATAAAACTCAGAGCACAGTATTGAGAGGAATTACCCACAGGGCCTCTGTTCTGTGGTGCCTTCAAAATCAGATGAGATCCCTTTCTGGAGGCTAAGTGGCAGCTGCATGGAGACCAGCTGCATGGAGACCAGCTGCATGGAGACCAGCTGAATGGAGACCAGCTGCATGGAGACCAGCTGTGGGGCTCAGCACCGGAGTAACTGGATGGAAAGCGATAACCCATGCTGCACAGGAGTCCAGACTAGAGAATTCATCACCTCTCTGTGCCTCAAAGAGAGTTCAGGAAGTGCACAGCAGGGTGACTTGAGGAGAGGTGCCTGTTGTGCAGCCCCCCCAGGGCTCAGGCAGCAGGGTGAGGGGGCTCAAGCAGAGGGCTCATGCAGCCGCCGGGGGCGGATGACCAGCGCAGGCAGCGCAGGTTTGCTCCTCCTGCCATGGCTTCAAGCTGATGTGCACGCCCTGCTCTTTTCACATGCTGCCTGCAGGCTTTGAAGTCTTACAGCTACAGGCACACAGTCAGATGTGCTGCAGTCTAATTAATTTCAGGCTGACATTTTATTTACAGCTACACAGTTTGGTTCCCCTTTCATCGGGTCTGGAGAGTTGACACTTCTATCTGGCAGCCGTCGACTCGGCTCCATGCTTCACAGCCATAGCCTGATTCTTTTGACTGCTCTTGGAAGGATGGTGCTACCAGGGAACCCAAGGAAACAAAGCAGACTGCAGGGAGCTATTGCTTAAGGTGGCTCTTCTCAATTAAAACAATCAAATACTGAGCAAAGAAACAGATCTGTGTCATATCCCAGGTATTCACCTGCTGGGGTAATTACCCAGATCGTATCAGTGCAACACACCACACAAGCACACAGACAGAGCTAGAGTCCTCACTTCCCTTTCCCTTCAGAATTATCTTGATTAAGACAATAATATCCTTTCATTTTCAGGTAGACTTTCTTATGCCAAAGGAAGAGAGAGAGTGCCAACAGAGGAGGCAGATGGGAAGGTAAGCTGAGGAGAAGCGACAGACAGTGGCTTTGGCATGTGGTGCAAACAGAGGTCACTTTCAGTACAGAGTGTTAATTAAACAGCTCAGAGTTTCAGAGCTCAGGAAACAGTACAAAGGAAGACCACACGATGCTAGGGACCTCATTAGGCCAGGCTGTGCCTGGACTCTGCAGAGTATGTCCTGCACTCCTGGTCTCCTGCCCTTGCCATTCAGACACCTGCCCATGAAGCACAATGACCTTTCTTTGGGCCTGAGCTCTTGCACTTGGTTTTCAGGGACAGCAGGGTGAGGAGGTGTGGAAAACAGTGTACCTTTCAACCCAAATTCTCTGAAGTGTGCAGATGGGAAAGACTAAGTAATTGCCTGTGGACACAAGCCTGCTCCAAATGAAAGCACTTACTTTTCCATTCCAGGGTGCAGGCAACACAACAAACACAACCCCACTCCCCTTGAGCATGTGCACTCCCTCCTTCACTGTGATTGCCTTCCACAAATAAGGAACAGGAAGATCATTTGGCTCATCTACTTCCTCTGACAGGCTACTGTGACTTGTGGATTCTGCCCAGCCATGGACTGCCACCTCTGAAGCTACAGCTGTATAAAAGGTGGAGCTGCAAGCAGAATGCATAGATATTGCTTCAACAGAGCTGAGGAGTGGGCCCAAGCTCTGTCTTCATTTAACTGTGATCACTTCTCAACCATGATCATCCATACTCCTGGACCTGCCTTTTGCTTCTGCCTTCCAGCATTCTCCCAGACCATGTCCAGTCTTGGCCCACAGGAATACATGGGCAACTGACTGTCCCTAGTTGGCAGTTTGTAGGATTCTAACCTCTCCTGGGGGAAATGTTTAGCTACATGAACGTGACCCATGGTCTGGCAGGTGGTCTCATGAGGCAGACAGTGCATCTGGTCTGGTTTAAGCAGCAGCTTTAAGTCATGAAAGGCTGCTTGAAAAGCCCACAAAATGTCCAAGGGACACAACTGTTGTCTTTTGCTGTAGCCAAATCCTGACACAGCTCAGCAAAACCTGTGTGTGTACCGGGGGGACTCTGAACGCTATGGCAAATGGGGGTCAAGGAAAGCCACCCAGGCAAACATTCAGCCCATGAATCACCTCTGTGAGACACCTGTCTCCCATGTCTGAAAAGCCACTCAATGGCCTGGCTTTCACATACTTAGGTGCAGGTAAACCCATCCTACCTTTAAGTGTCTCCAACAGGCCAGATCTACTGCAGTAGCTTCCTACCTGATTGAGAAGGCCAAGTTCCATTTTCACCCAGACTACACAGACACATCACTCAGAATGCCCTAAATGCTTTTGCTTGGCCCTTAGTGCTAACCTAGCAGAGTTCTAAGCTACCATGGTGACATTTGCTAACCAATGTCTGTGTGTGCCTCCACATGAACAGTCTGCAGCAGCTGGCACCCCTCTGCATTTGAAAATACAACGACTTTGTCTGATGTAAGAGAGCTAAAAAGATGCTCTTCAGTAGGGCTCACCACACTTCAGCCTACTTATCCATTGCCCACATTGGCTGGGGAGAGTGCTGGCTGTGGTTCAAAGAGGACAGCATCAGTACAAACCTATGTTCCTCTGGATCATCACACACTCCTTAACTCTTGCTGGGAAATGGCTTCGGTTTGCCGAATTAAAGAGGTCAAAGCAGTACTTGTTCTTCCCCACATCAAACAAAGTGCAGTTAAACTCTGTCCTGTTGTCTCCTGGGTGAAGAGTGTGCTCATACAGCCAAGTTGGTCTTTGACTAGAAGGCTTGAGAGCCTCTTTGTAGACCACAATCTTGCCACTGACAGAAGTGCACGGCGGAGGAACGACGAAGACCTGCACCAAGGTTTTGCACGTAGCTTCCGGTGCCACAACCAGTCTGTAGCCAAACTTGTGGAGGAGGTCTATGGGTCCTGTGGATGCAATGATGGAATGTGTCTCTAATGATTTCAGCAGCACAGTGATGTAAGTTTCCTGACCAACAGGTGGGCAGTCAAATTCCACCCACTGGGACCTGGAGAGAAGGATTCCTTTTCTGGCTCTAACGCCCAGAGTCTCATCAGAGCTTACTCTGCCGAAGTCATAGAGGGTGCTGGTGAACACCACATCCAGGGACACCACTGTCTGATTCATGGCACACAGCTGCTCATTGGTGAAGAGTCCCACCCGCAGGGAGCTCCCAGGAAGCTGGGCACTCCTGTTCAGGTCGATGTGGAAGACAGGCCATTCCACGTGCAGGCTGGGCAGGCTGCTGCCGCTGCCCTCCGCCGCGCTGCTGTTCGCGCCGGGAGACGCCATGCTGAACAAGAAGTCCCCGGCACTCCTGAAATGGGAACACTCAAACTCTACCCTCCCATGGGACTGGTTTGCTGGAAGCTGCTTTCTTGCAATTATCTTGTTGGTGCTGGCATCCAGCAGCAGCATGGAGAGGTGCTCTGCTGTCACATTACCGCCGCCGTAGTGCTGGTATTCCACGGCTACTGCGCCGCTGCTGAAGGCTACATGACCTGGGTGCTTCAGCAGGAGATACTCCACCTCCCCAAGAACTGAAAGGAGAGCAGCAGCACATCAATACTGAGAAACAAAGAGACACCTGATTGTTTGTCTGCCTTACAGAAGAACACAAAGATTTATGAAGAAGATACATAAAAAGCAGCTCTCAAACTTCTGAAGTGTTATTAGTTCACAAAAACCCAAAGCAGTCTTAGGTGTAGCAATTAACTCTCATCAGCTCTCCTTTGTGCAGGGATGTGGTTTGGGAGCAGTTCAAGGTCCACTGCAGCAACATGTTCAGGAAGGTTAAAAACAAGGTTTAAAAAGAACCCAGAACAACTGAAAAGGTTCACAGCAAGCAGGGGAGATTCTCAGACTGCTCAGCTTCTTTCCCTTGTGGACTATTGAAGTCCACTCACTGCAGCTGGAGATATCATAGTGTCATAGGATCATAGCATCATAGCATCAGTCAGGGGTGGAAGGGACCACAAGGATCAGCCAGTTCCAGCCCCCCTGCCATGGGCAGGGACACCCCACACTACATCAGCCTGGCCAGAGCCTCAGCCAGCCTGGGCTTAAACACCTCCAGGGACAGGGCCCCAACCACCTCCCTGCACAACCCATTCCAGGGCTTCACCACTCTCATGGGGAAGAACTTCCTCCTCACCTCCAGCCTCAATCTCCCCACCTCCAGCTTCATTCCATTCCCCCTAGTCCTAGCACTCCCTGAGATCCTGAGCAGTCCCTCCCCAGCCTTCCTGTAGCCCCCTTCAGATCCTGGAAGGCCACAATGAGGTCACCTGGGAGCCTTCTCTTCTCCAGACTGAACAGCCCCAACTCCTTCAGTCTGTCCTCACAGGAGAGGTGCTCCAGCCCTCTGCTCATCCTCCTGGCCCTGCTCTGGACACCTTCCAGCATCTCCAGATCCCTCTTGTCATAGGGGCTTCAGAACTGGAGGCAGGACTCCAGGTGGGGTCTCCCCAGAGCTGAGCAGAGGGGGAGAATCACCTCCCTTGCCCTGCTGGCCACACTTCTCCTGATGCAGCCCAGGCTCTGGTTGGCTTTGTGGGCTGCAAGTGCACACTGAGAGCTCCTGTTGAGCTTCTCCTCCCCCAGCACCCCCAAGGCTCTCTCTTCAGGGCTGCTTTCCAGCCAGTCCCTGCCCAGCCAATTAATGACAACAACAAAGCCCAACAAAACAGGCAGCCCAACCCCTACAGGACAGTGGCTTCTTCATACAGCTGCATGGAAGAATGCCCCCCAACTTAAACAAAATAGAAGCTCTGCAGGATGCTTCCTGAAGCCTCTTCCCTTGCTCTGACTTATGAATCTTTCATTTTGCTCATTTGCATCGCAGAGACACTTGAGTGAAAGAGCTGAAAATGCCAGTGCTGGTGACTGCAGCACTTTTCTTGTCTCAGATGTGGTGCAACATGTCCAAATGACATCACTACAAATGGCACAGGCTCTTCAAACACACTTCTTGCACGACCATGTTTGTGCATGCTGCCAAATCATCCTGAGACATGCTGGAACTAGTGGGGATAGATGGAATCTGAGGCAGGGACTTGGGAAGCTCACATTTCTGTGCTCAGCTCAGCTCAGCCAGCCTTGCTGTGTGGCTTGAAGCATAAGGATTTCAGACACAGAAAGGGTATCTGAAAAAGGAGAATGGCTTCCACCTATTCCAGATACAGACTGTGCTAGGAGCCACCTTTGTTTGATTGCCTGGGCAGGGCTTCTGAGCCTTGGATGGCAGGTGCAGCAGGAGTCCTCAACTCCAGCCACTCAGCCCTTCCCAGGCAGGGTCAGCTAGCCATACTTTGACTTGTTAGATCTGGTACCCATGGCTCGAGATTACCTCAAAGGAAGCTTTGCTGGAAAAGCTCTGCAACTGCCAAGGCAAGCAGTGAGGATCAGCAGGCCTCCTCTCACACTGCTGTCAGACACCTACCGCCCTTAGGCTCTGCCTCGAGTCAGTCACTGGGATTCACCTTCCTGCCAGCGGGGAAACTCCTCAGGAAGAAACTCAGCTGACCAGCCATAGACATCCCAGCGAGGTGCAGTGCTCACTGGGACAGCCTACAGTGCCCTTGGAAGAACCACTTCCAACCATACCCACACAGCCAGAGGAAGGTGGCAGGCAGAGCCTTGCAGGTGTGAGCCCCAGACCTGCTCTCACCCAGGTGTGCCATGACCGAGCTCTCCAGCTGCACTGCCCCCAGAGGCTGCCTCCCGGGGCAGATGCATGGTGCTCCTTAGCACAGAGCTCTCTTGGTCTCCTTCTGCCATGGGTGGTCCCATGCCTTATTGGCTGCACTCCATCCAAACCCCATCCTGATGACACAGAATTACTCCTTTCCCCCATGGACTCTTCTGTTGTGCTCTTACAGTTCATTGGTGCAGTAGAGATACTACTGAGTTTATCCCTCCAGTCCCCCTGGAAGATGAGAGGATGTCACTACTCTTGCTGAGTGTGTTGGGAACCAAGGCACAGGCAGGAAGGTGAAAACTCTCAGGTGTCAACTGATTACAGGGGTCCTAAGAAACCCAGGACCTGCTTTTAAGCACAGTGGCCCTTCAGACATCCAAAGCAGGACCCCATTGGTCCAAGCTGTAGTGAGCACACAGCATCCCAGCAAGCTTCCTCTCGACTTGGACACTCAGAGAGCAGGAAACAGAGCCTGGATGCCTGTGAAAAATGCCCCTCCATGAACTGCCCAACAATACACTCCCCTTGCACTTCATGGTTTGGCTCTCTCATCTGCACTTGCCTATATCTTCCACTCCTGTTCCTACTGTCACCTGGTGGGAATATCAAACTCCACTGCCACTACCACAGCTCTCCAAACTCCCACTCTGTCTTATGGGTCTTCTACCTCCTCCTGTTCCCTGGGCCTGCAACTAACTCCAGAAGTCCTCAGCTTTCTTTCTCACTGCTGGCACGACAGCAGAGAGCACAGAACAAGCGACTCTATCACCCAGTATCCCAAACGTGGGGAGCCTGGCTGCCCTGGGCTGAAGCATGCACACTACTGTGCAGAGCTGGCAGAAAGAGCCAGGAGCAGCTGGGGCACGCCTGACCCTTCAGAGCTGCATCACTAGCCCATCTAAATCTGGCCCAAGTCTAAGAAAGTTTCCTAAGGACAGCAGAAAGCATGTCCCAGGCCACCAGGAGCACTCCAGAAGCACGGAGTTCCCACAGGGGTGTTGAGAGTTTCCCAGGGCAATGGCTGCAGGTTGCTGAGGCTTTGTTTCCTTGAACAGGGACAGAATGATGCTTTTCTCTACAAAGAACTGCCTAGTTCCACCTCAGCTGAAACACTGGAGGGGAAAAAGAAACCAGACCAGGGCCAAACTCCAGCAGGAGAAATTTCAGCTTCAAGCTTTCAAGTTACAGCAAACCCATTAAAGTTACCTCACTGAAGGGCACTGATGCTTGCACCTACTGCCCTGCTGCCCTTGCTCTCTTTTGTGACTGCCTTGACTCTCTGCTACTCGTTTTTATTTGGAAGGGCTCAGATGAGAGGCAGCAACACCACTGTGGATGTGTGTGGGAGGACTGGGGAGAGGCCAAAGGAGCTCTACGTAGCTCCCATCAACCCCAGATCTCTAGGGAGGTGAGGCAAGTGAGCACTGCTGAGGGATGCTGTTACAGCACTACTCAGCTCTGGCTGTGCACCCTGGCTCACAGCATCCTTGCCCCCATCTGTGGTTAGCAGCACAGGAACTTTGCACCCATGGAGCAGCAGCTCAGCAGGTGTGTACAACACTCAAAAGGGGCCAGCCAGGAGCAGCCAGCTTCCACCACAGGCTGCCCCCCAGTCTGCTGTGCATGCACCTCTGTGTCACACACCAAAACTCCGCCCCTCTTGTTTGCACAGACACTCAGGGGCAGCTTGCAGAGCAGCTGTGTATGTTTGGTTGTGATCACAATGGTCTCCCACCGCATGGAGTCTGGCTGTGGCGCCAACAATCTGCCAGCAGAGCCTTTGCAAGAGCTCACTCTCAGAAAGATCAAAAGGAGAGCTCTTGTTTTCCCTGAGCAGGGGGAAGAATTATTTGTGGGTGTTACTCTGATATTTATTTCTTTTTAATGGTGCTTAAGCCAGCTGAGGTTTTGCTGGGGGGCTGTCAGCTTCATGCTTCATGTTCAGATCAGTTCATGTTCAGATACCTAATTGTGGCCTTCCAGGATCTGCAGGGGGCTACAGGAAGGCTGGGGAGGGACTGCTCAGGATCTCAGGGAGTGCTAGGACTGGGGGGAATGGAATGAAGCTGGAGGTGGGGAGATTGAGGCTGGAGGTGAGGAGGAAGTTCTTCCCCAGGAGAGTGGTGAAGCCCTGGAATGGGTTGTCCAGGGAGGTGGTTGGGGCCCTGTCCCTGGAGGTGTTTAAGCCCAGGCTGGCTGAGGCTGTGGCCAGGCTGATGTAGTGTGGGGTGTCCCTGCCCATGGCAGGGGGTTGGAACTGGCTGATCCTTGTGGTCCCTTCCACCCCTGACTGATACTATGGTACCATGACAGTAGCCTTTACCTGGAAATAAGGCAAAAGATGATGCAGCTAAGCTCGCAGCAGAGTTTTAGCTCCTCACCTGCACCTTGTAATTACAGTGCAGCGCTCTATAAAGCTGGGGAAGAACAGCTCTCACCTCTGAGTCAAGGAGCTGTCAATGGCTAGAGGACTGGCACACCAAGCACCAGTGGGCACTGCAATCACTTGCCTCACTTCTTGGCCTAAATGGATTCAACACTTACCCTCACCACAATCTGCAGTGCAATGGAGTGGTCCTACCTTGGGTAGTTCACTTTGCCTTATTGAAGGAAGAAATGCTACTAGAAGCCACAAGTCTCCACTTCTACTGGCATCAGGTTCATCTAAGCTATGGAACTTCTACATCCTTTACACCTCCCAGAGCAGAGAGGGAGCAAGCACAGCAGCACAAGTAGCTGAGCACATTTATTGTCCAGTCATCAGCTACGATCAGACTTTCTCCCCTCACACAGGGGAGCAGATGGCCTACGGTTCTGGGCTATTCCTCTGCGTTGTGAGACACCCCCAGCCCTTTGATGTGTGAAGGACTGCTACCGCGGCTCCTCTGCATGGGCAGGGACTAACAACCCTCTCTCCTTTTATTGTCTTTCAGGATCCAGCCTTCAGCAGTGCATGGCTTAACCCTGCAGCAGGCTTTGCCAGCGTGCTGCAGCTGTCAGAACAATGCCTGCTTTTAACCGCGGGCTGTGTGTGTTAGTGAGGCATTAAGCGTCCCCTCTTCAAGACGTCAGGTTCCCGGTGCAGGGAGAACTCCTTTCCCTTAGCAAATCTGCTCCCTACTCACTGCAGGCTTGGACGAGGCAAGACACCATGCACAGGATGCCTCTCAGCTTGAAGACATCTCACAGTTGTCTAACCTGAACTTGAGCAGCTGCTGATGAGAAGGAGGTGCTTTTCCATCCCACATGTCTCAGGCTGCAGATGGGCTGGAGCTGCTTTCTGTTTGGGGTGATTTATGTGTGCACTGCTCAGACAAGACTGATTGCCTCCCATTAGCTGCCTCATTTTGCATGGCTAAAACTGAATTCACAGGATGCCATCCCTCGGCTCCTTACATGCTCAGAGGAAAGCACACCACTGCCCCAGGTGCATCAGACAGGGGCTCACTCAAGAGGAGTTTGCCTGCACTGTAGATGCTGGCATCTCAGCCAGTCATCCCAGGTCCCCTTCACAGGTAATGGGGAGAAGCAGGTAGCTGTGTGGCACAGCTCCACCCAGCCCAGCCTAGCTAAACCAGGTCTTATCTGCCATGACCTTCATTAAATACTGTGAAATGAGTCTTGCATGGGAGCAGAGTTCCAGTTACTGCTTCTAACACAGTCAGCCCCCCAAGGGTGCCCATGGAAATCTGCTCATTTGCCTCCTTTATTTCTCTGAGTAAAATGACAGCAGGAGAGGCTTCTGCTACCCTGATCTGAAAGGCCAGCTCATGCAAGCTGCTTTTTGCACCTGAACACTGGGTAAGATCCAGACTACATTCTGATGCTACCAGTGGCAGCTAATGTGGCATCTGATTTCAACAGATCACCTGGACAGAGCCCCATGCAGAATCTCCCTGGGAGAGCACACCTCAGAGCTGCCCTTCAGAGCTCCAACACTCACCGTAGTCACAGAGCACTACTAACAGCAGATTGGAAACATCTTTCAGCATCTCTTTCATTCTGACCAGTGAGCTCCCAGGTCCTTTTACTCCTCATGTCCTTGTTCAGCTCCCAAGTGCAGGCACTTTTTCCCCAAGAGCACCTGAAAAGCAAAATAATGACAGCTCAGTTGCCTTCACTTCATAAAACACAACAAACCCCAGGTGTAAGTGAGAAACCCCTCCACAAAACACCATGGGCCACCACTGCCCTGACTGACCAACAGCTGCTAACACCAGCAATGGAGCTGAGCAATCACAGCCAGCTCAGGGGAGACCTTCTTGCTCTCCACAAATACCTGAAGGGAGGTGGTAGCCAGGTGGGGGTTGGGCTCTTCTCCCAGGCACCCAGCACCAGAACAAGAGGACACAGTCTCAGGATGTGCCAGGGGAGGTTTAGGCTGGATGTGAGGAAGAAGTTCTACACAGAGAGAGATTGCCCATTGGAATGTGCTGCCTGGGGAGGTGGTGGAGTCACCATCCCTGGAGGTGTCTAGGAAGAGCCTGGATGGATGAGGCACTTGGTGCCATGGTTGAGTTGATCAGATGGTGTTGGGTGATGGGTTGGACACAATGATCTCAAAGCTCTCTTCCACCCTGGTCTATTCTATTCTATTCTATTCTATTCTATTCTATTCTATTCTATTCTATTCTATTCTATTCTATTCTATTCTATTCTATTCTATTCTATTCTATTCTATTCTATTCTATTCTATTCCATTCCACTCCATTCCATTCCATTCCAACTCCAATGCACCATACAATAAAATTTCCTTCCTGAAATGCCAGCTGCTGAGCCAGAACAAAGAGAGAGCACAACAACTCACCTTTGCACTGCAGTAGCTGCTGTCCTGCAGGCCCCCTAGTAAGATCAAGACTTGTGATAGCAAAATAACAAGTGTTTTGTCCAGAAGGTAACTAACTGTCCTCAGCACATACCAATGTTAGAGATCTATTGCTGCTACACAATTCACAGGATGCTTTGGACTGGAAAGGACATCAAAGATCATCCAGTTTCAACCCCCCCTGGCAGTGGCAGGCACACAGTATCCCAGTCCATGAGAGACCATGGAGTCCAAGCCCCTGCCAAAGCAGGATCACCCAGGGCAGTCTGCACAGCAATGCAGCCAGGTGGGGTTGGAAAGTCTCCAGGAAAGGAGACTCCACAATCTCTCTAGAGCAGGTTGCTCAAGGACTCATCCAACCTGGCCTTGAATACCCCCAGGGACAGGACATGCACAACCTCCCCAGACAGCCTGTGCTGGTGGTAACACAATTCATATCCCTTTCTGTCAACTGCTTTCAGGCATGAAAAAGCCTCAGCAGAGAACCTCCACTCTGGTCCTCAAACTGTTAGTCAGGTCTGGCACTGAACTGAGGCCCCTCACTGACTTTATAAAAGATCTATGAATGCCTCTGATGCCATCCAGACTGACCAGATGGAGAGCTCACTTCCCCTTTTTGCTCCACATTGCTGAAGCTCACACTCTCTGTGGCTTTGGACAAGCCAACAAAACCCAAGAGCTCCTTCTGGCCAATCTCCCAAGTTTGAGCCACCTGCTTTAAACTGATCCTCATGAGCTCTGCAACAATCACATAAAGCAGGTTGGTGCCCTGAAGGGTCAAACCCCCAGGCCAGCCCAGCCCAGAGGATGGGCTAAGCACCTGTGACTGTGCTAACCTGGCTGGCCCCGGGGGTCCAGAGAGCCAAAGCAAAGGTGTAGCACATGTGGTTAAGGCTGCGAGCACAGGTGAATGTGCAAGCCTGCACACCTCCTGGGGTCCAGATAAACATGTACCACATGTGATTAACTTTGTAACACAGCTGTGAACTGCCTGTGCCCCTGGCCATGGTTGGATGCACCCCATCCCACGGGGGGTTATCAGGGCTCTGGGTTACCAAAGGGCATTCCTGGTCTTGGGACAGTATTTAAAGCAGCCCAGAAGTCAGGCGGCTTGCCTTGTGCTCACCCAGACAGCAACAGGAGCCAAATGCTGCCTGAGTGGCAGCTGAAGAACCTGCCCTGGCAGACCAACAGCTTCACCCAGGCCTTGCACCTGGAGCAAGGCAGAAAGGGGAAAAGCTCCACAGGAACTGAATCCCAGAAGAGGCTACAGCCCGGCGACTGGGCACGACATGGGAGAGGACCCCTAGCCCTCTGCCAGCCAAGGGCTGCTCACATCATAGCCACAGCATCTGGGAGGATACCAGACAGAGGAGCAAGGTGTGAGCACCTGGCTAACCTGCCACAGAGTCCCACTTGTGGGGGAAAAACCCACAGATCACAGCACCTGTACTTCCAGTTTGAATTGCTGGGTTGGAAACGTTACATCTGTGCTGGAATCATTTACCTGTCTGTGTATGGGGAGTGTAAAACCCACAACCAAGTAACTGACCCTGAGGAGAGGAGAGGGAGAGGGAGAGGGAAGAGAAGAGGGAAGAGAAGAGGGAAGAGAAGAGGGAAGAGAAGAGGGAAGAGAAGAGGGAAGAGAAGAGGGAAGAGAAGAGGGAAGAGAAGAGGGAAGAGAAGAGGGAAGAGAAGAGGGAAGAGAAGAGGGAAGAGAAGAGGGAAGAGAAGAGGGAAGAGAAGAGGGAAGAGAAGAGGGAAGAGAAGAGGGAAGAGAAGAGGGAAGAGAAGAGGGAAGAGAAGAGGGAAGAGAAGAGGGAAGAGAAGAGGGAAGAGAAGAGGGAAGAGAAGAGGGAAGAGAAGAGGGAAGAGAAGAGGGAAGAGAAGAGGGAAGAGAAGAGGGAAGAGAAGAGGGAAGAGAAGAGGGAAGAGAAGAGGGAAGAGAAGAGGGAAGAGAAGAGGGAAGAGAAGAGGGAAGAGAAGAGGGAAGAGAAGAGGGAAGAGAAGAGGGAAGAGAAGAGGGAAGAGAAGAGGGAAGAGAAGAGGGAAGAGAAGAGGGAAGAGAAGAGGGAAGAGAAGAGGGAAGAGAAGAGGGAAGAGAAGAGGGAAGAGAAGAGGGAAGAGAAGAGGGAAGAGAAGAGGGAAGAGAAGAGGGAAGAGAAGAGGGAAGAGAAGAGGGAAGAGAAGAGGGAAGAGAAGAGGGAAGAGAAGAGGGAAGAGAAGAGGGAAGAGAAGAGGGAAGAGAAGAGGGAAGAGAAGAGGGAAGAGAAGAGGGAAGAGAAGAGGGAAGAGAAGAGGGAAGAGAAGAGGGAAGAGAAGAGGGAAGAGAAGAGGGAAGAGAAGAGGGAAGAGAAGAGGGAAGAGAAGAGGGAAGAGAAGAGGGAAGAGAAGAGGGAAGAGAAGAGGGAAGAGAAGAGGGAAGAGAAGAGGGAAGAGAAGAGGGAAGAGAAGAGGGAAGAGAAGAGGGAAGAGAAGAGGGAAGAGAAGAGGGAAGAGAAGAGGGAAGAGAAGAGGGAAGAGAAGAGGGAAGAGAAGAGGGAAGAGAAGAGGGAAGAGAAGAGGGAAGAGAAGAGGGAAGAGAAGAGGGAAGAGAAGAGGGAAGAGAAGAGGGAAGAGAAGAGAGAAGAGAGAAGAGAGGAGAGAAGAGAGAAGAGAAAAGAGACAAGACGAGACAAGACCAGGTTGGAAGAGACCTTCAAGACCATCGTGTCCAACCCACCAACCAATCCAACACCACCTAAACAACTAAACCCCTTGTAACACCCCTTGTAAGTAAGCTCTGGTGGTGTTTGAAGACACCACCAGCAGGAAACATTAATCACAAAACATATACAGATATCATCTCTGTTACAGTTGGGAGCACAGTGACTGCAGCAGCCCCAACAGTTTTCCTCAGGAACAGAAGTCGGGGAGAATCTAAAGAGAAGATGGAGCTCAAAGAGCTCCAAGGAACCACTTTCAAAACACAAGAATTGCTCTTTGCACTGCACAGGAGTGCCAGCAAGTCAGCTGCTCTGTGCTCACCGTCACACAGGCATGCAAAACTCCTAATTTTATGGGAGGAAACTGGCACTGGAGGAGGCAGAAGTTAGGAGAGAACAAAACTGCAGAGCATAAAGGCAAGACGTAGGAACCAGGTATGGCAAAGATCAGGTAGGTCTTTAGCAACCTCAGCAGTCAGATTGCTAGACTTGTTGAACTAAGGGACAAGGGGTTGAGAGCTTTTTAAGCTGTCCTTTGTGCCAAGTGGCTGGAGAGGATAATTGCAAAGCAAAGACTGAGAGCATGGCTGTGCTCAGTGAAAGCCCATCACAGTGACAGCTGTACAGGTCTGGAGGGAACCATCATCATGTGGCCATGTGGCCAGCAGGGGCAGGGAAGTCATTGTGCCCTGTGCTCTGCATTGGTTAGGCCACACCTTGAGTCCTGTGTCCAGTTCTGGGCCCCTCAGTTTTAGAAGGGCATCAAAACACTTGAAGGTGTCCAGAGAAGGGCAACAAGGCTGGGGAGAGGCTTTGAGCACAGCCCTGTGAGGAGAGGCTGAGGGAGCTGGGGTTGCTTAGCCTGGAGAAGAGGAGGCTCAGGGGAGACCTCATTGCCCTCTACAACTACCTGAAGGGTGGCTGTAGCCAGGAAGGGGTTGGTCTCTTCTCCCAGGCAACCAGCACCAGAACAAGAGGACACAGTCTCAAGCTGCACCAGGGGAGGTTTAGACTTGAGGTGAGGAGAAAGTTCTTCACCAAGCGAGTCATTCGTCACTGGGATGTGCTGCCCAGGGAGGTGGTGGAGTCACTGTCCCTGGAGGTGTTCAAGAGGGGATTGGACGTGGCACTTGGTGCCATGGTCTAGTCATGAGGTCTGTGTTGATAGGTTGGACTCGATGATCCTCGAGGTCTCTTCCAACCTTAGTGATACTGTGAGACTGTGATCATCATCATCACCATCATCACCATCCAGCCCCTGAACTTGACAAGGATCCAGGAAAAATGAAATGGGGACAGTGCCAGCACCCACCCACAATTTCACTTGACATGCTGTACCTGACAGGAAGGCAAACCTCACGCCTGAAGACAGGGGCGGGCTGCTAGGAGAGGGCAGAGGAGAGCCAGCCTGCCTCCCACGGCAGCCGCTCCGCAACTGCCCCCGCTGCTGGCAGCGGGCACAGCATCCCACCAGGGACATCATTCCCTCCCTGGGTCATTGCTGCTCGTTCACAAAAGCAAGGAATCAAAGCAGTCCATGGAACAAAAAGCAGGCTTCATTTCAAAAGTGACTGCCATGGATGCCTCGGCCTCTAGTGTTAGCTGCCCAAGGAGCCACACACTGCTCCTGTGAACGCCTCTGGAACAAAGGGGCTTAAAAACGCTCTCTGGGCTACAAGCCTGATTGTGCTCAAGGGTTTAAGGAGTCTTCCACTCCTAGCCTCCCTGGCTGTGTACCTTTCACATGGCTTTTACAGATACCTCTTTCAGAGTCACACACTGACAGGTGAATTTCAGCTAATCCTGATCTCAGTGTAATGAGCAACGAGCTGCAGAGGAAATGAAGCTAAGGAAGTGAAAACAAATCCTGGGGAAGAAAGAAAAAAGCCTGTGTGGGAGAGGACTCTCCAGACAGTTGCCTTCCATCTGAATTTGCACATCAGCCCCACTGAGGGAAAGCCAGCCCGGCTCATGGAGCCAGGAGCCAGCGGGAGGCACCGGAGACCTGACTTAGGCTCCTATCCCTGCCACGGCCGAGCACGCAGTGCCAGCCAACTGCAGCATTAATCTGCTCCTCTCTCCCGGGCTCTCTCTCCTGCTCTGTACTTACAGCACAGGCTTTCCAGGACAAAGACTCTTTCTAACCAAGCCTGCTCACAGAGCCCGGGGCCAGGGCCCTTGGGTGTCTCGGCAGCGCTGACCATTCGTCAGACCAAAGCCTCCTTCCCTCTGGCCCTTCCCTCTGGCCCTTCCTTCCCTCTGCGTTATCTTGGCTTCCTTAGGAAAGGACTCCAGCGTGCAGTGAGGGCAACACCCAGGCTATAACTGGAGCAGTTGAAATGCTACCAAGACTAACTTTCAATTAGTGACATCAGGTCCCTCTGGAAGCCTAGCCTGGGGCCACTTCACCCTCTGCCAGCCTCTGCTGTCCCTGCTCCACAGTGGGAGCCCTCCCACCTCACACACAGCTACAGGCTACCGACTACAACGCAGTCCTACCTTCGGAGCAAGCTCTGAGCACAGTGCCTCCATGAAGACCCCCTGAGCTGTTCCACCTTTGCTGGCTCAGTTCTAACAGCAGCTTTGAATGCTAGAATTGATGGCTTAGTATTGCTGCCCCTCTCTTTCCTCACAGGTTTCTTCCTTTCCCCTCCTTCACTTTTCCCTCCTTTCCCCTCATCTCAGTTTTGGACAAGCCTCATGCTGACTTCTAAGCTTGGTTCAGACTTCTCCTCTCAGTCTTCTGCAAGCCAAGTTCTTTCTAGATTTCTTCTCATTTTTAGGTCTTCTCCACACTTTTGCCTCCTGCCTTTCACTCTGTTTATTTTTTTCACTCTTTGTGCTCACAAAGAGTCTGATTTTCAAGGCAGACAGCACATCTTACATGGCTTCTGCTCTGTTCAGATCTACCTCAAGTTCATTAGCTTAATGAGATGAAAAATGATTCAACAGAGAAGGCCACGAGACTTTGAATAATTGGCTTTTTTAATGGATTGCTGTCATGGACAAGCATGGACTGAGGCTCTGTTGTGTGAGGCACGGCAGAAGCACAGCAACATGAAACGAAGCTTTCTTCTGCCGAGCGACAGCGACAGGCTGCCTGGAAGTGGAAGACTTCCTCTCCAAAGGGAATTGGAAATGACAGATGAGAAGGGGGTAAACCATAAAGCACCTTGGAAATGAAGACCAAGAGGCCTGTGTGTAATGCAAATGACAGGAAAACTCCAGGTTCCTGCTCTGCAGCATATTTCCTATGGGATCTTGGTCACACCACCTGGTTTGCCCCTGTCCTGGCTCTCCCCTGGAAAGAGCACCTCTCTGACTGGTATGGCCAGCACAGGATTGAATCCAGCATAGCATCATAGTACCATAGTCAGGGCTGGAAGGGACCACAAGGATCATCTAGCTCCAACCCCCCTGCCATGGGCAGGGACACCCCACACTACATCAGCCTGGCCAGAGCCTCATCCAGCCTGGCCTTAAACACCTCCAGGGACAGGGCCCCAACCACCTCCCTGCACAACCCATTCCAGGGCTTCACCACTCTCCTGGGGAAGAACTTCCTCCTCACCTCCAGCCTCAATCTCCCCACCTCCAGCTTCATTCCATTCCCCCTAGTCCTAGCACTCCCTGAGATCCTGAGCAGTCCCTCCCCAGCCTTCCTGGAGCCCCCTTCAGATCCTGGAAGGCCACAATGAGGTATCTGAACATGAACTGATCTGAACACAAACTGATCTGAACATGAAGCATGAACTCAGAGGCACCACAGGGTCAGGAAACATGTAAGAACCAAGCACAAAATGTACAACTTCACACACTATTGTTCCCCCCCCCCCCAAATAAAGAAGTTACAGACTAGGTTCCATCCACTGACTGTCTGAGCCATGCACATTAACCTGCTCCAATAACGTCCCTCTTTCTCTGCATCATGCAAATCAAAGTCTGGTGTGACTATTTGGGTTTTATAAGCCACAAAACAATCCCCACCAAATGCAAACTGAGAGACCACAAGCCAGGTGGGTTTATGGCTCTTTGCAGCAGTCTCCATGGTCACAGAGCAGACACGACACTTTACAAACGAGCTACCTCTCCTGTCTACATTCTGTCCCCTGCTGACTGAGCACAGCTAACCAGTTACCAGCTTCATCACATGCAGAATAGCATGCAGCAGCTACTCCCTCTTCATAAAGGGGATCAGAAGCAAAGGAGCCCTGCAGTTGAGAAAGGGCCATCAGGAATTAATCAGCTGCTCCATGACCAAGCGCTGAGTTTAATGAGAACACAAACTCACTACACTCACAACCTCGATGCTCTGGAGCCTCATTTGTGCAAGGGAGAGTGCCACTGATGGATCCCACTTCAGCCAGGTACCCTCAGTCCTCTTCCTCTTTGCAAACCCCCTGAAAGAGCCAAGCCCTCTCCTGCCCTTGATCCATCCTCCTTCAGGAACTGGGCAGAAGCTTGTCCTCACTCATCTCTCCTGCAAGCCCAGCCCTCTACGCTCCTTGTCTTGTAGGCCCTAGCATCTCCAGGTGAAGATGGACCCAGCCATCGCCCAGGACCCCCCCACAACTCACAGTATCACAGTCTCACAGTATAACTAAGGTTGGAAAGGACCTCGAGGATCATCGAGTCCACCCTATCAGCACAGACCCCATGACTAGACCATGGCACCAAGTGCCACGTCCAAAAGAAAAACTCAAAGCACACATGACAACAGAGCAGGAGAAGAGCCAAGGAAAGGAGTAAGTGGAAAGGGTCAGGTTGAGGACTGATCCTCTCAGAGCCACCCTGTCTCCCCCCTCCCCAGCAGTGCTCCCAGCAGTTGCAGCTCCCCCAGCCGTGCTGATGAACCCGGCACACAAGGAGGCTTTGGAGTGACTCTGTCTGAAAAGTAACAGCATTTACTGCAAATTAAAGTAAGAAAAACGGTGCCAGGATGTGAAGGGGGGAGGTGGGGGTGGGGAGAATCCCAGATGAAAAACAATTTCCTTACTAGCTGTCCATTAATGCACATTCTTGAGTCATGTTTGCAACCTGAAGTTTGCACAATTCTGATTTAACAGTCAAATAGACTAGAGAGAGCAAAAGCCTAAAAGCCCCTAACTCCTCCCTGCCTCTCACCTGGGGGATGCCAGACAGCAAACCAGGAATGTTTATCTGCAACATTTCCCCGAATTTAAGATACTTCATCTGTATGGCAGGAGAGAGAGTAATTATTGCCAACCAGCACTTGCTTATTGCAGTGGGATCAGGCAGCTATTGAAGTGTTACCACCTGCTGGGAATCTCAGAACTTCCCACATAATCCTCCCTGCGACAGCGCTGAAGGAGGAGCAGCTCGGGTGGGCATCACGTTTGATCCAAACCTAATCACTGCTGACCACTCGGAGCGGCCAGGGCCGGCAACGTGCCGGGTTTCGGACGGTAGGGAGTTCAGCCGGAGAAGTGCATGTGTGATGTCTGCCACAGCAGGGGGCGAGAGCTGACATCCTCAAAGGCATCTTCCATTCTTATTTGCACATCAGACAATCTGATATTGTTATCAGACGATGGCTTTATTAAAGCCATGCATGGAAATTCACCAGGCTGCAATCAGCAGCGCCAGACTCTGCGCCCAAGAGAAATAAACAGCCCCACTAATTCGCTGGTGAAGCCTAACTGCACCAACGTTTGGGGGCTGATCTCACAAAATCCTGCCGTTTCCCAACCCCTTTTGATGTTCCCTCAGCAAGTCAAGAGCTGGCTGGCCAGCGACAGCCGTCCCTCGAAACCTAGGGGCTGCAGCAGAGCGACTCCGCGGGTGAGGCTGACTCTGGAAAACCTACAGTGCAAGTAACTTTATTGGGCATAAGGAGATTTGGGGAGGTGTCCAAGCAGTAACAAATAATGAAGGCAAAGAATTAACTACGTTAGATCATCTCTCATGGCATAAAGGATGGAATGCAGTCAGTCAGTCTTGCCTTTTCCCTCTAGATGTTCAGATGTATGGATTGTGCACTCTCTCTGGAACGCTCTTTTAGTGGCGTTTATCTGGAGGATCACAGCCCAGAGGATGCACAGCTATGCGCTGCAGAGCTGAAAGAGGCAGGAATACGTCTGGCAAGCAGGGCTGAAATGCCATGAAGTACCAGGATTAAAACGAGAACTGGGAAGCTGTCTCCCGTGCTTGGCGCTGATCTTGTCATACAACCGCACGGTTCCACCTCCCACAGCGACTGCTACAAAGCAGAAATCACTAAACACACCGAAAAGGGCTAAAATTGGTCCTGCCGGTGGCGAACTCGGAGTGACAAAACCGTAACCATCACTTTCCAGCGCCGGTGCTACCTGCACTTCGGGAGCGCCACACCACCCGGGCTCCCCGGCGGGACGGTGCCTGCCTCACGGGGAGACACGACCACCGGGGAGAGCCGAACCCCGACGTCCCACGGCCGTGGTTTGAAACCTCCCGCACCGACCGCCACGGCAGCCGCCGCAGGGTCTCGTCAGCACCCTTGGTAAGCGACCCGCGGGCTCCCTCCCGTCTGTGCCGCGCGCGCTCCGTGCCTGCGGGCGTCCCCCCGCGCGCTCCCAGCGCGGCGCTGCCCCGCGGCCCCAGCCTCGCGTCGCGCGCGGCAAGGCAGCCGCCGGCGCGGGGCAGCCCGCGCGCGTCCCGCGGACGCCGCCTCCGCCAGACCCGGGACCGCGCGCCCGCCGCTCGCGCCCGCCCGCCTGGGGCAGCTGCGGCCGGGCCGCGGGGCAAGGGCACCGCGCTGCCTCTGCGCCCGCCCGGCGCTCACCTCTGCACCGCTCCCCGCAGCTCTGCGCGGCCGGCGCCGCCGGCGGGACAGGGAGGCAGAGCCGGGGCTGAAGCGAGGTCCTTCCCGCGGAGGAAACGCCGGCGGAGCTGCCCTTCGGCCGCGGGCGGGCGGGCGCTCCCTCACCGCCGTCAGCGGAGGCAGCGCCCAGGCGGGCCGGCGGCGGGGGCAGGGTTAAATGGCGGCGCGGCTGTCAGGGCGGCTGTCAGCGGGGCGCGGGGCGGCGGCGGGCGCCGCGCGAGGGCAGTCCGCGCCCCTGGCGGCGAGGCGCGGCGCGGCCAGGCTCTGCCCCGCCCGGCCCCGCCCGGCCCCGCCCTGCCCCGCCGGGGCCGCGCCGCCCGCGCGCGCCCTCCCGCCCGCCGCCGGGGTGCGGCGGCCCCCGCGGCAGGGGGAGCTCGGCGGGGGCTGGGGTGCGGCTGCCGTCGGGTGGGGGCCGCGCCGAGCTCCTCCGCCGCGGGCTCAGTGGCCGCGCTGGGCCGGGGCGCAGTCCTGCTGCGGGCGCCGCTGTGCCCCGGCTCCCAGCGGAGCTCTGCGCCGTGCCGTGCGGGTTGTGTTGCCCCAGAGAGGCTGCTCATGGCACTTCCCTTCTGCGAAGCTGGCACGCCTCACGCTCAGAGGGCAGGTTCGGGCCTCCCAACCTGCCCAAGCTGCCGTTGCTCCACAGGCGCATGGCTGGCTCCACCTCTTGCTGCTCTTGGGAAGCTTCTTTCCTGTCTGGTCAGCCTGGAGTCCTCCCCACAAAACCAGCCTGCTCCCCCGGGTGTGGGTGAAAGCGTGGGGCCGTGCCTGCGCTGGAGCCAGGTGCTGGTGTTGGCAGTTGTCATGTGAAGAGAGAGGTGGGCAGGTGTGAGGTCGATTCCAGAGCCAGCTTCTAGCCAAGATGAGCCATCAGTCTGCCCCATGGCAAAGAGCAGCTGCAGCTCCTCACTGTGCCCGCCTGCAGGCAAAGGGGAGGGCTGCACGGGGGTTTGTTGTGCCAGTGTTTGTGCACAATACTCCAGGGCTGCTGTGACAGGACACAGCTATCTGCCCAGAGTCTTCTCTGAGAAAAGCTTTTCTGCATCAGACTCCCCTGTTTCTCTCAGTGTTGTTACATTGATCTCCCTGTCAAGTCCAACCTCTCACCACAGACCTCATGACCACACCATGGCACCAAGTGCCACATCCAATCCCCTCTTGAACCCCTCCAGGGATGGTGACTCCACCACCTCCCTGGGCAGCACATTCCAATGGCCAACAACTCTCTCAGTGAAGAACTTCCTCCTCACCTCCAGCCTAAACCTCCCCTGGCACAGCTTGAGACTGTGTCCTCTTGTTCTGTCACAGGCTGCCTGGGAGAAGAGACCAACCCCCACCTGGCTACAACCTCCCTTCAGGTAGTTGTAGACAGCAAGAAGGTCTCCCCTGAGCCTCCTCTTCTCCAGGCTAAGCAACCCCAGCTCCCTCAGCCTCTCCTCACAGGGCTGTGCTCCAGACCCCTCCCCAGCTTTGTTGCCCTTCTCTGGACACCTTCCAGCATCTGAATATCCTTCTTAAACTGAGGGGCCCAGAACTGGACACAGGACTCAAGGTGTGGCCTAACCAATGCAGTGTCCAGGGGCAGAATGACCTCCCTGCTCCTGCTGGCCACACTGTTCCTGATGCAGGCCAGGATGCCATTGGCCCTCCTGGCCCCCTGGGCACACTGCTGGCTCATGTTCAGGCAGCTGTCAATCAGCACCCCCAGGTCCCTCTCTGTTTGGCAGCTCTCAGCCACTCTGACCCCAGCCTGTAGCTCTGCATGGGGTTGCTGTGGCCAAAGTGCAGCACCCAGCACTTGGACTTGGGTGCTGCACGAGTAGCCCTGCCCCACATGACTGCTGAGCTGCAGCAGAGGGTAGGGCTGCTTGAGGCCGTGGTCATTGTCTGCCTCTCCACTGCCGCTTGTCTGACCAACCTGTGCCAAACCTCTCCTCCACGTGCTAGCTGCTGCCTGCAGCGGCAGAGCTTCACAGGCACACTGCCACCTGCAGTGCCGTCAGAACCCTCCAGGAAGGCACTTGAACGGTGTTATGGGCAGCAAGAGGTGAAGTATTCATGTGTCAGACAGCTTTCTCCAGGTTGTTTCTAAACACCTTAACTTGAGCAGTCCACTTCATAACATTCTTCTGATTTATCTGAGGGCTGCAGTGTTTCCTGACTGAGCTTCCTCCTGTCTCTAGGTTTTGTTCAATGTTTCATAGAAGGGATGCACGTGTCCAGTTTGTAAGTGAAGGCCACTGCATTTCTCCATCAGACACTTCAGAAGCTGTGCTGACACAAACTGTCCCGTGTCTCACAGTGATGTAACTCAACCCTTTCAATATACAAAGATGGTTTATAGGAGAGACAGGCAGGGACTTCTCACTGGGGCCTGTAGTGCTAGGACAAGGAGCAACAACCTTAACCTGGAAGAGAGGAGGTTTGGATTGGACACAAAGAAGACATTTTTTGCAGTGAGGATGGTCAGACTCTGGAACAGGTTGCCCAGAGAACAACCTGTGCCACATCCATTCCATGAATGCATGGAAAACATCCATCCATGGAAGGTGTCCAGAGCAGGGCCAGGAGGATGAGCAGAGGGCTGGAGCTGCTCTGCTGTGAGGACAGACTGAAGGAGTTGGGGCTGTTCAGTCTGCAGAAGAGAAGGCTCCCAGGTGACCTCATTGTGGCCTTCCAGGATCTGAAGTGGGCTCCAGGAAGGCTGGGGAGGGACTGCTCAGGATCTCAGGGAGTGCTAGGACTAGGGGGAATGGAATGAAGCTGGAGGTGGGGAGATTGAGGCTGGAGGTGAGGAGGAAGTTCTTCCCCATGAGAGTGGTGAAGCCCTGGAATGGGTTGTGCAGGGAGGTGGTTGAGGCCCTGTCCCTGGAGGTGTTTAAGGCCAGGCTGGCTGAGGCTGTGGCCAGGCTGATGTAGTGTGGGGTGTCCCTGCCCATGGCAGGGGGGTTGGAGCTGGATGATCCTTGTGGTCCCTTCCAACCCTGACTGATACTATGGTACTATGATACCATGCCTCATCACTGGAAGTGTTTGAGATCAGGTTGGACAGGGCTTTGAGCTGTCTGATCTAGTGGAAGGTGTCCCTGCCTATGGCAGGGAGGTTGGACTGGATGATCTTTAAGACCCCTTCAACCCAAACCATTCTGTGATTCCTGCAAATGCTGAGGAGCTTCCTGTGCCCAGTCCTGGTGTGTGCAAATCATCTGGCAGCAGGAACTTGTCTCCAGGCAGTGCCACTGCGAAGGGGCTAACGTACACAGTCGTGCCAGCATCTCCTTTCATGCTGATGACATACGGCACCAGCTGACCTGAGTGGATGCACTGTGGTACTGTGTTTGGTTTGAGCTAAAGAGGCAATAAACCATGTGTGGTGCTAGAGACAGCAATGCTGCAAGGGGATTCCAGGTGATGGGGAAGCTCAGAGGAGAACAGGCATGCAGTCAGTGCCTCTCCCTGCACCAAAATATCTGCTGGAGTCCCGGGATTCAAATCCCAGCCTCTCTTGCTGCCTGCATTTAACACCTGAAAGACCTTAGAGTGGTGATTGGTTTGCTCTTTTTTTCACCTCTGTGAGCAAAACTTCCTCAGGATTTAATTTGCCTGTCAAAGTGCAGAGGAGAAATCCACACAGCAGGACGGAGCCTGGGACACGCGGCGAGACGCTTCTCTCGTCAGGCAGTGCTTTGCACCTGCTGCAGTGCCTTTGATCCAATGGCTTTGGAGTGTTTTGTGAGTGATCTTTGTGCTATTTACTTCCCACTCCTGATGGGGAAAATAAAGCTTTGTCTCCATTTTTCTGCCAGAGTAAACTGATTTGCTGCCATGATGATCAAATTGGAAAGCCAGAAACACAATCAAGGCCGCAGCTCCAATCACTGCACCCCCATCCTCTGCCTCCTTTTGGACCCTTTGTGTCAGCGTCTCCAAAAGGGGGGAGGATGCAAACAAGCCCTGATTGAAAACCCCACAAGGCTCTCCTATGATTCCAGCATGGAAAGTGTAAAGCTCCCAGATAACAGGAGGATAAACAGGGGATCAACAGCCAGGCTGCGTTGTTAAACCCTCCGGAGCACACGGGATGGTGTTAGCGCGTCGCACACCCGCTGTGATGGCAAGGACTAAGGTCTGTCTTTGCTCAGGAGCCATCCAAATTTCACCAGGACTGTGTCTGTCATTAAAGTGCCTCAGCAGAGCTGGTCTCTGAGGCGTCTGGCTAGCCAGGGATGAAACGCTGGGTTCTGTGCCATTAGGGCTGGGCTCCCTGGAGAGCAAGAAGCTAGGAACAGAAGGGATGGGAGGAAGAGGGAACAGACAAATGCTCATTTAGCCCACGACCATGATGCTGAGAACAAATTAATAGAGACAGCAAAGGATACAAAGGGAGAATGACCTTTAATTGCTGGCCTGTAGCACAAGGCACTGGTACCATGAGCAAGCAAGGAGTGTGCAGATGGACTCCACCTGAGCACAGATCCCAGCTAGCTGCTGCTGCCCTGAAGTGGCCCACATGGCTGACCATGAAAGTCGGTCCTGACAGAAAGGTAAGGCAGGGAAAGGCATCCTGGGCCAGAAACCCAGGGCTAGCTGTTTTGTAGCTGTGGGCAGCTGTGCAGCAAACACTTGCACGGGCAGCGGCTGGCAGCGTCGGGCTGTGGGAAGCTGCCCCCTGCCTTTAGCCAGGCCAGAGCAGCCACGCTGACAACAGCCACGCTGACAACAGCCACGCTGACAACAGCCACGCTGGCTCCAGCCACGCTGACAACAGCCATGCTGACAACAGCCACGCTGACAACAGCCACGCTGACAACAGCCACGCTGACAACAGCCACGCTGGCTCCAGCCACGCTGACAACAGCCACGCTGACAACAGCCACGCTGACAACAGCCACGCTGGCTCCAGCCACGCTGACAACAGCCACGCTGACAACAGCCACGCTGACAACAGCCACGCTGGCTCCAGCCACGCTGACAACAGCCACGCTGACAACAGCCACGCTGGCTCCAGCCACGCTGACAACAGCCATGCTGACAACAGCCATGCTGACAACAGCCACGCTGACAACAGCCACGCTGGCTCCAGCCACGCTGACAACAGCCATGCTGACAACAGCCATGCTGACAACAGCCACGCTGACAACAGCCACGCTGGCTCCAGCCACGCTGACAACAGCCACGCTGACAACAGCCACGCTGACAACAGCCACGCTGGCTCCAGCCACACTGACAACAGCCATGCTGACAACAGCCACGCTGACAACAGCCACGCTGACAACAGCCACGCTGGCTCCAGCCACGCTGACAACAGCCACGCTGACAACAGCCACGCTGGCTCCAGCCACGCTGACAACAGCCACGCTGACAACAGCCACGCTGACAACAGCCACGCTGGCTCCAGCCACGCTGACAACAGCCACGCTGACAACAGCCACGCTGACAACAGCCACGCTGACAACAGCCACGCTGGCTCCAGCCACACTGACAACAGCCATGCTGACAACAGCCACGCTGACAACAGCCACGCTGACAACAGCCACGCTGACAACAGCCACGCTGGCTCCAGCCACGCTGACAACAGCCATGCTGACCCCAGCCACGAGCTGAAAGCAACTGACCTGCCTGATGCTACCCAGACCAAAGTCAGAGTGTTTCTAATGGAGGACATCACCACCAGATCAGCTGTGTTGGTGGTTTTCAGTGGGCATAAGGTTGGTTTGAGTCTCTCACCCCCTGCCAGCACGGTTGGGTTAGGAAGAAAATGTCTTTTTCCTCCCTGGGCATAAACCCAAGATTATGTAGTAGCACATATTGTCTGCAGACCACCAGGTGTGAGAGCAGAATGGCTGGATACCAAATTCTCCCTCTGCTCTGTGTAGGAGGAAGGGATGTGGCATGATGTGTGATTTCTATCTGTGAGAAATATGCTGAAAGTCTCCCCTTGCTGATATTAAAATGACCTCAAGCTTCATGATGGGAGCAGCAATAATGTCCTGCCTGAGAGGGAGGAGCGTGCAAGCAAGAGAAATTTCTGGCTGTCCTCATCTGCACTGGCCAAAGAGAGCTAATTATGAAAGCCCAGAGTGGTGCTGGCTGGGATGCAAGCTCGTCATCTGTTGTGGATGAGCAAGGTGAGGGCCAAAGCAGGTGGTGCTTTAGGGGGAGGCTTCAGAAAGCTGGAACCAAGGAGAAGCTGAAAGAGTGCCTTTTGAGAATCATCCCTCTGCACTGCTCAAGAAAGCCTCTCAGGCCATGAACAAGAAGTGAAAAGGCTGCACTCACTGAGAGGGTGACAGGCCTGGCTGGAGAGCTGGCAAGAGTGCTAACAGCCTAACTACAGCAAGCATGCAAATGAACAAAACTCAGTGCAGGAAAATTGCCAGGAACTGGAGAAATCAGGAGCACAAAACTTGCAGAGAGCTCCAAAGGAGATGAGGTGTGCAGCCAGCAGTGTTGAGGGGCTTCATTGTTTCCTGATTTCAAAATGCCTTTGGAAGAAAAGGATGGAACCTGTTCTGCTGGCATGCTGCTGAGGGAAAGCCTGAGCTGCCCACTGGAGTGCAGAAGAAACACAGGTGTTCAGTAAATAGTCCTGTTATGCTTTGGGGTGGAAAAGAGATGATGGAGCCCTGTGCTGGGATGGCAACAAAACCCCTTCCTGTTCCAGTGCTGGTCTGAGAAAGCAAAATAAGGGCAGCTGCAGTTAAACAGCTTCAAACCACTGCCTCTGGATGCACTTGCATCCACAAGTGGTGGTGGTGTTTTCACAGTCAGTCAGTCTGGGGAGTCTCAGAATGAATGCTCATGTGTGGGGGTTATTAGCCTGGTTGGTCTGTAAAGTGAGAGCATCCCCAGCAGGTAGAGACCAGTCAGCCTTACCCTGACTCCAGACACAGGGATGGAAAAGCTGGTAGTAAAAAGGCAGAGTACCACCACCAGTGCTACCTGACAAAGGCTGGGGAGAGCTGCACTCCAGATGAAGCTTGGTGAGTAAAGGCAGCAGTGCAGTGTGACAAGACTTTACACTTCCATGAAGCATTTGGTGTGATAACCCTTGACATTTCCACCAGGGAGACCTCTGCAAGATTAGCACAGCATGCACTGAAGAGATCAAATGTTGACTCAGAATGTGGCCTCATGGTGCCTTTTGGAGGTGTCATCTTCATGCAGCATGCACTTCCCTAGAGAGGTAAGCAAGCATGGGTCAGGCTTTGAAAGGCTAGTGAGGAACCTGAGAGGGTGTTGCATTATCACTGCTCAAGCTCTCAAGTGGCACCCAAATGGAGAGAGCAGGAAGTCCTGAGGACATCCTGACCATGGGCAATCCCTGCTAAGCTGGGCTTTAGCAAACAGTGCATGTTTTAACCCAGCTCCCATAAAAGCACAGAGCTAGGAACAAAGACTGTGGGACAGGCTTTACAGGACATGCAGCTCCCTCCTGGGTACTCATTGCTTGACAAAGATCTGGAGACCACACTGAGAGGTTAGCTACTCCTGAGCTCCCCCAGTCACATCAGTTACTTGGTGCTGCTGCCCACAGGCTTTGAGCACAGAAAGATGTCATTGCTGTTACAATACCTGAAGGGAGGTTGGAGCCAGGTAGGGGTTGGTCTCATCTCCCAGGCAACCAGCACCAGAACAAGAGGACACAGTCTCAAGCTGTGCCAGGGGAGGTTTAAGCTGGATGTTAGGAAGAAGTTCTTCCCAGCAAGAGAGATTGGCCATGGGGATGTGCTGCCCAGGGAGGTGGTGGAGTCACCATCACTGGAGGTGATTAGGAAGAGCCTGGATGGGGCGCTTGGTGCCATGGTTGAGTTGATCAGATGGTGTTGGGTGAGAGGTTGGACCTGATGATCTTGAAGGTCTTTTCCAACCTGGTTAATTCTATTCTATTCTATTCTATTCTATTCTATTCTATTCTATTCTATTCTATTCTATTCTATTCTATTCTATTCATCTTGCTTTTACAGTCCTTTCCTACTGTCCTGCCTAAAGGTATTATGACCAAGTGCAGGAACTCTGACCCCAGTCAAATTACTATGAGGCAATGCAAAATCTGTAGAATAGAATAGACCAGACCAGGTTGGAAGAGACCTTCAAGATCATTATGTCCAACCTATCACCCAACACCACCTAATCAACTAACCCATGGCACCAAGCACCCTATCAAGTCTCCTCCTGAACACCTCCAGGGATGGTGACTCCACCACCTCCCCAGGCAGCACATTCCAATGGGCAATCACTCTCTCTGTGTAGAACTCCTTCCTAACCTCCAGCCTGAACCTCCCCTGGTGCAGCCTGAGACTGTGTCCTCTTGTTCTGGTGCTGGCTGCCTGGGAGAAGAGACCAACCTCTGCCTGGCTCCAACCTCCCTTCAGGGAGTTGTGGAGAGCAATGAGGTCACCCCTGAGTCTCCTCTTCTCCAAGCTAAGCAACCCCAGCTCCCTCAGCCTCTCCTCACAGGGCTTGTGGGAGAGGGTAGTCAGCCCTGGCACCTTACCAAAAGAGAGATCAAGTGAAATTCATCTGTCACTGTGAGAGATGAACCACAGCAGGGAGGATAACCCTGCGGAAGCAAATCTGCAGGGAAAAATCCTTCAGCTGCTGGGGAAGCTGCAGGGCAGGCTTCATCAGAGGAAGCTCTGAGCCCTTCCATCTGTGCTGCTGGTTCCTAACCCCACTGTGGGTCAGGTTCATGGGTTTTACACTGTGCTAAGGAAAATACTGGCTTTGGAGACCCAGCCAGGAACCAGGCTGCAGTGCAGTCTTACAGGAGACCGCCCTCAGAGCTCACCTTCCCTCCTGAGACACCCACGGGGATGAGCCCAGCAGAAGTCTGGCACCTAAGCTGCATGTGCAGGTGAGCCATGGGGATGGGGAGCAAACCAAGCCTGGAGATAGGTTCAAGGACATGCTTGGCAGTGTGGGCACAGAGTCTAGAGGAGGTGTCTGGCAGTATAGAAATCTGGGAAACAAATCACCTCTGCAGCTGGCACTTTGGCAACAGCCTTTGCTGGTCCAGTGCTGCTATTCACAACTTCAGGTGGTTGTTAGGTAACTGTGACAGACCTTGGGAAACACAGAAGACCATGCTGGGCAGGACTCTGAATGACTTAGCCACTTAAAGACCAGCTGCATTCCAGGCCCTCTGGTATGAGGGGAGCTCATCCTTAGCAAAGGACTTACCCAGTGCAAGGTCCAGCGGCTGAAGCCGAAGCTAAATGATTGCATACAGTGAGAGGATTTTTAGCACAAGTAACAGTCACTGGGAGAATCTGCCAGGAGCTGCAGTGAGACTTCCCAGCAGCTGCAGCCTCTTCTTGTCCCTAAAAGAAGAGTTCTACTGCAAACATAAATGAAGCAGGGAAAGTCTTACAGCTTCTGTCAGCCGGGAGGGCGAGCGAGATTGTCATCATCGCCTCTGCTGGCCTTGCAACCTCTACAGAGATCAGAGTCCCAGTGGGGAAAAATGGTCCTCAGCTCAGGCTTTCCCACAGCACTGTGGAAAAACACAATGGGAGTACAGAAAAGCTCAGGGTCACTTTGTAACCCTTGTGCCTAGTTCAGTATTTCTACTGGTGAGACCAGAACACCTCGTGGTCGTACCCCAGAGCCCCTCTCCAGCTCCCCGCGCTGGCAGAGCTCAGCAAGACCCAGCACAGCCACCCTCAGAGCCCTCAGCCGGTCAGAGGGTGATCATTCTAACCAGGGCTGAGTCTGCAAGCAGAGGGAGGTTTGCTATTCTCATTTAAGGGGTGGACCAAACCAGAGTGTCTCTGCAATTCCAGGACACACCTCTGGATTCTCCATCTGCCGTGCAGTGGAGCTCAGGGGAATTATGCCACACACAATGCAGGGAGCTGCTGAGCTGGGCTGCACGAGCAGATGTTTCTCCCCTCCCATGCCAAATGCTGTTCTGTAGAGGCACCAGCAGAGGAGAACTCTGCCTGTGTGAAACACAGCATCAAACAGCTCTAGCACAAGTGCCACACCAACAACAGACTCAAGTTTGCTCTGTGCCAGTGTGCTGCCTTTATTACTCTCTGCAGAAAGAGAGCACTGCACACAGCAGGCATCCTCCTGCAGTTGGGTTGGTTAAAGGAAACCAGCAGCTGCTGTCTCCAGGTTCCCAGGAGTGCTCTGTGTGTCTGAAGCAAGGGACACAGGGCCATCGATTTGCTGGGCTGCACACTTCAGGCATGCAGTGAGGCAGCCTTTGGGTGCTACCAGCTCCCTCTTCTACCTGCTGCCTGAGATCATTTTGATGAGAATTCATCAGCTGTGAAGTGAAACCCCTCAAGGACCTGAAATACCTGGAACTGAACAAGGCAGTGCAAAACATCTAACTGTCCAGAGCTTCATGCCCAGAGCATGAACAGATGTACACAGCTGCTGGGCTGCTTCAGCACTGCAGCCCTTTCTACCTGGCACTTGCTGCCCACTGCTGCTGTGACCACGGCAGAGCAGGTCTCAGTGTGGTTGTTCATCAGTGGAGGTTTGAGGTCATGGCATTCACAGTCCACTTGGACACTGAGAGCCAAGATCCTACCTGGTCCTCGCTCTGGAGCAGGGCTGTGAAGCAGAGTGGCTGCTGTGGGGCTTGGGTCTCAGACATGTGCTAAGTAGCAGCCTGGGGGCTTGGCTGAACCTGAGGCTTCCTCACGAAGGCCTCACGTGTTCTGGTGGAGCTGAACAATTCTGTACCACAAACTCAAACTGCTCTCAGACCTGCTGGCCAGGACAGCTCCCAGGAGGGGCTGGCAGCTGGGCCTCTGCAGCAGAAAGCATGCAAGTCTGTCTTTCAAACACAGACAAAGGTTGCCAGCAGACATGCTCAGAGCAGCCTCGCAGTGTGTGCTTGCAGCTCCTGCTGGGGAAAGAGCAAAATGGAAGCTGGAGTCTTCCCAGCTGCTCTGGAGCTAGGCTGACTTGCACTGCACATGAATGCCTGAAGCACTGAGGAACAGGATGAAATGGGAACTGGTAGAACAGGAGAAGCAGTGTCATCTAGGCCAGGCAAAAAGGAACACTGGAGAGGGGTTCCTGCCGAGGAGAGCAAGGGCCTCACACCCACAGAAAACTCACAGCCAGGGGTTCCAGTCGGTGTTTTGGAGGAACTGTCCCCTTCCAGGTGAGAATCTCCTGGGTGTGAGGATGCAGGAGCCTCTGCTGGTGGCAACAGGCTCTCACCATCTCCTGCTACTGCCCTCAGGCATTCACTGACTGCACAAAGCAAGGTAAGGCCCTTTGGAGAATCAGGAGGAGTCCTGTTAGAGGAACTGACTGTGACTGCTGAAGGTTCCCAGTGCAGACTCACACACTGCTTGCAGGGAGAGAAAAGGGGGAAAAGGAGAAAATGTTAGCACTGCAGAACATGCCTCAGTTCAGGGCCATAGCCCCACAGGCTCAGCATCATTTTCCAGGAAACCAAGGCAGAGGAGAAATGGCAGAGATCTAGAGGGAGGTGCTGGAAGGTGTCCAGAGCAGGGCCACGAGGGTGAGCAGAGGGCTGGAGCACCTCTCCTGAGAGGACAGACTGAAGGAGTTGGGGTTGTGCAGTCTGGAGAAGGCTCCCAGGTGACCTTCTTGTGGTCTTCCAATATCTGAAGGGGGCTGCAAGAAAGGTGGGGAGGGACTTTTGAGGGTGTCAGGGAGTGATAGGACTGGGGGGGATGGAGCAACACTAGAAGTGGGGAGATTGAGATTGGATGTTAGGAAGAAGTTGTTCCCCATGAGGGTGGTGAGAGCCTGGCACAGGTTGCCCAGGGAGGTGCTGGCAGCCTCATCCCTGGAGGTGTTTGCAGCCAGGCTGGAGGTGGCTGTGAGCAACCTGCTGTGCTGTGAGGTGTCCCTGGCCATGGCAGGGGGGTTGGAGCTGGCTGAGCCTTGAGGTCCCTTCCAACCCTGACAGTTCTGTGATTCTAGATTCCTGAGCAGTGTCCTTTTCCTGTCAGAGGTGTAAAAAGGTCTGCTTTCAAAATAAAAACATCATCATCATTTAAGGCTGCTCCACAAAAAAACCCAACCACTTTGTGGGAAGATCTCTGTTGCAAACCTCTGTTCAAAGGACTGCATCACTTGACAGCCCTGGCAAAATAAGCTCATGTTGATGTGTCCTGATACAAATACTCTAGCAACAACCAAACCATGCAAGGCCTGTGCAGGTTCCTTCTCTGCTGAGCTAGAATGGACAGGGTAGGGTAGGGTAGGGTAGGGTAGGGCAGGGCAGGGCAGGGTAGGGTAGGGTAGGGCAGGGTAGGGTAGGGTAGGGTAGGGTAGGGTAGGGTAGGGTAGGGTAGGGTAGGGTAGGATGGGATAGGATAGGACGGGATAAAATAGAATGGGATAGAACAGAACAGAACAGAACAGAACAGAATAGAATAGAATAGAATAGAACAGAATAGAATAGAATAGAATTTAACCAGGCTGGAACAGACCTTCAAGCTCATCAAGTCCAGCCCATCAAAATGACCTGTGAGAATGGCAGCTCCTGCATTTGCCTCTCTCCTCCACTCTCACTTCAATACCAGCAAGAGTGCCACATCCATCCATGGTAGCACACACCTGCAAATGTGCCACTCCATCTGCTTGCCCAGCAGGTCAGGGTGGTAGCAGGTACATGCTTTCTGTTGTCTCTCAGCTGGGGAAGCACATCTGAGTGTGTCAAAGGACACTGAGACTCTTGAACGTGTGCAGAGAAGGGCAACAAGGCTGGGGAGGGGTCTGGAGCACAGCCCTGTGAGGAGAGGCTGAGGGAGCTGGGGTTGCTTAGCCTGGAGAAGAGGAGGCTCAGGGGTGACCAAGGGATTGGATGTGGCACTTGGTGCCATGGGTTAGTTAGTCATGAGATGCTGGGTGCTAGGTTGGACTTGGTGATCTCTGAGGTCTTTTCCAGCCTTATTGATTCCATGATTCCATGATTCTCTCCCGTGCTAGCACAGGATGTAGCCTTGGCTCAGCCCCAGAGTGGTTCCCTCATGGAAGTGGTGCCTGTGTAAACACCTGCAGCTTTGTGCTCCTGGCTAGGACAGGAGGCTCTGCAACAGAAGCAGGCACTGTAATGGCATGCAGTACTGACTGTTACTTTTAAGTGAGAAGGATCTTGCACCATTTTAGGTGCAAACCAACACAGCAACAACAGGAGGTGCTTCAAAAGCCTGCCTCACAGAGCCACAAGCTTTTGGTGTGTAAGGATGTCACAAGCTCCCCCAGAACACTGTGGAAGGAAAAACCACCTGACAGGGCATCCCTTTAGGAAAAGCTTTGCATCTTTATTAGTTCCTAGCAGCCACTTCCTCAGGTGTGTGTGTCAGCTCTCAACCAGCTCTACAATTTACCCTGCAGATTTCTGCCCTGCAGAACAAAGAAGAAGAAGAGAAAACTCTTGGGAAAGAAAAGCTGAAGCAGACAGCAGAATTCTGAGCAGGCTGGGCTGTTATTGCTTGGTTAAGATAGTGAAATGCTCAGGGTTGGAGCAGTGGAGGCCAGGAGCTTGCACCTGGCATTTCCTGCCTGGTTGTGCTCTTCCTGCAGGAGCCGTGCCCCCTGTGGGCAGAGGGTCAGACCAGGCACCACTGCTCTTCCTGGACAGCCTGGGGCACGGGCTGAGACACACAGCTGCCACCAAACAGATTGCTCATTCTGACTGCTCCCTTTTCAGTCCCTCTTCAGATGCATGATGCTTTGTGCACCTCAGCTAGGCCTCTTCTGTGGGGCGTGGGGAGGATGAAGTGAAGCAGCAAGCCGAAGCCTCCTGAAGAGATGATACTGGACGGCCAACACAGCAGGAACAGTGTGGAACCAGTCCCTCCAGCTGCGTCCAATCCATTCCTTTCAGCACCTTCATAAACCCAGGAAACTGCCTTGAAGGAAGCACTGCAGCAAAGGCTGCTTGTGGCAAGCAGGAGAGGTCACAAGGAGCACTGCAGCAAAGGCTGCTTGTGGCAAGCAGGAGAGGTCACAAGGAGCACTGCAGCAAAGGCTGCTTGTGGCAAGCAGAAGAGGTCACAAGGAGCACTGCAGCAAAGGCTGCTTGTGACAAGCAGGAGAGGTCACAAGGAGCACTGCAGCAAAGGCTGCTTGTGACAAGCAGAAGAGGTCACAGGGAGCACTGCAGCAAAGGCTGCTTGTGACAAGCAGAAGAGGTCACAAGCAGCACTGCAGCAAAGGCTGCTTGTGACAAGCAGAAGAGGTCACAGGGAGCACTGCAGCAAAGGCTGCTTGTGGCAAGCAGAAGAGGCCACAACTTGCTGGATCCACATAAGCATCCTGTGAACCAGAAGCACCTTTGCTGTGTGGATCTCTGCACTGAACTCCTTACTGGCAGGCTCTTAACCTTTGCCCATGGAAATACTCAAATGGTTCTGGCAGTGTTTTCAGGGTCTCACAAGCCTGCTTCTCCTCTTGTGTGATGCTGCATTGGTCCATCCCAAGCACAACACAGTCACCTACAGGCTGTCCTCACCCATGCCTTGACTGAATTCTGTTGTTTCTGGTCACTACCAGAGCTGGTCACTTCAGAGCACAAACATGGAAGCCACATGGATGGTAAACATCCACTCACCATGGCCATGAGAGCAGACCCCCAGAGAGGTGAGAGCTCCACTGGAGTCATGAAAACTGAGACTACCAAACTGCACTCAGTGTGAGCACGAGGTGAGGAATGCCAAATGATCTGATGCCTTCTGACCATTAAACACAGGCTGATAGTCTTCCTCCTCCCTTCAGTGCTGACAGCATGTTAACTTTCACACACAAGCCAGGAGCAAATGAACTGCTGGTCCAAAGCAGGCAACAGGCTGACAAACAAAGGGTCTCTCATTAGAAGTGCAAGATGAAAGCCAAGCACATTAAAGCAGAGTCTGATGGAGGGAGGGGAGGCTGCTACACTCTGTTACATAAAAGGAGGACAGAGAAAGGGCACCCAGAGTGCACCACAAGGAGACAGGAAGGAAGATGGCAAGGAAAGAGAGGGGAGGAAGTCTGTGCTAACAATGCTTCTAGCTGAGACATCAGCGTGAGGCGTGACAAGCTCAGCCTGTGCTCTCCAGCCTCACACAGCACACCTCAGGATCCGCTGCTGCAGGGTCTGTCTCAAAGCAAAGAGAGCCCCCAGCTCCTCCCATCACCCCATGGAGCAGGGCTGCTTCTGCCTGGATTTGTTCCTGGTCCCTCAGCACACAGCAGGGGCTCTGTGTCACTACGGACACACCTCTCTGCGCCGCTGCTCTGGAGACGCACATCCGAGACTGGAGCGTGCAGTAACCTCTCTCCTGGGTGCTGACCCCCCTGGCAGACTACAGGGTATTCTCCCCACTGTCACTGGGTGGGATCTTCACCTGACTTCCCTTGAAATGAGGACCTACAGAGCACATCAAATGAGACTTGAACCATGAGGAGCTGGTATGAGACAACTGACAGGCTTCCGACTAAGCGACTCCTCCGTCCTTGCAGCTCCCCACGGGAGGATTCAGCACTTGAGGTACCTGAGAACTGTGAAGGATTACAATGTTCACCTGCTGCAGCTGACTACCACAAAGAAAGATGTTGAAGTCAGTTTGGTTGGAAGGGTTATGCCCTCTGCTCTCTTGTTCCAGGACACAAACCACATTAGCTTTGTGTCAGGAATAAATTTGGGTAGAATCTCAAGCCCTCCACTGAATCGTCCCTGCAGAGGTGGCCCATCTTCTCAGCAAGAAGCAGCCTAGGAGAGGGGAAAGAGGAGATGCTGTATCACTGGAGGACAACATGGCAACAAAGGGGTTGAAAGGAGCAAGTCTGACTTACCTTTCTTTGGCTAAAAGGACAGACATCCCCACCAGCTTGGCAAACTCATCAGCTGTGAGAGAACCCTTCTCAGACACCTGTCAGAAACCAAACACAGAGATGAGCTGTGGCACCAGAGGGACAGGAAGGGCTCCCAGGTACCGAGGCAGGCTGAGCCTTGTGAAGGGGCAAGGTGGTTTAACAAATCCCTTGGACAGACAACTAGTTTACAAAGTACAAGTAACAGTATTTCCTCTCAGAAATACTCATTCCTGTCTCCTGGGAGAACTGCCAGGGATGAGAGAGGGCCAGGAGGATGAGCAGAGGGCTGGAGCACCTCTCCTGTGAGGACAGACTGAAGGAGTTGGGGCTGTTCAGTCTGCAGAAGAGAAGGCTCCCAGGTGACCTCATTGTGGCCTTCCAGGATCTGAAGGGGGCTCCAGGAAGGCTGGGGAGGGACCTTGAACACAAGCCCTATGAGGAGAGGCTGAGGGAGCTGGGATTGTTTAGCCTGGAGAAGAGGAGGCTCAGGGGTGACCTTATTGCCCTCTACAACTACCTGAAGGGTGGCTGTAGCCAGGAGGGAGTTGGCCTCTTCTCCCAGGCAACCAGCACCAGAACAAGGGGACACAGTCTCAAGCTGCGCCAGGGGAGGTTCAGACTCGAGGTGAGGAGGAAGTTCTTCACTGAGCGAGTCATTCGGCATTGGAATGGGTTGCCCAGGGAGGTGGTTGAGTCATCGACCCTGGAGGCGTTCAAGGGGAGATTGGACGTGGCACTTGGTGCCATGGTCTAGTCATGGGGTCTGCGGTGTCAGGTTGGACTCGATGATCCTCGAGGTCCTTTCCAACCTAAGTGATACTGTGATACTGTGATACTGTGACTGCTCAGGATCTCAGGGAGTGCTAGGACTAGGGGGAATGGAATGAAGCTGGAGGTGGGGAGATTGAGGCTGGAGGGGAGGAGGAAGTTCTTCCCCAGGAGAGTGGTGAAGCCCTGGAATGGGTTGTCCAGGGAGGTGGTTGGGGCCCTGTCCCTGGAGGTGTTTAAGGCCAGGCTGGCTGAGGCTGTGGCCAGGCTGATGTAGTGTGGGGTGTCCCTGCCCATGGCAGGGAGGTTGGGATTGGATGATCCCTGTGGTCCCTTCCACCCCTGACTGATACTGTGGTACTGTGATACTATGAAAGAAGGAACTCAGAAAAGAGTTAAACCTGAAGGAAGGAAAATTAATGCCTCATGTGGTGCTGTTTCCTTCAGACTGTTGTCAGAGCTGCCCTGAGCCAGAAGGGAGAGCAGAGCAGCTCAGAGAGCAGCATAGCCTCACAAGCAGGATCTGCACAGCCCAGCCCAACAAAGTGATGCTGCAGTCAGCAAAGCCCACAGGAAGAAACAACCAACCTGCTCAGGGCAGGTCACCAATCAGCAAGTTCTTAAAGTCATCTCAGGCAGGAGTGGAGACTCTTTTAGTTTAGTAGGAGTTAAATACCCCCCTTGGCTCAGTACACCTGGTGCCATGGCCTAGTCATGGGGCCTGTGGTGACAGGTTGGACTTGATGATCTTTGAGGTCTCTTCCAACCTTGGTGATTCTGTGATACTCCTCCCTATGTTATGCCATGCTGGAGGCCTCAAGAGAAGCCAGCAGCACATTCCATTGACACAAGAAAGAGCTTCAGTCTTGGGAGCCAAAATGCTGACCCCCCTGTCTCAGCCATGCCAGTCAACAGATGCCACAGTGAGGCCTCCCCACCCAGGCTGGGCCTGGGGATGCTTGCAGGAGTGCAGAAGCAGTGTGGTTTAGCACTGCACCGAATTTCCCACACAAACATGCTTTACTGCTCCACAAATCAGTCATTTGCCATTCCTCCATGGCTTCAGGCTCCTGCAAGCTTGCACATGCAGCTGGAGCTGCCCCTTCCTCTCCCCCACAGGCCTGCTCTGCACTCTGCATCGCTCTCAGCAGTGATCTGCTCCCAGAAACTCAGATGAGCTTACTCCTGACTTGGGCTGTGGTGAAGCTCAGTGATACACCTGAGCAGTGGCAGTCTGCCACACAATCTAGTATGCACATGGGTGATCAATCTCTGCCCCCCAAGCCACCTCTCCCATCCAGGGTGGCTTTGGCTTTCCATGCCACTGCCTGGCTGCAGCAGCTATTCAAACCACATCTCTCCCCTGCCTGAAACCCTCTGACTTCCTTTTGCTTCTCCCCAGAAGTTTCATGTCACTGCACACGAAGCACAAGGCATTCCTGGCCACCAGCCTGACCTCATCTTCCCTTTCCCTCCTAATTCAAAGCCTCTCCCTGACCTTTTTCTGTGAAAATGAAAGAAAAAAGGCATTTCGTAATGGCTAGGCTGGGGACTGAGCTGTTGGAGAGCAGCAAAGGGGCAAAGGACCTGGGGGTCCTAGTGCATGGAAGGATGAGGATGAGCCAGCAACGTGCTCCTGTGGCCAAGAAGGCCAAGGCCATTCTGGGCTGGATTAGAAGGGCTGTGGTTAGTAGGAGCAGGGAAGCTCTCCTCCCCCTCTGCTCTGCCCTGGTGAGGCTGGATCTCAAATGTTGTGTCCACTTCTGGGCCCCTCAGGTCAAGAAGGACCTCAGGGAACTGCTTGAGAGAGTCCAGCACAGAGCCACAGAAATGCTGAAGGGAGTGGAAGATCTTCCTTAGGAGGAGAGCCTGAGGGGGCTGAGGGCTCTGTAGCTTGGGGAGGAGGAGCCTGAGGGTGACCTCATGCATGCTGATAAAGATGTGCAGGGTGAGTGCTGAGAGGCTGGAGCCAGGCTCTGCTGGGGGATGCCCAGGGACAGGACAAGGGGCAATGGGTGGAAGCTGAGGCAGAGGAACTGCCATGGAAACAGGAGGGAAAATGTTTTCCCTGTGAGGGTGACAGAAGCCTGGAGCAGGCTGCCCAGGGGGGCTGTGGGGTCTCCCTCTCTGGAGATGTTCAAAGCCCACCTGGATGAGCTCCCATGTGATCTGGTATAGGTGATCCTGCTCTGGCAGGGGGCTTGGACTGGATGAGCTTTCAAGATCCCTTCCAGCCCTTCCCAGTCTGTGGTACATCCACATCTGCTGCTTTCTGCACCTGTTTGTTATCAAGGAAGGGCTTTGCTCTCACCTCAGAGAGGTTGAGCACTGTCACTGAGAGCAACAGCCTCATGAGGAAACAAAACTCATCACAAAAAAGATGGACTAGGTATTCTGGTGTTTGTCTGTGCATGTCAGGAAATTAACTGAGAGGATTCATGTGCAGAGCTTTAAGCACTGCAGTCCTGGTAATTCAGGATGGGCCCTTTCAGGTGGCTAAATACACCTGGCTCATCTAAAGCTTTGTGCTGAGAGGAAGCTGTCTAGTAACAGCCATGCAGGCAGCACTGAGAGTTCCCCTGGTGTATCAAGAGAGAAAGTGTCTGCAAGTGGCTGCCTAAGGCAAAGCCCTCTCTGACTTTGCTCTTTGACTTTGGATACACTGAATTGGCCTTCACTCAACTTCATGAAAGCCAAAACCAACAACATCCTCCTGGAAAAGACACAGGGAAATGCACCAGCTGATGGGCTAGTGAGGCTCTAAGGAGCTCAGAGGTAGCAAGACCACAGAGGTTTACCACACTGAGCAATTCATAGTACCACAGTATCAGTCAGGGTTGGAAGGGACCACAAGGATCATCCAGTTCCAACCCCCCTGCCATGGGCAGGGACACCCCACACTAGATCAGCCTGGCCACAGCCTCATCCAGCCTGGCCTTAAACACCTCCAGGGACAGGGCCCCAACCACCTCCCTGGACAACCCATTCCAGGGCTTCACCACTCTCATGGGGAAGAACTTCCTCCTCCCCTCCAGCCTCAATCTCCCCACCTCCAGCTTCATTCCATTCCCCCTAGTCCTAGCACTGCCTGAGATCCTGAGCAGTCCCTCCCCAGCCTTCCTGTAGCCCCCTTCAGATACTGGAAGGCCACAATGAGGTCAGCTGGGAGCCTTCTCTTCTGCAGACTGAACAGCCCCAACTCCTTCAGTCTGTCCTCACAGGAGAGGTGCTCCAGCCCTCTGCTCATCCTCCTGGCCCTGCTCTGGGCACCTTCCAGCACCTCCAGATCCCTCTTGTCATAGGGGCTCCAGAACTGGAGGCAGGACTCCAGGTGGGGTCTCCCCAGAGCTGAGCAGAGGGGGAGAATCACCTCCCTTGCCCTGCTGGCCACACTTCTGATGCAGCCCAGGCTCTGGTTGGCTTTCTGGGCTGCAAGTGCACACTGAGAGCTCCTGGTGAGCTTCTCCTCCCCCAGCACCCCCAAGGCTCTCTCCTCAGGGCTACTTTCCAGCCAGTCACTGCCCAGCCTGGATTTGTGCCTGGGATTGCCTCCACCCAGCTGCAGGACCCTGCCCTTGGTCTTGTTGAACCTCCTGAGGTTGGCTTGTGCCCACCTCTCCAGCCTGTCCAGCTCCCTCTGGATGGATCCCTTCCCTCCAGCTGTCTGCTGCACCACACAGCTTGGTGTCATCAGCAAACCTGCTGAGGGTGCACTCAGTGCCACTGTGCCTGGCAGCCACCACATTCATGCTAGTTCTGTTCCTGATAAAGCTAACTCAACTCAAACACACCACTCCCCCACCAAGCCCCTGTGGCAGCAGCAGGCTCAGACCCTGCTGTTCCTCACACAATCTGCTATGTCATGACAGGAACTCAAACCAAACAATTGCCTGTATCAACACTCAAGAGCTACTTTTACTGCTTTCAAGCACATTGTGTACAGTGCCTGGAGCCCACTGCTGTTCAATGCAGTGCTTAATACATGCCATGAATTTCATTCCACAGTACAAAGGAGCTGAGAAAGGCTGAAGGGTTAACAATGCTTGAAAAGAGATGGGAAGGTGATTTGTTCCTTCAGGAGAAAGCAATCACTGCGATTACTGCCTGCACAGACTTTGCAGATGCCAAGTGCTCTTTAGGTCTTAGCAGTGAGGCAGCTTCCACATGGAACATTTTGGGTTTCAAAGCCTCCCAAGGAAATCCTGCACCTCAAGACTCAACACTTCATGTGTTGAAACCTCCCCAGCAGGGTCAGAGCACTTAAAGAGATGAGGGACACTTACTGTCTCTAGGGCAGCAGCTACCATCTCCTCCTCATTGTGAGACTGGAGCTCGATCACCATCACACCGCTGTCAAACATCCGGAGCCTAAAGCAAGAGAGTCAAAGCAGCTGAAAGCCCTGAGTGCAGCACCCCCTGCATCCCCTGTGTGCCAGTGCTTCAGCCACAACAACCCCAGGCAGAGCTGCAGGCTGGGGGCAGAGTGGCTGAGAGCAGCCAGGCAGAGAGGGACCTGGGGGTGCTGGTTGATGGCAGGCTGAACATGAGCCTGCAGTGTGCCCAGGCAGCCAGGAGGGCCAATGGCATCCTGGGCTGCATCAGGAGCAGTGTGGCCAGCAGGAGCAGGGAGGTCATTCTGCCCCTGGACACTGCACTTGAGTCCTGTGTCCAGTTCTGGGCCCCTCAGTTTAGGAAGGAGGTTGACTTGCTGGAAGGTGTCCAGAGAAGGGCAACAAAGCTGGGGAGGGGTCTGGAGCACAGCCCTGTGAGGAGAGGCTGAGGGAGCTGGGGTTGCTTAGCCTGGAGAAGAGGAGGCTCAGGGGAGACCTTCTTGCTCTCTCCAGCTCCCTGAAGGGAGGTTGTAGGCAGGTGGGGGTTGGTCTCTTCTCCCAGGCAGCCAGCACCAGAACAAGAGGACACAGTCTCAAGCTGCACCAGGGGAGGTTCAGGCTGGAGGTTAGGAGGAAGTTCTACACAGAGAGAGTGATTGCCCATTGGAATGTGCTGCCTGGGGAGGTGGTGGAGTCACCATCACTGGAGGTGTTCAGAAGGAGACTTGCTGGGGTGCTTGGTGCCATGGGTTAGTTGATTGGGTGGTGTTGGATGATAGGTTGGACACGGTGATCTTGAAGGTCTCTTCCAACCTGGTCTATTCTATTCTATTCTATTCTATTCTATTCTATTCTATTCTATTCTATTCTATTCCATTCCATTCCATTCCATTCCATTCCATTCCATTCCATTCCATTCCATTCCACTCCACCAGTGGGGAAATAAACCCCCACAATCTCTGTAACATGAACTTAACACTGAAAGCATCCTCAGAACCTGAGGAGGTTGCACAGAGCAGGGCATGTGGCTGGGATTAGTGGAACAGGTTTCCCAGTCTGAAAACAAATGCATAGGAAGTGAAAGGAACATTGTCTTGCCAGCAAAGTGAGCCATGGGCATGTTTGCATGTAGAGGGCATACAGCAGCAGCCTGTAAGCATCCTTTGCTTGGGGAAAAACCAGCAAAGCAAACCACACACTGCAGGGAAGATATTAAGTCCTGCAACCACCAGGGCCTGCCCTGAGAGGGCCATTTTCCCTGACTGCATCTGCAAAGCTCTCACCTTAATGGTAACTTCAGGGACTCCAGCATCTTACAGGCATTTACCAGATCCTCTGGTGACAGCAACTGTTAAAAGAGCAAAACACATTGATTCACAGCTTGCCTCTCAAGAACAGACCCCAAGAGCAAAGCACTTTGAGTGATGGCAGGTACAAAATACACCAGGCCACACAGCAGCCTTCGTTCTCTTGGCCTCTGTGCTCCCTCCTGTACCATTTCTGTGTGCTCCACAATAATCCTTCTGGCCCTCCTCACAGAAAGGACTGACACATCCTGTGAAAAAGCCCCAAACCAAACCACACCACACCAACAACAAAGCCAAAGAGCAACAAAAAAGAACACTAAAAAACCCCCACCCAAGCCCCAAGCCTTCAGCATTGTTTAGTATTCTCTGTCCTTTCACTTTTGATTCCAGATGAGGATGGATTGTCTCTTTTACAGAGTCTGGGCACACCAAAGAAGCATCCAACACACCAACACAGAGGATACCTCAGCCCTGCATGGAAGAAGGAAAAGGGGAAAGGGTAGAACTGCCTTATCCCTGTGCACTGCACTGGTTAGGCCACACCTTGAGTCCTGTGTCCAGCTCTGGGCCCCTCAGGTTAGGAAGGAGGTTGAGTTGCTGGAAGGTGTCCAGAGAAGGGCAACAAAGTTGGTGAGGGGCTTGGAACACAGCCCTGTGAGGAGAGGCTGAGGGAGCTGGGGTTGCTTAGCCTGGAGAAGAGGAGACTCAGGGGAGACCTTCTTGCTCTCTACAACTCCCTGAAGGGAGGTTGTAGCCAGGTGGGGGTTGGTCTCTTCTCCCAGGCAGCCAGCACCAGAACAAGAGGACACAGTCTCAGGGGGAGGTTTAGGCTGGAAGTTAGGAGGAAGTTCTACACAGAGAGAGTGCTTGCCCATTGGAATGGGCTGCCTGGGGAGGTGGTGGAGTCACCATCCCTGGAGGTGTTCAGGAGGAGACTTGCTGGGGTGCTTGGTGCCATGGGTTAGTTGTTTAGGTGGTGTTGGATTGGTTGATGGGTTGGACTCGATGATCTTGAAGGTCTCTTCCAACCTGGTTAATTCTATCCTATCCTATCCTATCCTATCCTATCCTATCCTATCCTATCCTATCCTATCCTATCCTATCCTATCCTATCCTATCCTATCCTATCCTATCCTATCCTATCCTATCCTATCCTAAATGAAGCTATCTTACACACTTCACCCAGTTAGGGAGGCAGTGAGCAGTTGGTAGAACATTTCCCTCCTCCCCTTTGGCTACCTCAGCACTGCAGTGCCTCCTGTAGGCTTTACAGAGCCCCTCTCTCACCTCCAGTCCTCGGGCACGGTTCACCAGGCAGTACACTTCTGTCAGAGACATGATCCCTCCTCGCTCCTGCATCAAGCACAAGCCTGGTCAGAGAAAGAGCAGCAGCCCAGCAGGCAGGAGCAGCTCAGCTTGCATTTGAGGGACTGAAGAGGTGAGCAGGAGTGAAATGAACAAACCACAACAGGAAGAAGCTGCAGAACTGAAGACTCCCCCCAGGCAATACCATGTCTCTCTAGCACAGCTCTTACACCTTCCTCTCATCATTCTGAAACGCAAACCAGGGAGTGCTTGGACTTGAAAGCAGAGCACAAAGCCCACAGCAACAGGGAATTTCAGTGTACTAAGTCTAGCCATTCATTGCTTTTCCTTTGCAGGCATGCTCAGGGCTCCATGCTGAGCAGAGTGTTGCCTCCTTTGCACAGAGACACTGCACATCTGTGCTCTGTAGCAGACCTGTGCTGCTCTAAGTGACAGCAAGGAAGCTCATCTTCTGCTGGGGATCCTGAACTAGGGGAGAGCTTCAGCTACATCAAAACATAAGATGCTGTTAAGGGGCAGCAATAACTCTTCACAGAAAGAGTTGTTGGTCATTGGAATGTGCTGCCCAGGGAGGTGGTGGAGTCCCCACCCCTGGAGGTGTTCAAAAAGGGACTGGATGTGGCACTTGGTGCCATGGTTTAGCTAGTCCTGAGGTGCTGGGTGACAGGTTGGACTGGATGATCTCTGAGGTCTTTTCCAACCTTACTGCTCTCTACAGCTCCCTGAAGGGAGGTTGTAGACAGGCAGAGCTTGGTCTCTTCTCCCAGGCAAGCAGCACCAGAACAAGAGGACACAGTCTCAGGCTGCACCAGGGGAGGTTTAGGCTGGAGGTTAGGAAGAAGTTCTACACAGAGAGAGTGATTGCCCATTGGAATGGGCTGCCTGGGGAGGTGGTGGAGTCACCATCCCTGGAGGTGTTCAGGAGGAGACTTGATGGGGTGCTTGGTGCCATGGGTTAGTTGGTTGGGTGCTGTTGAGTGATAGGTTGGACTTGATCTTGAAGATCTCTTCCAACCTGGTCTATTCTATTCTATTCTATTCTATTCTGCTCTGCTCTGCTCTACTCTACTCTGCTCTGTGAGCTCTGGGCTATACTTGCCAAAAGACTGACTAGTCCTATTTCCCAGTCAGTGCTGTTTCACTCCTGCTTTAAAGCAGCAATACCCTGCAGCAAGGGCTGAACACAGGGCTCCTCAAACAGAAGGGAGCCTGCCAGGATGATTTTCTAAGCATGACTGATGTTGAGCAAATTACAGTTTGAGCTCTCATTGCTCCAAAGGAAGATTCTTACAGAGATTTCCAACTTTCCTGGTCAGTGCACAAGCACTGGACACGAAGCTGTGCAGCGAGGTCAGGCTCTACAAACACTCACAACACCTCAGGCAGAAGACAGTGTGCAGCAGAGTTCAGCAACACAGGCAGAACATGCTTGTGCAGAGCCAGGTACTTTACCTCTAGTGGTGTCTGCAGTATCCCAGCCAGTTGCTTGGCCAGCTGCATGTGGTACTGGGTGCCAGATCCATATGTCTCCCTTGTAACTGGGTTAGCTATACCCATGCTCAGCAGGTAGGACTTGAATCTAATGGTCTAAGGAGAGCAATCCATGTGAGAGCACATCAGGCAGGGAATGGCTCTGCTTTTCACAAGCCTTTGCTTTTATGACTATAAGACAGTCTTGGGGAGTAAATGCATTCAGTTTACCACCACTGAAGTCCATGACTAGCAAAGCCAAGGCAACTGGCCTTCCAGGATCTGAAGGGGGCTCCAGGAAGGCTGGGGAGGGACTGCTCAGGATCTCAGGGAGTGCTAGGACTAGGGGGAATGGAATGAAGCTGGAGGTGGGGAGATTGAGGCTGGAGGGGAGGAGGAAGTTCTTCCCCAGGAGAGTGGTGAAGCCCTGGAATGGGTTGTCCAGGGAGGTGGTTGGGGCCCTGTCCCTGGAGGTGTTTAAGGCCAGGCTGGATGAGGCTCTGGCCAGGCTGATCTAGTGTGGGGTGTCCCTGCCCATGGCAGGGGGGCTGGAACTGGATGATCCTTGTGGTCCCTTCCACCCCTGACTGCTACTGTGCTACTATGAACACTTAACTTATTTGTGACCAGGGGAGGTTAAAGATAGCCAAAAACCCCCAAAGACAAAGGCAGCAAAACCTTTGCTTTTAAGAAAGGCCCAGGGAAAAGCTACCACTGAAGAAGTAAGTGACTGTTACTTGGTGGAGAGTTAAAACCCAAACAAAGCCAGCCAGGAGGTGCCCTGTGGTGAGATTACAGGAGTCAAACAACTTCCTTTTGCATAGCAACATTTCTGTGGACCCCAAAGTCATTTACCTCATCTTCAGTGATGTCACCTTGCTTCTCTTTAATTTTGTTAGCTATTGACTTGGATAACTCCACCATTTCCTTAGCCTGCCAAGAAAGACACAGAGGGTCAAAGACCCAGCCCAGCAGAAAACCAAACACTAAGGCTGAGGAGCAAGCAGAAGTCTGCTGGGGCAAGGGACAGGCCATACCTTCTCCATCAGTTTGCTCAGATCTTCAAAAGCCTGCAAGGAAATAAATGCAGACAGAGATCAGTACAAGCACAGCACTCAGCTTCATGGGTGCAGCCAGCTGCCCTTCTTCACCCATCCAGGCTGCTCCCAAGAGCTGTTCTCCCTTTAGATCAGTGTGTTACAATGGGAGACAGCAGAGAGCTTTATGCCAGGTCTTAAAGTCAAAATGCTAATACCCATAAACAACCAAGAGTAGAGAAAAGAAGCAACTACCCCCCTGTGCTCCCAGAATGGAGCACTAGTTACAAATCATTTGTGAAGTGGTGGTGTTGGATGACAGGTTGGACACAATGATCTTGAAGGTCTCTTCCAACCTGGTCTGGTCTATTCTATTCTATTCTATTCTATTCTATTCTATTCTATTCTATTCTATTCTATTCTATTCTCTGTGATGGGAAGGAACAATGAGATACTGAGGACCAGGGAAGATTAACCTGCCCCAGTTCATTCTGCTGGCCTACAAGCTGGTGGGAGGTTTCTCAGTGGTGATGGGAGGTTTTCTCCCAACAGTTCACCCTCACACAAGCACATCTATTGTTTCTGGCCAGCAGCAGGCCAGCCATAAAGCTACAGAAAACAGAATGAACCAGGCTGGAAAAGACCTCAGAGATCCTCAAGTCCAACCTATCACCCAGCACCATCTGATCAACTAAACCATGGCACCAAGTGCCTCAGCCAGGCTCTTCCTAAACACCTCCAGGGATGGTGACTCCACCACCTCCCTGGGCAGCACATCCCAATGGCCAATCTCTCTTGCTGGGAAGAATTTCTTCCTCACCTCCAGCCTAAACCTCCCCTGGCACAGCTTGAGACTGTGTCCTCTTGTTCTGGTGCTGGTTGCCTGGGAGAAGAGACCAACCCCCACCTGGCTACAACCTCCCTTCAGGGAGTTGGAGAGAGCAAGAAGGTCTCCCCTGAGCCTCCTCTTCTCCAGGCTAAGCAACCCCAGCTCCCTCAGCCTCTCCTCACAGGGCTGTGTTCCAAGCCCCTCACCAGCTTTCTTGCCCTTCTCTGGACACCTTCCAGCATCTCAACCTCCTTCCTAACCTGAGGGGCCCAGAACTGGACACAGGACTCAAGGTGTGGCCTAACCAGTGCAGTGTCCAGGGGCAGAATGACCTCCCTGCTCCTGCTGGCCACACTCTTCCTGATGCAGCCCAGGATGCCATTGGCCCTCCTGGCTGCCTGGGCACACTGCAGGCTCATGTTCAGCCTACCATCAACCAGCACCCCCAGGTCCCTCTCTGCCTGGCTGCTCTCAGCCACTCTGCCCCCAGCCTGCAGCACTGTAGCAGAGGAGAGAAAGAGATGCCTCCAGGAACAGAGAAGGTTTCTTCTCCATATGAAGCCCTCCCAGTGGTGTCTGTGTTTCTCCACTGTCTGGAAGAGTTTAGCCTCTTAACTCTTGGCACCTAAGTCAGGCACCCAAAACAAAGCTGGATGAAGTTAGGCCCAAGGAGAGACAGGGAAATACACTACCAGGTAACAACAACCAACCTGCCCCTACCAGAACAAAAGCTTTGCTCTGGGCTCTGTACTCTGACTTCCTACTCTGCCATGCTCCATAACCCACAACAGATGTCCCAATCTCCAGTGCAAATCAAAGCCTTCTGCTGTACTTGTACATGACACCAACAAGCAGTCCTCCAGCAAGGCCCTTCCCAGCTTCTTTCTAATCTCTGTCAGGGCCATGGCAACATCCCTCATCCAGAGAGGCCTTGGCTGAGCTCAACAAACAGCAGGCTGTGGCTCACTCCTCCCCTGCCTGACTCACCCAGGGCCAGGCTGGAAACAAAGGGGAATGTGCACACACCTAACAGGAACTTCCTCAGATAAACAAAGGCCTACAGAACTGCCTTCTTATCAGCACTGAACAGCAGCTGCAGGAAGCCTTTTCCTGGAAGCCAGGGCACCATTCTTCAAACCAAGGCCTGGATAACATTTGGAGCAGGAGGCAGGCAGGACTTCCCAGGCTGGGCTTTGCCTGCCTCCACACAGCACACAGGAATGCATCTCTTTCACTCTCTGACACAGCTGCTGATGGAAAACCAGCCAGACAATCCCTTTTGAACTGCACACACATGCATGTAGCCACAAGCCCTTTGGAGCTCCACACAGAGGGAACTTCCCTCAGCACACTCCCCATGAAGAGAGGAGGCAGCTTTGAATGCTGCCAGTGCTGCTCCCAGCACCCAGCCTGCAGAGGTACTGTGCTTCCCTGAGGCCTGAGAGCAGTGCTTCACACAGCCACAGACTGCTCTGCCTTGGCAGGGACCTTCTGGCCATCCAGCCCAATCCCCCTGCAGCTGTTCCAGCAGGGACACCTTCAGCTAGAGCAGGCTGCTCAGAGCCCATGGAGCCTGACACTGAGAGGTGAGAAACACTCCTGAGCTCTCTGGCTGCACTCAGTTACAGCCAACAGCCCAAGGTGCAGGTGGAGAGCAGGGTGCCAAGTGGTGACCCTCAGGGGCTGGCACTGGGACCAGGGCTTTTTAACACCTTTGTCAGTGACAGGCACTGAGTGCACCCTCAGCAGCTCTGGGGCTGAGCCCGAGCTGTGTGGTGCAGCAGACAGCTGGAGGGAAGGGATCCATCCAGAGGGCCCTGGACAGGCTGGAGAGGTGTCCCCAAGCCAGCCTCATGAAGCTCAACAAGGCCAAGTGCAAGGTCCCACACCTGGGTAGGGGTGATGCCAGGCACAGATATAGGCTGGGTGAGGAATGGCTCAAGGGCAGTCTTGAGGAGAAGGACCTGGGGATGTCAGCTGCTGAAGAACTCAAGAGGAGCTGGTAATGTGCACTTGCAGCCCAGAAGGCAAACCATGTCCTGGGCTGCATCAAGTGTGACCAGCAGGGTGAGGGAGGTGATTCTCCCCTTCACTCTGCTCTTGGGAGAGCCCAGCTGGAGCACTGTGCTCATTTCTGGGCTCCCAGCACAGGAGGGACACCAAACAGCTGGAGTGTGTTCAGAGGAGGGCCATGAAGATGAACAGAGGGCTGGACCTCCTCCCATATGGGGACAGGCTACAGCAGCTGGGGCTGTTCAGCTTGGAGAAAAGAAGGCTCTGGAGAGACCTTCCAGTGGCCTTCCAGGACCTGAAGGGGCCTACAAGAGAGTCACGAAAGAACTTCTGAGGGCTTGCAGTGGTAGGATGAGAGGAATGGATTTCAGCTTGAGAAGGGCAGATTGAGACTGGGCACTGGAGGGAAGTTCTTTCCAGTGAGGGTGGTGAGACTGGCACAGGCTGCCCAGGGAGGTTGTGGATATCCCCTCCCTGGAGGTGTTCAAGGCCAGGCTGGATGAGGCCCTGAGCAACCTGGGCTGGTGGGAGGTGTCCCTGCCCATGGCAGGGGGTTAGAACTAGATGATCATTAAGGTCCCTTCCAATCCAAACCATTCCATGAATCCATGAGATTCTTGTTATGGTTAACTTTTCCCCAGACAAGGCCTCTGTGTCCTCTTGTTCTGGTGCTGGCTGCCTGGGAGAAGAGACCAACCCCCTCCTGGCTGCAACCTCCCTTCAGGGAGTTGGAGAGAGCAAGAAGGTCTCCCCTGAGCCTCCTCTTCTCCAGGCTAAGCAACCCCAGCTCCCTCAGCCTCTCCTCACAGGGCTGTGCTCCAGACCCCTCCCCAGCTTTGTTGCCCTTCTCTGGACACCTTCCAGCATCTCAACCTCCTTCCTAACCTGAGGGGCCCAGAACTGGACACAGGACTCGAGGTGTGGCCTAACCAGTGCAGTGTCCAGGGGCAGAATGACCTCCCTGCTCCTGCTGGCCACACTGTTCCTGATGCAGGCCAGGATGCCCTTGGCCTTCTTGGCCCCCTGGGCACACTGCAGGCTCCTGTTCAGCCTACTCTCAACCAGCACCCCCAGGTCCCTCTCTGCCTTAGGTCCCTTGCTGCTTCCTGGGCTACAGAACATGTTGCTGCAATTACAAGTCAAAGTCTGATGATTAGAACATGAGTATTTGTAAGATGGAAACCTAACTTCAGCAGCTGTGTGCAGGCAGATCCTCAGTGGATTCCTCCTAACATGCATGAGCTTTTCAGCTGAAATAAAAGTTAGATGGAAAACAGAGAAAAGGAGAAAGAAGGCAACCCCCAACCCAAACCTGCAGCTGTCTCTGTCTGCAGACACTTTGTGCTCTGCTCCCCTGATGAACAGTCCCTGAACTCAAGATGTCTAGCTCTTGCAAGCTGCATTCCAGAATGCAGACTGCTGGTTCCACAGAGCAGCCTTCCTGAGGGGGACTGCTGAAACCAGGACCTCTGCTTCTGTGGAAGGGCCAGTTCAACAAATACCTGCCATGCACACACTCTTAACCAGCTCAGAACCAAGCAAGAGTCTCACCAGCCCCTCCAGAGTGTGGATGAATGGGGAGGGCTCAGGTGGTTGGCCTTGAGCCCCAGCAGCACTTACCTCAGAAATGTTTTTGTCAGTCTCTTTTCTTTTCTCCTCTAACTTCCTTTCAATTCCTACAATTCCTACTGCCCTTATTCTTCCTGCCTGCAAAAGAAAAGACAGGAAGGGATCAAAATAGGAAATGGTTAAGTTTTCTCATCCTCCTCCCTGTGCACAAACTCAGGTTAGAAGGCAGGAAACATTCCCCCCCAGAGCTGACATCATAAGTGCAGTGTTTCTTACACTCCTTCTGAAGCCAGTGTGAAAAACTCCAGCACAGAGCAAGCACAAAGGATGTGCAGCTCTGCTGCAGTGCTCAGGGAGCAGAATGACTCCAGAGAGGCCATGGATACAGAGATGCATTCCTGCTCCTCCCAGCTAGAGCCTCCCATACTGCTGCTGCTGAAGTGCAGAATGAGGGAGTGCATCTGCACACAGCAGGCACAAGAGATGCAGCCTGCAGAGACAGGCACAGGAACACAGTGCTGGGGCAGGGCTAGCTCACCTTGCTGAGAAGCACCAGAATGGAAGTGAAGGTGAGCTTGATGCCAGTTGTGTTTTGGTGCCTGGCATGTGTGCCAGCCCTCAAGGCTTAGCCCTGCTGTTGAAGCTGTGATGTGGCTGAAGCACAGGAGTAAGGCACCCTGATGCAGTGACTGCTGACACAAGGCACAGGCTTCCCCAGGAGTCCAGAGGCAATTACAAAGGCTGCCACACTTGCCACTGAATCACCCATTTCATGCACAGAGTGCTGTGTGCTTGATGCATTCACAGCCTCAACACAGTCAGATACAGCAACCACAGCTGTGTGTTTGCCAGGGCTGCACAGGAGCGTGCAGGCAGAGGGAGGAGGCAGCCTGACATCACAGAGATTCTCCTGGCAGCTGTCTGTTTAGAACAGGCATTTAAACCAATGTTTGATTTGAACAGGCTCCACATAGGCTCCAAAGCCATATAAAAACAGTGTAAGAGTTATGTGTGACTTGCAGGCACACAGAGGAGCCCTGAAATGGCAGGATCCAGAGTCTGTCAGCCTGTCATGGACAGGGAAATCACAGGCAAGTGTGTGTTTATACCTCACAAGTACACAAGGGTTTGTGTGTCTGACTACACAAAAAATGAGCTCATTACCACTATTCAAGCCCAAACACACTCCAAGAGAGAGGCCACAGAATTGTGTGTCAGGTGAAAACTGGGCAGGAAAAGCTAACTGAAGTCAGTGCAGAAATGGGCAAAGCAAAGCTGAACTCCCCCCATGCCCACGGAGCTGGGAGAGGCATGCAGGTGCAGCACAGGGGGCAGCAAGGGGAGTGAAGCTGGGACTGCACACAGCTCCTGCTCAGCAGCTCTGCACATACCTGTGGGTCCTTGTTAAGCTGGATGGTCTGAGCAGCAGGCATGCTCTCCCAGCGCCTCTGGGTCATCTCCTCTGACAGCCGTCTGTAGAACTGCAGCGATTAAAGAACGGCAGCAGAGGTTTCACAGACTCTGCAGAGCACCTCTGGCACTTCAGCCTCCTGCTGGTCCCTGGGAGAAACTCCACTCTGAGACACAGCAGCACCCACAGGACAGCAGCATGCATTAGCTGGCAGTTCTTCATGCCCAGTCCTCACAACTACACCTGGTAGAGGAGAGGCCATGGAGCTGCCAGTTAAGCTCTCAGGAGTACTCCAGGACACTCACAATGGTCCAGAGCATGCTGCAGGTCAACAGGGCAAGGCTGGCAGGCTTTTGAAAGAAGGGCAGTTGAACAACCCAGTTACCCTGTTTGTTATTCAGCAACATAAAGAGAGCATGGCTGGGTTACATCTCTGCTTAAGGCCAACAGCAGGAGGGGACATGAGTTACTGCTTACCAGTGTGTGCAGCACAGGGCCACCGAGGCTGGAAGAGACCTCAGCGGTCAGCGAGTCCAACCTCCCACCACACACCTCATGGCTAAGGGCCACATCCAATCCCCTCCTGAACACCTCCAGGGATGGGGACTCCACCACCTCCCTGGGCAGCACATCCCAATGACAAAACCTGAGGGAGCTGGGGGTGCTGACTGACAGCTGCCTAAACATGAGCCAGCAGTGTGCCCAGGCAGCCAGGAGGGCCAATGGCATCCTGGCCTGCATCAGGAAGAGTGTGGCCAGCAGGAGCAGGGAGGTCATTCTGCCCCTGGACACTGCACTGGTTAGGCCACACCTTGAGTCCTGTGTCCAGCTCTGGGCCCCTCAGTTTAGGAAGGACATTGAGACACTTGAAGGTGTCCAGAGAAGGGCAACAAAGCTGGGGAGAGGCCTTGAGCACAGCCCTGTGAGGAGAGGCTGAGGGAGCTGGGGTTGCTTAGCCTGGAGAAGAGGAGGCTCAGGGGAGACCTTCTTGCTCTCTACAACTACCTGAAGGGAGGTTGTAGCCAGGTGGGGGTTGGTCTCTTCTCCCAGGCAGCCAGCACCAGAACAAGAGGACACAGCCTCAAGCTGTGCCAGGGGAGGTTTAGGCTGGAGGTGAGGAGAAAGTTCTTCCCTGAGAGAGTTGTTGGCCATTGGAATGTGCTGCCCAGGGAGGTGGTGGAGTCACCATCCCTGGAGAGGTTCAAGAGAGGATTGGATGTGGCACTTGGAGCCATGGTGTGGTCATGAGGTCTCTGGTGAGAGGTTGGACTCGATGATCCTTGAGGTCTCTTCCACCCTTGGTGACCCTGTGACCCTGTGACCCTGTGACCCCTACTGCAAGCTGCAAAGCTGATTTCCTGCAGCACACAGCTCCAGCTTTTTGTCAGGGTCAGATCTCTCAGTCTCTTCAGGTGAGGACCTTGCTCTGTGGAGCTCCTTCACCAAGCACAATCTCTGGGGTTAGGATAAGCCTCCTTCTACAGGGACATTGCTTTTTGGCTTTTTCAGACTGCTCAAAGCCTTTGAGACTCAGTGTAGGTAAGAAATAAATGGAGGTTTATAAACCACAGCAGTCAAACAAAGCTTGAAGACAACAAGAAGTGTCCAGAAGTAAAATCAGAGAGGGAGTTGCTTCATTCCCCTTCAGCAGAGGGCTGGCTAACATGAAACACCTTTTGCTCTCTGAATCATGTCAAGGATTTCAGAGATGCCATGCAGGGAAATCCTCTGTTGAGTTTAAAGATTAAGCAAAGAAGCACAAGAAGAGATGAAATCCACCAGACTGAGGACAGAGCCTAACAGTGCCTCTTGATGTTTCCAGAGCTGTGTCTGCATTAGCTAACTGAACTGCTTAACCCTGAGGGCTCACAGTGTTTCCCTGCAAATAGAAGGATGCACTGGAAAAGCTCCACCCCAAAAGCAAACAGGGAAGGCTCATGGAAAACCATCATCAACAGAGAGAGAGGAGAAAAGCAGGTCTGAACATCTGGGCTTGCCTGGGACAAACCTTACCTCGATCTGGCCGTGCTCCTTGAAGGAAAGCTTGATGTAGGAAGATTTGCTGCTTTGGAAGGGCCCAGGCTCTTTGTTTGAGGCAGCAGGATGGAGGTGCACTACTATCTTGGCACTAGGAGAAAGTGAAAGAGAAGAGGCAGCTCTCTGTAACACACCACAACACCAGGCAGCCTGCCATCCAAGTTCTCTCTTTAACCAAAGCCTCTATGAACTTCCTCCCACATCCAATGATGCTTTGCCTCTGTGCACCAACAGCTCAGGACTGTGACTCACCACTGTGGCAGCCCTTCCACTGCAACCCCTGCATGCTCCACACCAGCAACACCTCACACATACCACAGGGAGCCACCACTGGCTCTCAGGAAATCAGTGTCACCTATTTCACAGCTCAGGCAGTCATTTCTGAAACATCTTTTGGTAAAGATAAAACCTGTGAGCACAGACTGAAGGAGTTGGGGCTGTTCAGGCTGGAGGACAGAAGGCTCCCAGGTGACCTCAGTGTGGCCTTCCAGGATCTGCAGGGGGCTACAGGAAGGCTGGGGAGGGACTGCTCAGGATCTCAGGCAGTGCTAGGACTAGGGGGAATGGAATGAAGCTGGAGGTGGGGAGATTGAGGCTGGAGGTGAGGAGGAAGTTCTTCCCCAGGAGAGTGGTGAAGCCCTGGAATGGGTTGTGCAGGGAGGTGGTTGGGGCCCTGTCCCTGGAGGTGTTTAAGGCCAGGCTGGATGAGGCTGTGGCCAGGCTGATGTAGTGTGGGGTGTCCCTGCCCATGGCAGGGGGTTGGGACAGGATGATCCTTGTGGTCCCTTCCACCCCTGACTGATACTGTGATCCTGACCATCCAGCAGTCATTCCACACAGTTTTGGCCTTGCAGCCATTACTGCCAAAAGGCTCTGCCTGTGTCCCAGGACAAGGGCTCAGTACTGTGGTGAATCTGTCTCACTTGTCATGTGAATCTGTCCAAACCACCACTCAAAGGTAAGATGCATGGGAATAGGAGTCCAAGATGCCACCTCCCACCAAACCAACCTTGAGATAGCAGGCCTTTAGGAACTGCTGTCACAGTAGGACAGCAAGTCTGCCATCCCACCTCATCCCACTGCTAACTTTTCCTCATGGAGCTCCATCTACTTGGCATCTCCAGACTCTGAAGAAAGGACCTGGGGGTCCTGGTAGACAAGAGGATGACCATGAGCTGGCAGTGTGCCCTCGTGGCCAAGGCCAGTGGCACCTGGGGTACATTAAGAGGGGTGTGGGCAGTAGGTGGAGGGAGTTTCTCTGCCACCTTTACTCTGCATTGGTGAGGCCTCCCCTGGGATACTGTGTGCAGTTCTGGGCACCTGAGCTCAAGAAGGACAAAGAACTACTGGAGAAAGTCCAGTGCAGAGCCACCAAGATGCTTAAGGAACTGAACATCTATAATATGAGGGAAGTTTGGGAGAGTTGGGTCTGCTCAGCTTGGGGAAGAGGAGGCTGAGTGGAGCTCTTACTAAAGCTTACAAATCTCTAAGGAAGATAGGGGCAGACTCCCCTCAGTGACCCCAGGGACAGGGCAAGAGGCAATGGGCCTACATTTGGACACAAGAAGTTCCAGCTAAACATGAGAGGAAACTTCTTTGCTTTGAGGGTGGCAGAGCACTGGAGCAGGCTGCCCTGAGGTGGTGGAGTCTCCATCTCTGGAGACTTCCAAGGCCCCCCTGGCTGTGTCCCTGTGTGATCTGCTTTAGGTGGTCCTGCTCTGGCAGGGGGGTTAGACTTGACCTTTAGAGGCCCATTCCAACTCCTCCTATTCTGTAGTTAAATGATTGAGCTGATTTGCTCTGGGTGCCTCCAGCACACAGCCTTCCATGCCTGTCTGCAGGGGGCAAGCAGATGTCAGCTCTGTGTCTCTGTCCTGCTCCAGCTCAGAGAGTTTGCCCTCTTCTTCCTGTGAAACTTCTTTGTATAGATGAGCATAACTGAATGAGTTATTCAAGGAAGCAGAGCCACCTGAGTTCCTTGGAGCCATGGCTAGCACTGCCATGCTCTGCATCAGTCACATGCTCATGACAAGCTCTGTCCCATGGGAAGTGGCACAACTTCCATTCCCAAACAGCTCTGTGGCACAACTTCCATTCCCAAACAGCTCTGTGGCACAACTTCCATTCCCAAACAGCTCTGTGGCACAGACCACCACAATGAGCTTTCAAATCCAGGCTCAGCACAATTCCTGTTGTAGCTTCTGACTAATGGGATGAAAAGGGCAAGGTGGGACACACACCTGCTTCATGAGCACCAGCCAGCTACTCAACACACATCAAGCACCACTGTGCCAGGACTCTCCTGCACACCTGACCTCAGGGAGGGAAAGCAGGTCCTTGTGGCTGTCAGTCTGGAGACTTAAGATTGCAAATGGAGCCTGTCATGAATTGCTGTTTAATCCTGGGTACCTCACAGATCATCACAGGCAAAGCATCCCTCTGAAAGAGACAGTGGCCATCACCTCACCTTTTTCCTATGCCAGCTGCTTGCTCTTCAATAAAGATGACCTGAGAGAGAGGCAGAGCGATGCAGCACTCCTGAAACAAGCAAAGCAGACACAAGTGTCATTAAGGCCATACCCTGAGCACCCATGCTCTAAGACACACTGCTCTCTCCTCCATTTCACAGGCAGGACAGGTTTCCCCAGGGGCTGCCTGAGGCACTCCCCATGAAGCATGACCACAACAACCAAACCAATCTAGCAAAGAGAAGCACAAGTAGAGATCTGAGGCAGAACTGCACCTGAGTTGTGGCTAGGCAAAAGAACCCCAAACTGCAGTGCCCATGAGGCAGCTTTAGACACCTGGAGCTAGACTCACAGAAGGACTTGGGAACTAAGCCAATCTTTAGTGTCATAGTTCCTAACTCAAACATGAAATGTTCCACCCCTGCAGTTCATCCCTGCAGGTGCCCAGCATTAACATTGCCACATTGGTGTTACTGTGGCAGCTAAGGCAAAGCCAGCAGTCACCTGCTGAATGCCTGGTAAGGTAGCCCAGCCTCTGAGTGGAACAGGAATTGCTCTGTCCCACATCCAAGGACTTAATCCAGCAGCTGCTGCAACTCAGCAGGCATTTATTGGACTGTGCTCCAGGCAAGGCTGAGCAAGAAACAAGACTGCATCCATCTGGGGGAGACTAGCCTACCCTGGAGAACCTCCTACATGCCTTTGAGACAGAAATTGCTCAAGGGGTGAGAGAGAGAAAGAGAGATTGGCCATGGGGATGTGCTGCCCAGGGAGGTGGTGGAGGCACCACCCCTGGAGGTGTTCAAGAGGGGATTGGATGTGGCACTTGGAGCCATGGTTTAGTTAGTCCTGAGGTGTTGGGTGACAGGTTGGACTTGATGATCTCTGAGGTCTTTCCCAACCTTAGTGATTCTCTGATGCTATGGCTGCAAGAATCTGTTCAGATGTCTGCTCCTGCTTTGGTAACATCAGCACACAACACCTGGTGACAGCCAGCCAGGCACAGGTTACCTTCCCTCCTGGAAGCTCTCTGCTCCATCTGCTGTCAAGCTGGGCCTACCACTGTGTCACCATAAACAGTGCCCTGGGTCCCTCTCACCCCCTGCTACCAAAACTGTTCCTCTTTGCACAGAACAATCAAATCCTCATTCCAGTGGAAACCAGGGAAGCACACAGGCAGGAACTCCACCCAGTGAGTAAATCTCTCACTGGGAAAGAAAACATGGATTGTACTTCCTGTCCTAAAACTCAGTGAGTGCTCTAGACTCCCCTATGGCTCCCAACTCCACAGGTGCTGCACAGCACAGTTCCTGTCTGTGAAATGCCCACACAGCACCAGACACCTGAAATGCAGGAGAAAGGGGGTTCCTTCAACAGAAACTCTGCAGTCTGGGAAATGGCAGCAGAGCCTCTCTGCACAGGATGCACACTGGCAAAAGGATTGACTCTTCAGCTCACAGCTAGAATGCTCTGAACCTCTCTGAAGTGCAGGGACTGGGAGGGACTGCTCAGGATCTGAGGGAGTGCTAGGACTAGGGGGAATGGAATGAAGCTGGAGGTGGGGAGATTGAGGCTGGAGGGGAGGAGGAAGTTCTTCCCCATGAGAGTGGTGAAGCCCTGGAATGGGTTGTGCAGGGAGGTGGTTGGGGCCCTGTCCCTGGAGGTGTTTAAGGCCAGGCTGGCTGAGGCTGTGGCCAGGCTGATGTAGTGTGGGGTGTCCCTGCCCATGGCAGGGGGGTTGGAACTGGATGATCCTTGTGGTCCCTTCAACCCTGACTGATACTGTGATACTAACTTAGAGCCACCCCCTCCTGGTGAGAGGAGCAAGAGGAAGAGATACAAGACCAGAAACAGTCATGAAAATGTTGTGAGTTTCTGTGGATTTTGGTCTTGCTAATGTCTCAAGCTCACACTGTGCATGATTTTGTGATGCAAAATGGCAAGCACAGCTCTGCTGGGGGGGGTTGCCTGCTTTGTTTATCTGTGTCTTCAAGCGCAGATGGCATGTAACAACAGAAGAAGAAGAGCAGAGAAGGAGAAGAGAAGAGGAGGCTCAGGGGAGACCTTCTTGCTCTCCACAACTACCTGAAGGGAGGTTGTAGCCAGGTGGGGGTTGGTCTCTTATCCCAGGCACCCAGCACCAGAACAAGAGGACACAGTCTCAGGCTGCACCAGGGGAGGTTTAGGCTGGAGGTTAGGAAGAAATTCTTCCCAGAAGGAGAGATTGGCCCTTGGGATAGAATAGAGTAGAGTAGAGTAGAATAGAATAGAATAGTCCAGACCAGACCAGGTTGGAAGAGACCTTCAAGATCATCGTGTCCAACCTATCAACCAATCCAACACCACCCAAACAACTAACCCATGGCACCAAGCACCCCAGCAAGTCTCCTCCTGAACACCTCCAGTGATGGAGACTCCACCACCTCCCCAGGCAGCCTATTCCAATGGGCAATCTCTCTCTCTGTGTAGAACTTCTTCCTCACCTCCAGCCTGAACCTCCCCTGGCACAGCCTGAGACTGTGTCCTCTTGTTCTGGTGCTGGCTGCCTGGGAGACCAACCTCTGCCTGTCTACAACCTCCCTTCAGGTAGTTGTAGACAGCAATAAGGATGTGCTGCCCAGGGAGGTGGTGGAGTCAGCATCCCTGGAGGTGTTTGGGAAGAGCCTGGATGAGGCACTTGGTGCCATGGTTGAGTTGATCAGATGGTGTTGGGTGATAGGTTGGACTCAGTGATCTTGAAGGTCTTTTCCAACCTGGTTAATTCTATTCTATTCTATTCTATTCTATTCTATTCTATTCTATTCTATTCTATTCTATTCTATTCTATTCCCAAATGGTGGTCTGGGACTACATGGTCAGAGCACAAATCAGAGAACCTTGACTAGAAAACAGTGAGGCAGAAGAAGTCTTTCTAGACAAGAGCATGGCAGAGCAGTTCACGTTATGATGTACCTGGCACCCTCAGCTTCAGGCTCTAAGCAGTGCTCTTTGGTGCAGGGGATCAGACTCTTCTCTCCTGGGTTTTTGTGTGCCAGGGAAAAGGAACATTTACAGGATTCATTCTTACCCCTTCCCAGCTCTCCATTAGTGCCTTATTAGAAGAGCTCAAGGTGAAGGAACACTCCTGGGCATCATTTCCTTTTCACTGTGAGCAAACAAATGTGCTGTGCCTGTGAAGCACACCACACACAGAGGAAGGAAAAACCTCCTCTTGTGTGCAGTCTTTGCCTGTTGTTTACCATGGAATTAACAGCTGAGTGACATAAAAGAAAGCAGGAAGTGGGACTTACATGATTCCTCTGATCCCTCCAGATCAGTCTGTGTGTGCTAAGCAGTAACACTCCACTGTCAAACTTCACCTGAACAGGAGAGAAACAAACCACATCAACAACAAATGCAGCTAGCAAGGTGCACACATGCTGGCCCTGGAAACATGGCACACCACAGACACCAGACTCAAGGAGCCAGTGCTCCAGCAGCTCTCTGCTGCTTTGTTGGCTTGTGTTGCAGAAAACACAAGAAGGAAGCCTAGGGGAAAATGAAGGAAAAGAGCATAAAACTTCCTGTTTGGTTTCCCTCTGCAACTGTCCCCCAGAAATCCTGAAGGATCTCCCCCCTCTGTATGTCAGGCAAGACACACAAACCTTCTTAATGTTTCAAACAGGTTTTTTCTTGCTTGAGAACTCCATTTGCTGACAAAGAAAGGAAAAGATATGCAGAAAAAGAACCTAACAAGGACATGCTATGCAGTCTGAAATCTTCCAGCCTGTCACACAGGAGGATTTCTTCTGCCCACTTTACTGTTCACAGAATCAACAACCAACAACTCTTTCTGTGAAGAACTTTCTCCTCACCTCCAGCCTAAACCTCCCCTGGCACAGCTTGAGACTGTGTCCTCTTGTTCTGGTGCTGCTTGCCTGGGAGAAGAGACCAACCCCCAGCTGGCTGCAACCTCCCTGCAGGTAGTTGTAGAGAGCAAGAAGGTCTCCCCTGAGCCTCCTCTTCTCCAGGCTAAGCAACCCCAGCTCCCTCAGCCTCTCCTCACAGGGCTGTGCTCCAGACCCCTCCCCAGCTTTGTTGCCCTCCTCTGGACACCTTCCAGCATCTCAACCTCCTTCCTAACCTGAGGGGCCCAGAACTGGACACAGGGCTCCAGGTGTGGCCTGAGCAGTGCTGAGCACAGGGCAGGATGACTTCTGTGGCCACTGTTGAAAAGTTCTTTTATTTACCAGAGGGCAATCAGTATGTGAAGCACGTGTCAGCAAACTGATCCCTGCTTGTGAAACCTCAGGTGCACTTTCAGAGCTTTTTATGAGGCTATGCAACTGCTGTGGCGTGGCAAAATGAAGTGCTCAAGAGCTAGTCCAACAGTGAGGAGAAGATGTGAGTATGTAGGTCCAGAGGAAAAGGCAGGGCAGAGAGCTGTTTCACCAGCACAACCAAAGAGCCTGTCCCAGCTACGCCTCAAACGTGAACTGTGTGACAGCACCCATCTTTTAACTGAGAGAGGGTATAGCACCGATCCGCAGTAAGGCACCCAGTGGAGGCAGGGAAGACTGCAGGGTGAGGAAGAACAGGCAAAAACGTCAGCCAAGGAGTCCATGAAGGAGGTCTCCGGAGAAACAGGGTGAGGAAGAGGGCACAAAAAGAGGACAGACGACAAAGGAGGATGGTGCTAACCCTTTTTGAGTGGTGCCAATGAGAGGACAAGAGGTAATGGGCACAAGCTTGCATCCAGGAAGCTCCATGGGGAGGAACTTCTCCACACCGGCGGTGGCGGAGTCCCTGCAGCCCCCCGGAGCCTGCCCCGGCGCCGTCCTGAGCAACCTGCTGCGCAGTCCCTCCCAGCCCCGCCCCTCCGCGCGGGCGCGGCACGAGCTCCGCTGACGTCAGAGCCAGGAGCACAGCTGATTGGCTGCCGCGCCGCGGGGGCGGCCTTGGCCCCGGCCCGGCCCCGGCCCCGGCAGCACACGTCACACGTCAGCCTTCGTGACAGGGACACCGTCCCTGGGGGGATGCCCACCCTGCCTCCCCCTGGCACACGCTGCCCCAGGCCTCCCTCTGCCCCACAAAGCCTGGAGCTCCTCACGCAACCAAGCCCCGCCAGACCCAGGAGTAAAATAACTTCCCGCAGCCAATCGATGCTCCGCCCGCAGGGCAGCCCCCTCCACACCCCTCCTCACACCCCTCCTCGCACGACACCACCCACAGGCACATTCCCTGACGCCCCCTCGGCGGGGTCCCACGACGGTAGCTTAACCCCTTGCCGCCTCCCCTGCCCCAACCCTGGTCCGCCGGGCCCTGCCAGGCCGCCAGGCCCCGCGCAGCGCCGCTCCCGTCACCTTCTCCTCCCCGTCGTAGAGGCGCACGCCACGCTGCTGCACCACCAGTGTCTCCCCCAGCTCCAGCAATCCGCTGGTCCACGCGAACCTGTCCATGGCGGACGCGCAGCCCCTCGCCCTCCCTCTGCCAGCGGCAGACAGGGCCGCAGCCGCCGCTCCCCGCCCGCCGCCGCAGGGCACTCAGGCCCCATCCCCGGCCCCTCCGCGCCCTCTGGCGGCTGCGTGTGGCGCAGCCACCACCTTCCTGCCGCGGCAGGAGGCACCGCCCCGCTCCTCCCAGCGCGCTCTCGCCATTGGCCAGTTCAAGTGCCGCGGCCAGCCCAGCCGGGCAGGCGCGGTGCGGCGGGTACTCCAAACGGCCCTGGCAGCGCCGTTTATATTGGGGGCGGCCATGGCAGCGCGATGTGCTCCTCAGCTCCCGGCTAGCCGCAGGTCTCAGCCGGCCTACCGAGGTAAGCATGCCAGGCGGGCTCCGGGGGACAGGGCTCCGAACGGCTGGGCTGCTCTCCGCTCCGGGCTGAGCGTCGTAGCCCGGGCGCTCTGTTGGAGCTGTCCGTCGTTCCTCCCTCGTGCAGCGGTGAGTGAGGAAGACGCTGGTGGGCGAGGGGAGCTGGCCGCTCTCCCCAGCAAACGGGAGACAAGCGCCTCAGGTGGGGTCTTGGCTTTCGCGGTCCTGGGGCCCCTATCCGGTGCATGAGGGACTGTGAGACCCCTCCCTGCCGCCGCGGAGCTGCGGCTGATGCTTTCCCCCTGCCTCCCCCGGCCAGGGCTGCTGCAGCGAGGCGCACGCCTCAGCTCAGCACATCGAGCAGGTGCGCCGCTCTGGCCTTCAGCTCTTCTCTGTGTTCCCTTGTGACTGGTTCAGTCTCCGCAAGTTAGCCGAGCTGAACTGCGGTGAGGGGACGCTGCTGCTCGGAGTCCGTGAGAGCTGAGCCTGTGAAGCAGAAGGTGCCAGGAGGGCTGCAGACAGGCTGCCCGCTGAGCCTGTGAAGCAGAAGGTGCCAGGAGGGCTGCAGACAGGCTGCCAGCTGAGCCTGTGAAGCAGAAGGTGCCAGGAGGGCTGCAGACAGGCTGCCAGCTGAGCCTGTGAAGCAGAAGGTGCCAGGAGGGCTGCAGACAGGCTGCCCGCTGAGCCTGTGAAGCAGAAGGTGCCAGGAGGGCTGCAGACAGGCTGCCAGCTGAGCCTGTGAAGCAGAAGGTGCCAGGAGGGCTGCAGACAGGCTGCCAGCTGAGCCTGTGAAGCAGAAGGTGCCAGGAGGGCTGCAGACAGGCTGCCAGCTGAGCCTGTGAAGCAGAAGGTGCCAGGAGGGCTGCAGACAGGCTGCCCGCTGAGCCTGTGAAGCAGAAGGTGCCAGGAGGGCTGCAGACAGGCTGCCCGCTGAGCCTGTGAAGCAGAAGGTGCCAGGAGGGCTGCAGACAGGCTGCCAGCTGAGCCTGTGAAGCAGAAGGTGCCAGGAGGGCTGCAGACAGGCTGCCAGCTGAGCCTGTGAAGCAGAAGGTGCCAGGAGGGCTGCAGACAGGCTGCCAGCTGAGCCTGTGAAGCAGAAGGTGCCAGGAGGGCTGCAGACAGGCTGCCCGCTGAGCCTGTGAAGCAGAAGGTGCCAGGAGGGCTGCAGACAGGCTGCCCGCTGAGCCTGTGAAGCAGAAGGTGCCAGGAGGGCTGCAGACAGGCTGCCAGCTGAGCCTGTGAAGCAGAAGGTGCCAGGAGGGCTGCAGACAGGCTGCCCGCTGAGCCTGTGAAGCAGAAGGTGCCAGGAGGGCTGCAGACAGGCTGCCCGCTGAGCCTGTGAAGCAGAAGGTGCCAGGAGGGCTGCAGACAGGCTGCCCGCTGAGCCTGTGAAGCAGAAGGTGCCAGGAGGGCTGCAGACAGGCTGCCCGCTGAGCCTGTGAAGCAGAAGGTGCCAGGAGGGCTGCAGACAGGCTGCCGCACCTCCGGGGGCGGGCGGGGTGCCTTGTCACACCTCGGGCTGCGTTTGACGTGGGTTTGCACAGCGTTGTGTCCCGCATGAAACTGCGCTGCCGTAAGCCCAGGTCCAGAGCCGTTCTGCCGCCTGAGCTTCAGCCGTTGGTGTGCCGGTCCCGGAGGAAACTTGGCTTTTATCTCTCCTGTAACAAGAGGAGGCTTTGAGGGTAATTACCCTGCCCTGTGGAATGACAACTTTTTAGCACGGAGAGTGCACTACCAAATGCTTAATTCTTTTCGAAGCTGTCATTTAGCTCCTGAAAGACAACAATGTTTAAGCAACTTCTACAGCCTGACCCGCAGGAATACAAAAGTATCTCAGCTTTAAGGGAACATAGAGGTGGACCTTGCAGAGATTGCAGATGTGTGAATGAAGAACAGTGGCCAAGAGAGAATGTGGATGATAGCAGATATGTGCAAAGAGATTCAAAAGGGGATTTATGGCTGCCTAGGAAGGGCAGGAGTTGGATTTTGTATGGAAGCTCATTGAAGGTTTAGGCTGGATGTTAGGAAGAAATTCTTCCCAGACAGAGAGATTGGCCATTGGGATGTGCTGCCCAGGGAGGTGGTGGAGTCACCATCCCTGGAGGTGTTTAGGAAGAGCCTGGATGAAGCACTTGGTGCCATGGTTGAGTTGGTTAGATGGTGCTGGGTGATAGGTTGGACTCGATGTCAAAGGTCTTTTCCAACCTGGCTAATTCTGTTCTAACACTTCTGCTACTGAACGAGTCTATGATGGAGGATGGTGCAATGCCCTGAGTTCCTGAATGCCATAAAGGAAGTATTATTCGAAGATAATGCTTTAACTTCTTATTCTTGCATCCCCCTGACCATGAAACAGCTGTGAGACTTGGAGCTTAACTGCCTAGACTGACTTGTAGATGCTTGAATTAGTTTTGAGTGGCAGGACCATCTTATCCCAACTGCTCCCAGCAAGACAAGGTCACTGTCTCCCTGCAGGAATGAGGAAAGGATCACCAAAGTGGTCCTGTGCAGTATGAGTGTTTCTGGTGTGCAGTCAACCAGTGCAAACATGCAAAGTAGTGTCCTGTGCTGGAATGCTTGCCTGTGTTAAGACAGTGACAGCTGGCTCAAGACCATTACAGGATCATTTTGTGCTGTTGTTAATGCTCCCACTGAACCAGCATTTACATTGATACCCAGCTGATAGGAGAAGCCAGATTTTGCAGCTGGTTGGTTGGGTTCATGTGCATGGTATTTTTTGTGTGCTCTATTTACCTTACTACTATCATAAGTGAGAGGTGTGCTTGCTGGACCAACAGTGAGTATGTGAAAGACTGGACAGGCATCCAGGAGGTAAGAATTGAGTCTGACTTCCACCTATCACTCAACTATCTCTTTCCCTCAATGTGGCACCACAGCCATCCTAGACAGCTGTGAAATTCATGTTCAATTGGCCCTTGAATATGGCCTTCCTCAAGAAACCAGAGAATGTGTAAGGCATCCTGAGATGGAACAGAATTAACCAGCTTGGGAAAGACCTTTGAGATCATTGAGTCCAACCTAGCACCCAGCACCATCTGAACAACTCAACCATCCAGGCTCTTCCTAAACACCTCCAGTGATGGTGACTCCACCACCTCCCAGGGCAGCACATCCCAAAGGCCAATCTCTCTTGCTGGGAAGAACTTCTTCCTAACATCCAGCCTAAACCTCCCCTGGCACAGCCTGAGACTGTGTCCTCTTGTTCCGGTGCTGCCTGCCTGGGAGAAGAGACCAACCCCCACCTGGCTACAACCTCCCTTCAGGTAGTTGTAGAGAGCAAGAAGGTCTCCCCTGAACCTCCTCCAGGCTAAGCAACCCCAGCTCCCTCAGCCTCTCCTCACAGGGCAGATGTGAATGTTAAGCTAAAAGCTTTCATAACCCAGTGTCTGTTTCTCATAATCTCTTGGTGCTGGGTTAATTGCAGTTCCATTTTCTGTCAGACTAAACCTGGCATTATTTCTTGGCTGAAAGTGTCCCTTTTCTTTTGTTAATCCTCTAGAACAGAGACGACAAAAGGTTGAGGAATATCTGTCAAGAAAGAAGACATTTTCTGGGATACCCATTCAAGCCACCCAGCCATCACTCAGGTAACACCTCTGCTCTGGCTTGCCTCCCTTTCATAGTATCACTAAGGTTGGAAGAGACCTCAAAGATAGAGTCCAACCTGTCACCACAGACCTCATGACTAAACCATGGCACCAAGTGCCACATCCAGTCCCCTCTTGAACACCTCCAGGGATGGGGACTCCACCACCTCCCTGGGCAGCACATCCCAATGACCAATGACTCTCTCAGTGAAGAACTTCCTCCTCACCTCCAGCCTAAACCTCCCCTGGCACAGCCTGAGGCTGTGTCCTCTTGTTCTGGTGCTGGCTGCCTGGGAGAAGAGACCAACCCCTTCCTGGCTACAACCTCCCTTCAGGGAGTTGTAGAGGGCAGGAAGGTCTCCCCTGAGCCTCCTCTTCTCCAGGCTAAGATTTGCTGCCCAGGCCACGTAACCTTACTGTCAGAACACATTCCTTTGCTGTGTTGCAGCATGACTTGAGATGTCTCTTTAATATTTTTTTAAGCAGCAGCAAAGCTAGAAGAGCAGTTGGCAATAAGCTCCAAGACACAACACAGATCTTGACCTCTTCAAAGCCAGAAATGGTAAGCTCTGACTGATACTCAAGTAGTGATGGCACTGCCTCTGTGGCTACAACATTCCACTCAATTCATGCTGTTAAGTTGCATGGGAAGGTTGCAAGTGCAGGGTGCAGTTTGTGCAGTGACAGCTTATTGCCTGCCTGCTGGAGAGCTGTGACATTGCTGTATGCACTGGTTAGTGAGAACTGGCTGGAGAGGGTTTGAAAGAGCACATCATTGTTACTGAAATGATTATTACATTCTAACCACTCTTCCCAAGAGTCAACTCTTTGGTTGTCAGCCTTTGGGGGAGTTATTTAGATTCTGTTCATGGCAGACAGCCTCATGGCTTCAGCTGGCAGCTGAGCTCTACAAGCCACTTGCACAACTACCCACACCCCAGTGGGATGGGAAGGAAAACTGGGAGAAAAGGCAAAAACCTGTGAGGTGAGATAAGCAAAAGTCTAATAGGCCAGCAGAAAGAGGAGAAAATAATGAGGAATAACAGTAAAAGTAACAAAATAGTCCATAAAGTGACACAACACAGCACTGACCATGGTGGTGAGCTCTGGCCAGGCCCAGCCCACCTGCCTGAGCCTGCCCTGCTGTGGCTCCTGGCTCTTTCACTCCTCTATAAACTGCTGCTTAGACAATGCTGACTTAGTTGCTACAGAGCATCTTCCCCATGGGAGGGAAAAACAGTTAGGTCACACTGTTCATGGCCTCTAGGCTAAGGTCATGCTGAGAACAGCAGGGTTTCAGGGAGCAGTAAAATGAAGGTGTCTTAACTACAGCATCCTACAACTCATCAGCAAGACAAATGACCTGGTAACATAGCCCCATTGCCTCAGTAAAGGCTTTACTCACTACCTCATGCTTCCAGGTTATCCATGCTGCTGCCATCAAGTGCTGGGGTATGCAAACTGAGATATGGCTTTCAGCTTAAAGCAAGGTTGAAACTGATTCTTCTAACTTAGGAGGTGACTTTTGCCAGTTGCAAGCCAGCAGTTGCTTGGAGTTTTGTCTCTGTAGAAGAGTAGCCTTCAGCTTAGGCTGCTTTACTTCCATGGCAGAGTTTAAACAATCATAACAACTTTTTTGTGTAGGAGAACTCTGTAACAACAGTTGACACACTCCAGTGCATAAGCACTACCTTTGTAGATGCTTTTGAAGTAGCACTTAGAGTTAATCAGTCCTATAAAGCAGTGGGAAGCCTCTTTGGATACAAGTAACCCACAATACTAACCTACTTCTAACCTCTCCAAGCACATACTTTTGATTCCAGGAAAACAAAGAGAATGCTGACAAACTGCCATGGGACCAGGCAAGTGGAACCTCGGAGAAAAATGTTGTTCCAGACTCTTCCACAGTCTCCCTGACAAGTGCCTTACCAGGCACCAACGGCAGACCTGGAGAGCATGCTTCCAGGGGTGAAGCCATTGCAATCAAGTCTCAGCATGTGTCACTTAGCAAGACCTTCTTGCAAATGAAAAGCATGAAGGAGAAACAACTGATTGGTGAAAAGCAGAGTTCAACTGCCAGCCTGCCGAAGAAGTCAGTGCCTGGCATATATCGGGGCAGAGTTATCCAGTCCAAGATCAACTCCTTCCGAAGAGCGCCAAAACCTGAGGGGGAGAACAGTTCTGTGCCAGACAGGAAGCTGCTTCCTTCTGCCACTACCAAACCAGCAGTAAGTTCTTTGCCCACAGGCAGCTGCCCTGTAGTTCTGAAAGCTATCCAAGTTAAAAACTGCTCCAGTGCTGTAAAGCCACATGGTGTTCTCTCGTTCCAGAGCAAGCCATCTGACAGAGCTGCCACTGGCTCCCAGGCTGGCCTGAAGAAATGGCAACCAACCTGTGCTGTAGCCCCAAAAAAAGCAGCAGCCCAAAACATGATGGGTGGCAAGCAGCCAGCAAAGGCTGCTTCTAACAGCTCTGATCACAGAGCACTAGGAGTGAAGAGACAAGCAAATTGTTCTGAAGATGCAAGACCAGGAGCTCCAGCAAGACCTGTGTCTGTTGCTGCTGATGCAAAGCCAGCTCAGCATTCTAAAACTCATGGCAACAGGAAATCTCTTCTGCCAGCACAAGACAGAAGGTAACTGAATTATTCACCATTAGAGCTTGATCTCTGGAGATGATTCTTTCCAAGAATATCCTTTTTTGATCTATTTCTTGCTGTAGCTGTGGTGGAAAAATGAGTCTTTGAATTTGCTGCCCAAGGGCAGCAGGCTGAAACTGTAAAGCTGAGAAACTGGGGTGCAAAGTGTTTGCAGCAGCTCTTCAGGCTTATAGCTTGTTCTGTGTGGTTATGAACAGAATATCTGTTGCTTGAACTCCTCTTGTGTGTTAGGCTGAGTGTTGTGTAGCCTTAAGCATGACACAGTCCTGTAGGGGCACTGCACATGTGTCACTGCTTTAAAAACCAGTGATAGGATGTGTGTGTGAGACCATTGATGCACTGAAGGAGAACACTTGTCAGGGACACATCTTTCCTTTTGGTGGATGCACCTTAGGTGATGGGGTGATGGATTGCAATCTGGAAGTCTGCTCTTGATAGAACTCCTTGTGCTATGTCATTCAGTTACAACTGGTGTAGGGTTCAGCATGGAAATGTGTGGGAAGACTTCAGCTTGCACCTGGCTTTCAGATTTTGAAAGCTGTGATAGGGTGTGTTGGGCTGTTCCCAATGCTTCCTTTGGATGCAGTTTCTAGCTTCCTGGTTTGAAGTGCCATTAGGGTAGGGAGGGAATGCAGCAGAATAAATGGGAAGCATGTTTTACCCTTTCCTAACCTCTGCAGCCCAAGTCTCTCCTAGCTGCTTGGAAGGGAAGACATGAGAGTGTTCTGCCTCAACAGGTTATCTAAAGCAGCTAGTGATGTGTGGCTGGGAAATTCCCATGCAAGTCTAAATGCAACAGTATTCCACTCAGGATTAAAGGGAGAGGGCTCAAGGACTGCCTGGGAAGTGCATCTTTGTACAACTTAGCCTAGTTAGTGTTGGTAAATGTAAAAGATGATGAAACATCTGCTGCTCCAGCTAATGGTATTCTTAAATGCAGAGCCTGCCTGGATGAATGGAGAGCATCTAGAGGAAGAGTGATGAAGAGACCTCCTATAGCTGTGGTTCAGGGACCCCAGCCTAAAAGGGAAGAAAATGAATTCTCTTCTGATGATTCTGTAGAGGATGTCTTACACAGTGAGAAAGTCAACAAGACTCTTGCAGCATGCCTGCAGTTAGCTGAACAGGTATTCTCTCCCCTGCCTGCCAAGCTCTCATCATATTGCTCCTTACAACATGCAAATCCTATGGGCATCCTGGTCCTCTGAATCAGATGTGGGGGACTAGTTGCTCCCCAGGTTAAGCAATATAGTGTTGTGCCAACATCTGAAGAAATCAGCTTGCACTTAAGCTTAGCTAACTACTGGCCTACCCAATAAGGCAGGCTGTAATGTCATGAGAGTTGCACTGAATTAACCTAAAGGAGACTTGCACTTCCAGTAACTTGCCTGAACTATGGAAGTCTGTCTTAAGTAGTTCTGAAGATGCCTCTGCATTTTACTGTCCTTTCTGCCTACAACACTGTGTAAATAATCCTCACTTGAAAGAACAGGTGAGTGGCAGTTCTTCTGTTCAAGCTGATAGCTCAGTCTTGGAGATGCTTGCCACCTGCAACTCAGGGTTACTCTCCAAATTGAAAGCAAGCAAACACACCCCTCCTTGCTCTCTAATTCTCTAAACCAGCCAAAATCTATCACCTCCAAATGTTCACTGCATTTAGATCTGTGCTTTTTTGGTTGACTTCAGGGATGTCAAGGTGATGAAATACGTGCCATGCTGGAGGAGCTGACTCAGAACATCCCTGGCACTAAAAAGCTTGCGCAGTACTGGATCTGCTGCATGCAGCTGGAGCGGACAGGTCCTCTTGAAAGGCTTATTGCTGTGTATGAGGAGGCCATTCTGGCAGGAGCCATGGTGAGCAGCTGTCCTGAAAACTTGTGTAGAAAATACTAGTTCTGATTTTAACAAGCACTTCACTATGTGGTGAGCTACCTGAAAATAAAATACTTCTGATTTAGTTTGCTCTGTAACCACTGTAGGTACTCACTGCTTCCAAAAGGAAAGGTTTAGCATCATCAAAATAACTTAGGATGCTCCACTTAGAAGTCTTAGTCCATAACTTCTTCTAGTATCATTAGAAACCCAAGGCAACTTAATCTTACATTTATTGGTGGACTTAATTCCTGTGCTTTACTGTTAGTAAGATTTCAGGGCACCAAATACAGCCTTGGTGCCCCAAATACAGAGCACATGAGATTCACTTGCTCCGACTTGTGCTTCTGCAGTGTTAAGGGTTTGTAACGTGACCCTGGTGGTCTGTGCCCCTTCCCCTGTAACTGCAACACCAAATAAGCTGAAGTGATTTATATCTTTCTAGAAAAACCAATTCCAAAATGGCTTTTTTTCAGCCCAAAGAGGAGCTACGATCTGCACTAGTGGAGACTCTGAAAAACACTGCAAGCCTCTTCAAGTCTCAGGATGGTAAGTCAGGGTACTCTTAGCCTACTTAAATGGCTGGCCTGAGAGGCAGCATGAGCTAACTACTTGTGCCTACCTTAAACTGTTCCATGAACACTCATCTATGATCATTTTGCACTCATCTATGATCATTTTGCACTCAGCTGTCCTTGAAACCAGCGTTGACAGAGCTAATGACTGCCCATGGTAGGCATGTTAAACTGAGTGGTGGGGGTGCTCTCACATTCAAACTTCCTACTGAAACTCTAGCAAAGCAGTGTTCAACTATTTTAGCCTGATAAAGAGTAAATAAATATTCTTGTGAGCCCAGAATCAGTTGCCTGTTTGACACAAACTCCTGAACTAGCACTTGCACAGTGTCAGTTAAAGGTGGTAAATACTCTGCTTTGGGAAGCAAAATAGCTGTACACATTGCCTGTCCAACATGAGAGCCATCTTATCCCAGAGGCTCTTGTTCTGAACTGCTCTCCTTGGGAAGCAAGAGAATGAATTCTTAGGATACTCTTAACTAGGGCTTTCAGGTTGCAGGTTTAAGGTGACTAAAACTATTAGTAACTTAAACTTCTGTGCCTCATCCTCAACACATACTTATTTCCATTCTCATTTAAACTTTAGAGGGAGCTGCCACAGAAGCTCAAGAAGTAGTGGAAGTCAACAAAGAACCAAATTCATCTGTAGAGCAGGTTCAGGAAGCCTTCAAGGATCTCTGCTATGATGATGACAACCAAAAAGTGGAGAGTGATGACAAGAAGGCAGAAAGTGGAAATGAAGTGATCAAGAAAGGAATGGATTTAGGCTTGAAACCAAGTGAGAAGACTTTGCCAAAAAAGAATAGGAGGCACAGGACTAAAGAGCGTGGGAAGAAGAAAGTGAAGTATGAGGCAGAAGAGCAGAAAGATGATGAGGTAAAAGACACAGCCCAAGCATTTAATTCTCCTGAGAAGGAGAACACCACATCTCTGACATACAATCCATCTGCCACGCCACACTTGGAAAGGTAAGATTACTTCAGGTAACTATGGAAGGCTTGCAGTAATGTCTGCCTTGTTGACACAGGGAGGCACTGTTTGTGAACACCCAGTTAAAAGCTGACAAGAACTTACTTTTGATTAGAATTCCTTCCTCTTCCCTCAGAAGGAAGCCTTTTTAAAGGAATTCCCCTAGTTACTCCAACTGCTTTGCCTCTTTGAATTCCCTGCTACAGGGTAATCATCCTTTGTGGCACAGACACAAATTCCTTGTTTAAGATCCCTGCCCACAATCCATGTGGCAGCAGCAGCTCTGCACTGAGCCTAGGTAAAGAGAGAGCAGACATCCCCAGTCTTCCCCTTTGCAGATGTAGCTGTGGTCATACATCATACAACACAAGTGAACAAGGTGTAACTGCACTGTGAAGATCCTAATTGTATCTTGAGGCCAAAGTCTGGAGAGTAATCTCGGGACACAACAGACAAGGTTCTAAACTCTTGACACAAGCTTTCTTCCACAACAGCAGACCTAGGAAGTTGTGCTTGCTTTGAGCATCTGATGAAGCTAGACTTTGGCAGCTGTTCACTAGCATCAGAGTGTGTCATTAAAGCAGGAACACTTCTCTGCAGATGGGATTCAGGGGAATCTTTCTTCAGAAACTTGTCAGTAGGCTTCCCAGACTAAAGCACTTTGAGGAAAGAGTTGTACATCCAGTCGTCTTAGGCTGTGGGAATGGAAGAGAGTTGAACAGGCGTAATGACTTGCTTGTTCTGCTAAACACTACAGAGGTAAGGCATATGGTGGTGTCTGGTTGATTTTGTTTGTTCTTTCTTAAGTCTGAAGGTGCAGGATGAAGCAAATGACTCCAGTGACAAAGACCTGATCATTTTAACCCCCCTGCGGTGCTCTCAGCGCATTCGCGAGAGGCTGCGCAAGGCGACGGACTCTAAAGATCAAGATCCTTGTGCCTCTCTGCTTGAGCAGCTGGGAGAGTTGGAAGCCACTGCCTTCATCCATAACCAGAGCAATGCACTGCAGGAAACAAGTGCTGAAGTGGAAGAGTGAAAAGCACAGGAGTGAGAGACTGGATCTCTTTTAAGGAAAAGCTGCAAGGGTGGTTGCTCTTAGCAGCTTTGAGAGAAGAGCTGTCTGAAACTTGTGTGGACAGCTGAAGATGAAATTTGTCTGCCCAAGTCACTACACCTTTGAATTCTTCAGCTCCTGCTTTTTTCACTGCTCTGTTGTAGTGCCTATAAACAGCAGTGTCTCCATGTAAAATATGGTTTATTAGAAGCTAAGGACTAGGTTTAACACTTCATATAACATTGACTGTAGGATATTGCCAATATCCTTTTCTTGCTGCCATATATTCTTTAGCCTTGCACAGACAGTGTAACAGGGCACTATCTGCTAGAGCAACTTGTAGTTCTGAAATCTCAAACCAGCTGGCAAGATGTACTCTAAACTGCCTCCATGTTCAGGGAGTATTTCAGTTAAAGAGTCCAATCACTTGAGTTACAAGGATTAGTCAGGAGCAAGTAGTTGTCCTTAGATGAGGTCAGAGAGATGAAGTGCTGTATTCTGCTATTAGTATTACTCTGTAACAAGGTAGACTTATTAAACTGATCAGCTGTGTTGTATGTGTGTGCTCTTCTTTTGGTTGGTCTTTATGGGCTTCAGGTTGGGAACCAATCCTAGGAGATGCTTAGAGGCAGGAGACCAGACTTGTGAAACTTGATTTAGCCTGTTCTTGGAAGTGACCTGTTTATAGCAGAACATCATGAAGCTCCACATCCAGCAGAGGCTTAGTCTTTCCCTGGCTTCAGTATGCAGAAATTGCATGAACTGTAGGCAGGCATTCACATGGCATTGTTACAACAAACCTTGGATCCATATGGGTTTGCATCTACCAGGAAACCAAAGTCTATTGCACAATGGTTCCCTCAGCACATGCCTGAGCAGTGGCAAGCAAGTCCAAACCTCCACTTCTACTATAGGTGTTGTCCCTAGCAAGGGTTCTTCAAATAGTGTGTACAAAAAGCCATTCACCTTTGTCACCTACTCCACAAGAGTGCCAGGCCTCTACCAGGGTGAGGCACACATGAACAATAGCATTAGACAGCAAAAAATGTTGGGGAGGTTCCCTAAGTACCATGACTCTGCTGCCCCTCCCCCCCTTAGGTGTGTGTTTTAGCATGGTCACAGGATGTTAGGGGTTGGAAGAGACCTCTGGAGATCTTAGAATCCACCCCCCTGCCAGAACAGGACCATATAATCCACTGCAGGTCACACAGGAATGCATCCAGACAGGGCTGGAAAGTCTCCAGAGGAGGAGACTCCACAACCTCTCTTGGGAGCTTATTCCAGTCCTCTGTGCCCTTCACAGTGAAGTTCTTCCTCATGTTGAGGTGGAACTTACTGTGATCTACTTTATATCTGTTGTCCTTTGTCCTATCACAGGGCACAAGTGAGCAGAGCTCCCTTCCCTCCTCACTCCAGCCCTCAAATATTTATAGACACTGATTAGATTTCCCTCTCAGTCTTCTCTCCAGGCTAAACAGCCCCCCAGTCTCTCAGCCTTTTCTCCTAGGGCAGTGCTTCAGTCCCTTCATCATCCTTGTAGCCCTCCATTGGACTATCTTCAGTTGATCATTCTCCCTCACCAACTGGGGAGCCCAGAACTGGATGCAATATTCCAGGTGGGGCCTCATGAGGGCAGAGAAGGTGGGGGGGAGAACCTCCCTCAATCTGCTGGACACTTTCTAATGCCCCCCAAGATACCACTGACAGAACAAATGTATTCTGGTCTGAACTATCCAGTCCTTTAAGTATTGGATTCTGTCTTTCAGAGGACAATCTCATAAAGTCATTTGGGATTAAAAAGCCTCTTTGAAAGCTTGTATGTGAGTACCCAAAGCCACACTCTTGCCATACCCGAGCAAGCTCATTTAACAGCACTGCATCAAAGCAAGAGTCACTGGATGTAGTGCCCCTGCATCGCTGGGCCACACTTCTGCACATGGGCTCTCAGCTCCTCGCTGTAGGTGGTCAGCTTGGCTGTGTGTTTGTCTGTGATAATCTGAGGTTACTTTTGGATGCAGCTGTTGCTTGTGTTTGGCCCAGAAGCACTTTCCCCAGGGCCTTGACCATGTATTAACTGAAACTTCCTGATGATTTTTTTAACCTTGTGGTTTTGATGTCACATGGAATATCAGGGGACTGAACAGGACTCAGTCAGGACACGCTCTAGGCAGGCACTTCTGGGTCTCTGCTAAGGGAAACTGAGCTGATGCAGCTCATGGTTTACATGCAGACCGGAGCGTCTGTGTCATGCCAGTTCCGCTGTTACAGGCAGCAGCCAGGGCAGCCGAGGGCCAGACTCAGCATGAGAGATTTGTGCTTTAACCTAGAAGTCTGTGAAGTGCAAATGCTTTCGCCAGACGTCGAAACAAAGTGGTACAAAGCTTTCTGCCGACAGGCTGCTCAAGACGAATATGCTCTGCAAGCAGCTTTAGCTGGTTCTGTCTGTCTTGAGACATTCCCCTTGCGAGAGAGTAGCTGAAGAGTTTTACTGGCACTTGCTTCACCTACTGGATTTATTTCCACAGATTGAAAAATAAATCGAAACAAATTCTAGTACAGTTCCTCCGGCCTAAGGCTTTTGTTTCAGTCACTAGTCCTAAGGTCTGGCACAAATCAGTCTCTCACTACAGCAAAGAAACCGGTAGTGAAATGGGAGAGCACTTTGGACCCTGGGTTTGTGCGATGTAGTCTCTGAGAGAGCCTCGAGGTACTAACAGAGCTCCTACCGAGACGTGTGGGGGTGCCGTTTGCTGTTAATCAATACCGAACACGAGCCACCGTGGCTTGTTCTGAGGCACAAAGGCACAGCACACCACCGCGGGCCGCGACTCCATGGCCGCACGGGGCGGGAACGGGACCGGGACCGCGCTCGGGGGAGCGGGCGGGGCGGCATCCCGCCTGGCCTCGGGCAGCGCCGGCCCCTGCCCGGCCCCTGCCCGACCCCCGCCCGCAGCCCAGCGCGGCGTGCAGGGGCTGGCAGCGCTGCTCGGAGCTAACGCGGGGCGGGCAGGGGCTGGCAGTGCTGCTCGGAGCTAACGCGGGGCGGGCAGGGGCTCGCGGTGCTGCTCGGCCTGCCCGGAGCTAACGCGGGGCGTGCAGGGGCCGGCAGCGCCGCTCGGAGCTAACGCGGGGCGGGCAGGGGCTGGCGGCGCCGCTCGGAGCTAACGCGGGGCGGGCAGGGGCTGGCATTGCTGCCCGGAGCTAACGCGGGGCGGGCAGGGGCTGGCGGCGCTGCTCTGAGCTAACGTGGTGCTCTCCCCAGGGCCCTTTCTCAGGCGGCGGCGGGCGCTCGGCATTGGCATTCTGCGCGGCCTGTGAGGTGAGTATCGCCTGCCGAGGGCTTGAGGGGCTCCGGGCACCCTCGCAGCGCTAGGGAGCCGTAGCTGCCAGGTGTATCATAGTATCATTCAGGGTTGGAAGAGACCACAAGGATCATCTAGTCCCAACCCCCCTGCCATGGGCAGGGACACCCCACACTAGATCAGGCTGGCCAGAGCCTCATCCAGCCTGGGCTTAAACACCCCCAGGGACGGGGCGTAAAGCACATACCGAGTGTGCCCCTGCCCCCGACGAGCATCATCCTCTTGTCATCGCCTAGGTGCCTGTGGGGTGGTTGTTTTTCAGTCTCTGGGTAAACTGGCATCCAAGTACCAGGTTCTGCACTTTGGCCACACGAACCCCAGGCAGTGCTACAGGCTGGGGTCAGAGTGGCTGAGAGCAGCCAGGCAGAGAGGGACCTGGGGGTGCTGGTTGATGGTAGGCTGAACATGAGCCTGCAGTGTGCCCAGGCAGCCAAGAAGGCCAATGGCATCCTGGCCTGCATCAAGAACAGTGTGGCCAGCAGGAGCAGGGAGGTCATTCTGCCCCTGGACACTGCACTGCTCAGGCCACACCTTGAGTCCTGTGTCCAGTTCTGGGCCCCTCAGTTTAGGAAGGACATTGAAACACTTGAAGGTGTCCAGAGAAAGGCAACAAAGCTGGGGAGAGGCCTTGAGCACAGCCCTGGGAGGAGAGGCTGAGGGAGCTGGGGTTGCTTAGCCTGGAGAGGAGGAGGCTCAGGGGAGACCTCATTGCCCTCTACAACTACCTGAAGGGAGGTTGTAGCCAGGAAGGGGTTGGTCTCTTCTCCCAGGCAAGCAGCACCAGAACAAGAGGACACAGTCTCAAGCTGTGCCAGGGGAGGTTTAGGCTGGATGTTAGAAAGAAATTCTTCCCAGCAAGAGAGATTGGCCCTTGGGATGTGCTGCCCTGGGAGGTGGTGGAGTCACCATCCCTGGAGGTGTTTAGGAAGAGCCTGGATGAGGCACTTGGTGCCATGGCTGAGTTGATTAGATGGTGCTGGGTGATAGGTTGGACTCCATGACCTCGAAGGTCTTTTCCAACCTGGTCTATTCTATTCCATTGTATTCTATTCTGCTCTATTCTATGCTGTGCTATTCTATTCTTGTTTAGTGTTACAAAACCACCTCAAGAAGTGCAAGTAACAGAAAGATGCTAAACTGCAGATCTATACTTTATACACTTTGTACTTCTCTCCAAAGAGCTTTGGTATAACAAATATAAGATGCAGAGATGTATTGTATGATGCTTTGAGCTGAACCTCCTGAAGGCCTCATTTTTGGCAAGATCAGAGCAACAGCTGGCATTCTGCCTGTGGCAGTGCTGAGCAGTTGTGGGTATCCACATTCATCACCTGTTCTGGTTATGTTGTGGTGTGTTCTTTTTTCCCTCCTGCAGATTAACACCAACTGTTTGCAGCATTTCATCACACAGTTTAGAAGACCAGCCTGTGAAAGGGAGAGCTTAAAGTGAAGTGTTGGACTTAGGCTCCTAAAGAATGGAAGAGTACAAAGTGTTGGAAGTACTGGGAGAGGGATCCTTTGGCAGAGCTCTCCTGGTCCAGCACAGAATCAGTGAGCAGAAATATGCAATGAAGGAAATAAGACTTCCCATGGTAAGCAGGACACCTACATCACCTCACCCACTGCTCTTGTTAATCATAACACACTTTGGTCAGTTCTGGATGCCACAGTGTAAGAAAATCATTGAGGTCCTGGTGGGTGTCCAGAGAAGAGCAGCGAGGCTGGTGAGGGGCTTGGGGGGCATGTCATAAGAAGAGCAGCTGAGAGAACTGGGGTGGTTTAACCTGGAGAAGGGAGGGCTGAGGGGAGAGCTTACTGCTTGCTCACTGCAGCTGTCTGAAAGGATGCTGTAGTGAGGCTGCTGTTGGTCTCTTCTTCCAAGTACCTAGTGATAGGGTGAGAGGAAATGGGCTTCAGTTGTGCCAGAGGAGCTCTAGACTGAGTATGAGGAAAAATGTCTTTACTGACAGGGTGGTGAGGGGTTGGAACAGGCTGCCCAGGGAGCTGGTGCAGCCACATCCCTGGAGGTGTTCAAGAGGCGTGTAGATGTGGTGCTTCAGGAGGTAGTTCAGTGGCCAGCCTGGTGTGGTTACAGCTGAACTCAATGATCTTAAAGGTCCTTTCCAACCTTAATGGTTCTCTGATTCTGTGCTCTTGAAATGCTGAGCACTTGCAGAGAGTTTTGTGAGTAGAGAGTTGATGGTATGGCTTCTCTGGAGCTGAGTCTAAGGTGATGTTGATAACAAGCAGCACAATCTGACCTGTTTCAGAAGGTGTGTAGTTAGATTTTGGGAAGCCTGGCACATAGGGAAACACTTAGAACCAAACCAGACTTCCCCTGATGCCCTTGGCATTGATCTCACTGAAAGGCAGGTGTGGAAATCAGTTTAAGAAGGACATTGAAACATTTGAAAGTGTCCAGAGAAGGGCAAGGAGGCTGGGGAGAGGCCTTGAGCACAGCCCTGTGAGGAGAGGCTGAGGGAGCTGGGGTTGCTTAGCCTGGAGAAGAGGAGGCTCAGGGGAGACCTCATTGCCCTCTCCAACTCCCTGAAGGGAGGTTGTAGCCAGGTGGGGGTTGGTCTCTTCTCCCAGGCACCCAGCACCAGAACAAGAGGACACAGTCTCAGGCTGCACCAGGGGAGGTTTAGGCTGGAGGTTAGGAGGAAGTTCTACTCAGAGAGAGTGATTGCCCATTGGAATGGGCTGCCTGGGGAGGTGGTGGAGTCACCATCACTGGAGGTGTTCAGGAGGAGACTTGCTGGGGTGCTTGGTGCCATGGTTTAGTTGTTTAGGTGGTGTTGGATGATAGGTTGGAGACAATGATCTTGAAGGTCTCCCAGTCTGGTCTTGTCTATTCTATTCTATTCCATTCCAAAATCAGGTGCATCATGTGTGTATGTGCACGTGTGTTAGAGTGGCTTTTCCATGAGAGTACTTCCATTTTCAGTCTTCAGCTGATGTGGAGAACTCCAGGAAGGAAGCAGTTCTTTTGGCTAAAATGAAGCATCCCAATATTGTTGCCTATCAAGAATCTTTTGAAGGTAAATGTATATGCTTAGAGTAACTTTGTTTTGTTTCAAACTGCATACTCCTGAAGGATCAAGATGACTGTTTGTGTTTGTTTGTAATATCTTGTAAACAAAATGAGTGCACCCTCAGCAGGTTTGCTGATGACACCAAGCTGTGTGGTGCAGCAGACAGGTGGAGGGAAGGGAAGCAATCCAGAGGGACCTGGACAGGCTGGAGAGGTGGGCACAAGGCAACCTCAGGAGGTTCAACAAGAGCAAGGGCAGGGTCCTGCAGCTGGGTGGAGGCAATCCCAGGCACAAATCCAGGCTGGGCAGGGGCTGGCTGGAAAGCAGCCCTGAGGAGAGAGCCTTGGGGGTGCTGGTGGAGGAGAAGCTCACCAGGAGCTCTCAGTGCGCACTTGCAGCCCACAAAGCCAATCAGATCCTGGGCTGCAGCAGGAGAAGTGTGGCCAGCAGGGCAAGGGAGGTGATTCTCCCCCTCTGCTCAGCTCTGGGGAGACCCCACCTGGAGTCCTGCCTCCAGGTCTGGAGCCTCTGTCTCAAGAGGGATGTGGAGGTGCTGGAAGGTGTCCAGAGCAGGGCCAGGAGGATGAGCAGAGGGCTGGAGCACCTCTCCTGTGAGGACAGACTGAAGGAGTTGGGGCTGTTCAGTCTGGAGAAGAGAAGGCTCCCAGGTGACCTCATTGTGGCCTTCCAGGATCTGAAGGGGGCTACAGGAAGGCTGGGGAGGGACTGCTCAGGATCTCAGGGAGTGCTAGGACTAGGGGGAATGGAATGAAGCTGGAGGTGGGGAGATTGAGGCTGGAGGTGAGGAGGAAGTTCTTCCCCATGAGAGTGGTGAAGCCCTGGAATGGGTTGTCCAGGGAGGTGGTTGGGGCCCTGTCCCTGGAGGTGTTTAAGCCCAGGCTGGCTGAGGCTGTGGCCAGGCTGATCTAGTGTGGGGTGTCCCTGCCCATGGCAGGGGAGTTGGAACTGGCTGATCCTTGTGGTCCCTTCCAACCCTGACTGATTCTATGGTACTATGATACAATACAGAATACATAGCAAGTAGTCAGAGCTTTATAGTAACAAAACTATACCTACCCTGCTAATGAACTTACTAATTGTTCTTCAATTCCCTAAAATTTAGCTGATGGACATCTGTATATAGTGATGGAATATTGTGATGATGGAGATCTAATGCAAAAGATTAAACATCAAAGAGGAAAGTTATTCCCTGAAGACACGGTAAGAAAAGACACTGTCTTGAACCAGGGACCTAGGGGTCCTCCTTCCTGAAAGCTGAAGCACCCTGCACCACATAAACCAAATCAGAGATACCCTGCAGGGGATTGCAGCACCTTAGAGTATCCCAAATGAAACAAAGTCATAGTCTCATAGTACAGTCAGGGTTGGAAGGGACCACAAGGATCATCTAGTCCCAACCCCCCTGCCATGGGCAGGGACACCCCACACTAGATCAGCCTGGCCAGAGCCTCACCCAGCCATTTATAGATAGAAAGTCATTTATAGATAGAAAGGAAGCATTATTGCTTTGACAGTTTCCTGAAGATCAGTACGAAAACTGAACTGAAAGGAACAAAGAATTGCTGTCTGCATCTGTGCAGTGTGCAGGCCAGGGGAACACTCAGGTCAGGTTTGCATGCTCCTGTTTATGCAGTTAACTGGGAGTTTAACACAGAGTTCAGCCCTCAGAACTGACAGCACAGCAAGTGGCACTGCAAATGAAGAGCAAATAGAACTCTCTGGTGTGATGAATGAAACCAGCTGGGGGTCTAAGTGCCTGCATACTGTGTAGCAATTAATTGTTTCATTAATTCACAGTCTGACTAAGGCTGGAAGAGACCTCAAAGATCATCGAGCCCAGCCTGTCACCACAGACTAATTAAGGAGGCAGAGGCTATAAAATGACTTAGAAGAAGGGTCAAAGTTTCATTGTAGTGATTGAAAGCTGCTTCCTGTCACAGTGTGAAGCACCATTTTAGTTACAAGGCCATGATCCTCACTTAGTCCAATATTTAGGCTGGCCAAGCATCTCTACCAACTTTACTTTGTACTTCTGAAGAGAACACATTTAGGTTTAGAATAGAATAGAATAGAATAGAATAGACCAGGTTGGAAGAGACCTTTGACATCATCAAGTCCAACCTATCACCCAACACCACCTAATCAACTAACCCATGGCACCAAGCACCCCACCAGGTCTCCTCCTGAACACCTCCAGTGATGGTGACTCCACCACCTCCTCGGGCAGCCCACAATATGTTATCTCAGTGTGGTTTTCTGTTGGGTTTTTTGTTGTTTGGGGTTTTCTTGATAACTTGCTTCAAAACTGTAGTTGGCATGCTTATGAAGTGCCATATCCTGATCCCTTAGCTTCAGTACAGTTGTTGGCCATGGGGATGGGCTGCCCAGGGAGGTGGTGGAGTCCCCATCCCTGGAGGTGTTCAGGAGGGGACTGGATGTGGCACTTGGTGCCATGGTCTAGTCACGAGGTGTTGGGTGCTAGGTTGGACTTGATGATCTGTGAGGTCTGTTCCAACCTTACTGATTCTATGATTATTATTATGTATTGCTAATACTTTCTAGAGACAGGTAGCAAACATTAGAATACTGTGAAGAAGTCAGTCTTTCATGCTGGCTGGAGGCCATGGTGCCAGAGTTAGTTTTAACTGCCAAATGTTCTGAGCACTTAAAATTACATACATGTTTTTTCAATGTCAATAGAAATCTGTTGGTAAAGAGTTCATTGCATCCAGCACTGAGCTGTTATTACAACTCTCAGTTGCTCTTTGCAGATCCTTCACTGGTTTGTGCAGATGTGCCTGGGTGTGAAGCACATCCATGACAAACGTGTGTTGCACAGGGATATCAAATCCAAGGTGAGCATAGCAAGCTTTGGTGCCATGCCTTCTGCATGGGAAAGTTTGAATCCCTCTCCCATGACTTCCTGTTACTGCTACAGGCTGTGTTTTACCTTTAGGTTTGAGAATATGAGGTAGATGACACTGCTGAGTCTATGGGGCAATGTAAGACTGTGGGCTTAAATATTATTTAAGTATAGCTACACACTTCACAGCCACACTGCTGATAGTGTCAGTTGCTTCATGGAGTGTATGCAGTGTGCCATTTGTAAACACCTTGCCTTTCCTTTTTCCTTCCCCTTTTTCCTTCCCCAATTTCCTTCCCCAATTTCCTTTTTTCCTTTTCTTTTCCCCCTCCTTTTCTTTTCCCCCTCCTTTTCTTTTCCCCCTCCTTTTCTTTTCCCCCTCCTTTTCTTTTCCCCCTCCTTTTCTTTTCCCCCTCCTTTTCTTTTCCCCCTCCTTTTCATTCTTCCTAGCAGAAAGACAGATACAAAATTCAGTGGGAAGTGTGACCTCAGCATTTGAGTACAGCACAGAGATTCAAGCATTGTCTCTGTTGTGATTCTTTCTCAGCTACTGCTGCTGGGGTTTAAGGCTCATAGAACCTTTCATCTCCATTTAAACACAGCATAGTTCTTAGGGTTTTTTTTGGTAGAAGTATTAGGATAAGCAAAGGAAAGGGAATACAAAGACAGAACATCAGAAGTCCTTGTCTCTGTGTTTCCTGTGTACCTGCTGCAGAAGTGTTTCCTTGGGCAGTGCTGCAGTGTGTAAATCTCTCTCTCTCTCAATGCAGAACGTCTTCCTCACTCAAAATGGGAAGGTCAAACTGGGGGATTTTGGATCTGCACGCCTTCTGGCACAGTATGTGGATGCCTGCACTCATCTCAGTGGTGCAGAGTTGTACTTTACCATTGATCAATAGCACAATAGATCAGTAGATCTCATAGCTAATTGCTTTTCACCTGGCAGTGCTTCTTTGTCGTCTCTCTAGCCCGGCATCCTACGCTTGCAGCTACGTGGGAACTCCTTACTACGTGCCTCCAGAGGTGTGGGAGAGCCTGCCATACAACAACAAAAGGTATCTTCTGTAGTCACAAGTGGTGCCTGGCAGCTGGGTGGCCTTTTATTCTCATCTCAGTCTGGTGGTGTGGCTTGCCCATGTTTTGATTTGGAGAAGGTACTGAGCTGAGAACGTTTAGCAAGAGTTAAGCACAGTTTGCTTTGGATGCAAAGGTCTACACTCCTCTTTACTTGGCTCACTGAGTGCACAATACCTTCAGCCTTCAGAGTCTCAAAACTAGTGTGCAGTCCTCTGTGCATTTGGGAGGGTGAATACATACATACAAGCACACAGAGGTGTGTGCATGCACAGGCATGTGTGTGTGCTTGTGGCTTTTGTCTGGTCTTACCTTTTTCAGCTCTTGGCAGGTAGTGTAGGGAAAATGGCTACAGAACTCATGGCTGGAATTTGCAGCCCCCAGTTATCCTGGTTGTTATGCAAGAACTTCTGGGAGCCTCTTGATGGTGTGGTGTTTACAGCTCTGCTCTGAAATGCTAAGCTGTTTCACATTGCCTCCACTCACTCTGCTTTGTGGCTCTATTTATACCTGTGTGGAGTGACACATTTGCCATAGAAGGGAAGAAACCTTCTCCTGCTTCAGTTTTGTTGGCTCCTCTTCTGGGAAGGGCATCAGCTGCTTCTTGTGCAGGTGGTAGGACTCACTTGAAACAGAAGGTTATGGGGCTTTTTCTCAGTAGGATAATTCTTGCTGGCAAGACCAGAATTGCAGCTCTCAGGATTAGGATGCTGTGTCTGCCATCTGCTGTTAAAGGCTGTGAAATACAAAGGCTTTGAAGTGTGGAAGGATAAAGATTGCAGCTAATTGCTTGGGAGACATTCTGGAAGCAAAAAGCCAACTCCAGCTCTGTGGCAGTCATCCTGGTTTACATCCCAGTAGGTTAAAAGAAGCAAGATAATTTCTGCTGAAGAAGTTAAACGTGTATTTCACAGGCTCACAGGATGTTAGGGGTTGGAAGGGACCTCTGGAGGTCACTGAGTCCAACCCCCTGCCAGAGCAGGACCACAGAAGCTAGCACAGGTCACACAGGAATGCATCTGGAGAGGTCTTGAAGGTCTCCAGAGAAGGAGACTGGTCTTGCATGGTTGGGTACATTCATTCCTAAGTTCAGCTCTAGACACACCAGGAATCCCACTTGTTCTTGGCAGGATGTCACATTGGGAGGTTCTGGCTCAGAATGTCTCACCTTTCTCTCTACCTGCAGTGATATATGGTCCCTGGGATGTATTCTGTATGAGCTGTGCACCCTCAAGCATCCAGTAAGTATAGCCTGATTGCTGTGAGAGAAGTCTGGGGAATGCTTGCATTGCATCAGCAGTTAGCTACCCTTGGAAAGATCCACAGCCAGCTCTTTATTTGGCTGATGTGTTTGCTGCTGCTGCTGGAAGGGGAGAGCATTGCTCCACTCTCCCCACCCCCTCACCACTACATGCCTTCTGGCTTTTCAGCAGCTCCTGTGCATATTGGACCCTTCAGTGTAACACTTGTCTAAGTTGTTAGACTTCAGACCAGACCAAACCAAACCAACAGCCTTTTCCCTCTCATGGTTCATTTTCCTCGGTATCAATGAGGTGATTTGGAGCTGCTGAGCTCTTAAGCCCCAGTTAAGGCTCACACCACCCCAGGAGCTTACTGAGGACTTCAGCAGGTAGCAGTCTGGTCCCAGGTATCTGCAGGGATGTCTGAACAGGATGGTCACTAAAGATGTAGGCAAAACCTCTTTGCTAAAGAGCATGTGCCATATGCAAGCACAGCAAAATGCAGTAGGGGATAAGCAGCTTTGTGCCTTGCATCTGTGGCCAACCTGTTTGCTTAGCCTTCAGAGCTCAAGAGCCAGCCCTGTGCTGGGGACCTTGGTGGGTGGTTCTGTCTCTCTCATTTCTGGAACACTGTGTTTTGCATCTTTGGTGCTGTGCTTCTCACTGGCTAGCTCTGAAAGGTGCCAGCTTCCTCAAACAGCTAACACAAGAGGCTGTGTTTGTTCTGCCAGAAAATGAGGTTGTCCTAATTTAAGGTCCTCTTGTCTTAGCTTTTTATAGGCAGCAGTTTCTTTTCCTGGAGCTAATGCTATACCTTGAGATCCTGCATGTCAGCAGAAGGTTCTCCCCAGCTGCAGCTGCCAGCAGTGCAAGAGTTCAGGCACTTGTACTGTATGTGGCTGGGTGACAGAGGAGACTCTGCCTGGGGGTGTGTTAGCCATAGTGGGGCTGTGGCAGGGCTTTGGCACTGTCACAGCCAGGCAGGTCAGTGCTTAGAGCTGAGACACTGAGCAGTGGAGTGCCCTTCCCTCTTCAGCAGCAGTGCCATGTTGTGTAGCTCTTTCCACATGCTGGTCATGTACATCCCTGCATCATCTGGCAGAGGTGCATGCTGTGGGTGCTTGGCACTCTGCAGCCCAGCCAGTGGGGTGCACAGGAAGAAAACTTTCCCCATGGGGATGGAAGTGCTCAGCTGGTTTTGCTCAGGCTGTTGCCACCCAGGGTTGGAATTGTCCTTGCTGCAGTTGTCCAATGGTTTGCACTTGGGAGGAGTAACTCCCAACAGAAGGCTGCTTAGCAGTCAGCTAAGGGAAGTAACAACTTCAGCCATGTCATGCAGATTTGTGAGAGGACACTTGTGCTTTGAGAGGCTGCTTGTGATGAGCTTTTGTTTTGAATAGAAGCCTGCACCTTCCCTTGCCTGCAGGTTCACTCAGGCAGTTTGATTCTGTTCTCAAGTATATGAAGGGCACTAAGGGGATCAAAAATGTTCAATGCTGTATACCTGTAAAAGCAAAACTTGAACAAGCCTACAGTTACCAGAGTAACTCCCTCTTGATCCACAGTTGTACAGCTGCTTGTTTGCAGTGCCCACTGCAATCCCATTGCAGTCAAAGCTTTTGTGCAGCCCATGCTGTGCTCATCCCCAGCAAACTGTGCATCTGGCATTGTTAGCATGAACAGATCTCTGTGGAAAGAGCCCTGCAAAGGTAAAAGGAAGTTACTGATGAGTTCACTCAGGGTCATTACTCCACACCTCTGAATTGGAGCTCTGAAACCACCAAGCTGGCCTTCCAGGATCTGCAGGGGGCCACAGGAAGGCTGGGGAGGGACTGCTCAGGATCTCAGGGAGTGATAGGACTAGGGGGAATGGAATGAAGCTGGAGGTGGGGAGATTGAGGCTGGAGGTGAGGAGGAAGTTCTTCCCCAGGAGAGTGGTGAAGCCCTGGAATGGGTTGTGCAGGGAGGTGGTTGGGGCCCTGTCCCTGGAGGTGTTTAAGCCCAGGCTGGATGAGGCTGTGGCCAGGCTGATGTAGTGTGGGGTGTCCCGGCCCATGGCAGGGGGGTTGGGACAGGATGATCCTTGTGGTCCCTTCCAACCCTGACTGATTCCATGATTCTCTGATTCTGAATTTGGAGCCCCTTGGGAGCACACACAGACAGAGGCACAGACTGTGCAGTGTTAGGAAACACAAAATAACTGGGAAAAGCCACTCTGAAATGATTTGCCAGCTTCGTTTTACCTCATGCTTGACATCCATGCCCTAACACTTGCTTGGTTTTGATGCAGTTTCAAGCCAACAGCTGGAAGCATCTCATCCTTAAGATATGCAAAGGAGCCTACAGTCCACTGCCATCTCACTACTCCTATGAGCTCCACTACCTGGTAAAGCAGATGTTTAAGAGAAACCCCAAGAGCCGCCCATCAGCCAGCACTCTTCTGGCAAGAGGCTGCTTGAGCAGGCTGACAGGAGCCTGTTTGCCTCCTGAGGTACAGTACAGATGAAACAGTAGGGATTGAAACAACAGCATTGACATTGCAAGTGCTAGGTCAGCTTGTTTTGTGCTCACTAAGCATACAACAACATGAAGTGTAGTGTTGTGTCAGTCCTCCTGTAAGAGCCATGAGTACAGTTGCAGACATCTCAGTGTTTTGAAGGATTTCTGTTTAGAAGAAAAGCAAACTACCAGCATGAGCTGCACTGGCCACAGCAAGCCCAGGCAGTGCTGCAGGCTGGGGGCAGAGTGGCTGAGAGCAGCCAGGCAGAGAGGGACCTGGGGGTGCTGGTTGATAGCAGGCTGAACATGAGCCTGCAGTGTGCCCAGGCAGCCAGGAGGGCCAATGGCATCCTGGGCTGCATCAGGAAGAGTGTGGCCAGCAGGAGCAGGGAGGTCATTCTGCCCCTGGACACTGCACTGGTTAGGCCACACCTTGAGTCCTGTGTCCAGTTCTGGGCCCCTCAGTTTAGGAAAGATGTTGAGTTGCTGGAAGGTGTCCAGAGAAGGGCAACAAAGCTGGGGAGGGGTCTGGAGCACAGCCCTGTGAGGAGAGGCTGAGGGAGCTGGGGTTGCTTAGCCTGGAGAAGAGGAGGCTCAGGGGAGACCTTCTTGCTCTCTCCAACTCCCTGAAGGGAGGCTGTAGACAGGCAGAGGTTGGTCTCTTCTCCCAGGCACCCAGCACCAGAACAAGAGGACACAGTGTCAGGCTGTACCAGGGGAGGTTTAGGCTGGAGGTTCAAAATTCTTCCCAGCAAGAGAGATTGGCCATTGGGATGTGCTGCCCAGGGAGGTGGTGGAGTCCCCATCCCTGGAGGTGTTCAAGAGGGGATTGGATGTGGCACTTGGAGCCATGGTTTAGTTAGTCCTGAGGTGTTGGGTGACAGGTTGGTTGCAAAATTAATGTGATGAATGCCATGGTAATAGTCCTGCTTTTTTTCCCTCAAGACAGCAAGGGCAATGGTTAATACAGTCTTTATTATTTTCAAGCCAAGCAAAGATGAAAGCAAGCATAGCCCCTTGGAAAGGAAAAATGCTGCTAAGGACTTGAGTGAAAGCAGAAAGGAACAGAAGAAACCTGATGAAGAAGGTAAGTTCTGCAGTTTGGGTATCTGTGTAGAGCTATCTAAATGCCAGTGATCAGAATACAGAATAAACCAGGCTGGAAAAGACCTTTGAGATCATCCAGTCCAACCTCTCACCCCACACCATCTGATCAACTCAACCATGGCACCAAGTGCCTCAGCCAGACTGAAAGACTTACTATAGAGTCAATACATGGGGAACCCTTTGACCAAGTTCAGGCTTTTACCCAAGAATCAGACATCACTACAGTCTCAAGCTGTGCCAGGGGAAGTTTAGGCTGGAGGTGAGGAGAAAGTTCTTCCCAGAAAGAGTAATTGGCCACTGGGATGTGCTGCCCAGGGAGGTGGTGGAGTCCCCATCCCTGGAGGTGTTCAAGAGGGGATTGGATGTGGCACTTGGTGCCATGGTTTAGTCAGTCATGAGGTGTTGGGTGACAGCTTGGACTTGATGATCTCTGAGGTCTTTTCCAACCTTTTTGATTTGGTGATTCTAAAGTGCTGCACACTTAAAGCTAGTTGACCTGCACAGAGACTCAGGTTAGGTTCTGGTTCTCATCCTTTGTTGCTGCTGATTACAATAGAAAGGTCTCCTGTCCTCCCAGGGGCTGCTGATTCGTCACCTCCCCAGAGGAGACAGTGGGGAAAGAGGTTATCCAGCACTGTAGTGGATGTCCTGGGAAATGCACCCTTGCTGTCTTCCAGTTTTACATCTGAAGAGACTCAAGGTAAGGTATGACTAGCCCTGGGTTTGATTTGTCCTTGGCACTCTCTGAAAGCCAGAGCTGGGCAGGGAGGACTCAGCATTGCCTGGAAGCATCTTAAAAATGTTTTCCTGGCAAACACTTGAGAAGTCCATGGTGCTGACAAGAACTTCTTAGTGGCCTTGCATGGCAGGAGGGCTGTCACACAAGAGTGGTAAAAGCCACTGGAGTGGTTTGGACCAGGATCAGAGTCAGGAGTTTAGGGCTGTATATTGTGGTCCTCGAGCAGGCAGCTGCGGTTTGGCCTCCATGGGGATTTGGATGGGAATGCCTTGCCCTTTCCCTTCTGTCCTCTCTGCATACTGCTGGCATCCTTGTAGCACAGGAGTGAAATATTCTATGTGCATCAACTGAAAACTTTCCCTCTGCATTTCTCCCCCTCCCTTTCTTATCTCCTGGTGAGGAGCGAGGAGACAGGAGGGGGAGCGAGAAGCCTGGGGGGAGATTAGCCCTTGTGCTAAACCCCTGCAGCCACAGACAGCATTAGACAGCCTAAAACTGTAATGATCTCTAAGAAATTATAGAATAGAATAGACCAGGTTGGAAGAGACCTTCAAGATCATCGTGTCCAACCCATCAACCAATCCAACCCACCCAAACAACTAACCCATGGCACCAAGCACCCCAGCAAGTCTCCTCCTGAACACCTCCAGGGATGGTGACTCCACCACCTCCCCAGGCAGCCCATTCCAATGGGCAATCACTCTCTCTGTGTAGAACTTCCTCACCTCCAGCCCAAACCTCCCCTGGCACAGCCTGAGACTGTGTCCTCTTGTTCTGGTGCTGGCTGCCTGGGAGAAGAGACCAACCCCCACCTGGCTACAACCTCCCTTCAGGTAGCTGTAGAGAGCAAGAAGGTCTCCCCTGAGCCTCCTCTTCTCCAGGCTAAGCAACCCCAGCTCCCTCAGCCTCTCCTCACAGGCTGTGTTCCAAGCCCCTCCCCAGCTTTGTTGCCCTTCTCTGGACTCCTCATGGATGTATATGCCAAGGAAGTGTGGGTAGGTGCTGCTGAAATAAATAACCAAGATAAAATTCCCAGGCTGTGGCAGGTGCACTGCATGATCATCACCTGGAGGACAAGGAAAGAGGACAGAAGGATGCATTTGTTTAGGTGCTATTGCAAGGCATAAAAGTGGCCCTGGGCTCCACTGTGTGAGATGTGTAGAGCCACCAATGAAGCTTGTAGAGAGCCTGAATCCTCACACCCCTCAGCCCGCTGGTGTTGGCTCCCTGACAGCAGGAGGCTCCACTGTCATTTTCTTTCTTCTCAATGCAGATAGTGTCAACCTCTTGGAGGTGCTGGAGTCCCCATCCCTGGAGGTGCTCAAGAGGGGATTGGATGTGGCACTTGGTGCCATGGTCTAGCCATGAGGTCTGTGGTGACAGCTTGGACTCAATGATCCTCGAGGTCTCTTCCAACCTTGGTGATACTGTGTGTGATACTGTGATACTGACAGGTCAGCAGTGCAGGTGGAGACATCTAGAGTGTATTCTTTCTGTATTTGTGTCTTGAATGTGATCTTTGAAGTCCACACTGCTGGTGCAGCTTTGCCTGAGCAGTATTCATTGCTTCTCTCACACCCAGGTGGCTGTGTGATAAGCTACAGTGGGAACAAGCCACGTAAGCACTGGAACAAGGAGGCTGCTGAGAGCGTGATCAGCATTCTCAGTAATGCAGATGTCAGCTTAGCATTTCAGACATACACCATTTACAAACCAGGTGAGCCTCCAGCTTCTGGGCAAGGATTCTGTGCCAGCAGATCTATGGATGAGGAGACTGACTGGATTTTTGACTTACACATCCCCTATGGATAGACACTCTGCACTTGAAGTCATGTCAGAGCACACTGCTGTGGTGGTTTGGGGGTTTGTTTCCAGTTTATCAAATGAAACATGGATTACAAGAAGCCAGGCTTAGAATTCACTCACTGCATTTCTTTCTGATGAGCTTTCAGCTGCAGCTCAGTGAGCAAGGTGGTGACAAACACAGCGACTGCAGAGCCCTCAGACTCCGTCTTGCTCAGCAGGTTGGTTGCTGTGCTCAGGAGGTGCAGCAGATGGGCTGTAGCCCCAGCAGCTAAATCCACCTTCACTGAATCAGTAGTGCCCTGCTTGGGAGACAGGATGGTGAGGTGGCACAGCTGAAATCACTGCCTTTACAGCTGTGCACAGCCCCAGTCACCAGTGCTTGCTTGGCCCTGCAGTTGTGTCGTTAGTCCCACTGAAGTCCCAGCTCGTGGGCAGTGGGGGCAGCCTGGGAGGACTCTCTGGCATTTGTGTTCTCCATCACTTTGCTTTTAGGATTAAAACACTTTGGTGACATTTTGGTTTGTATGCTTTCAAGCTTCTGGAAATGTGCTCAGAGGTCCCCTTTGTGAGGGAGCTGCAGCACCTGATGAGACAGATGGTGAGGATGAAGCTGTTGCCGCGGACTCCGGGAGGCTGGAGCCTCGCTCTGACGAAGATGACACGTATGTCCGACTGACTGCCCTGCACTTCTGTTTGCTCTTCCCAAAGAGACATCCCTCTGGGAAAAAAAAACCCCAGGAGTTTTCTCAGCATCTAAATTCATCCCTCTTATATAACATTAAAGTTTAGGAGTATTTAGAATAGAATTAGAATAGAGTTAACCAGCCTGGAAAAGACCTCAGAGATCACCGAGTCCAACCTATCCCCCAGCACCATCTGATCAGCTCAACCATGGCACCAAGTGCCTCAGCCAGGCTCTTCCTAAACACCTCCAGGGATGGGGACTCCACCACCTCCCTGGGCAGCACATCCCAATGGCCAATCTCTCCTTCTGGGAAGAACTTCTTCCTAACATCCAGCCTAAACCTCCCCTGGCACAGCTTGAGACTGTGTCCTCTTGTTCTGGTGCTGGTTGCCTGGGAGAAGAGACCAACCCCCACCTGGCTACAACCTCCCTTCAGGGAGTTGGAGAGAGCAAGAAGGTCTCCCCTGAGCCTCCTCTTCTCCAGGCTAAGCAACCCCAGCTCCCTCAGCCTCTCCTCCCAGGGCTGTGCTCCAGACCCCTCCCCAGCCTCCTTGCCCCTCTCTGGACACCTCCATGCACAGTGCAATAAACTCGGTTTGGTTCCTCCTTGCTGAGCCATACTTGTAGAAACTGTTTAACCTCTATCTTCCATTTATGTTAGTGACCCACCTCTGGTTGTGAAAGAGCAGAGTGCTCCTCAGCCCCTTCTGAGCAGACATACTGTGTTCTGGAAATGTGTGTATGCTCTGGGGGGAGCTTCTTGCATTCTCAGGATCAGTGCTTGTTTTTGTGGCACCTGGAGGTTAAGTACTTAGAGACAGTACTGCAGGTCAGCTGCAAGCTGGCAGTGCCAACATGGTTGCATCCTCTTAGGACATGCATTTGGGTTTGCTTTTGATAAGACTTCTTTGGGTAAATTCAGAAGAGAACATCTGCTGGTTCCTTGAGGGGCCAGGAAATAACTGTGTTGGTGTCTCTCAGCCCATGTCTCCCAGCTGGAGGGCAGGATGGAGGGGGGAAATGCTTTCAAAGCTGCAGTGTGCTTTGCAAAATGACAGCTTGACCTTTCCTTTTAGGGACTTCGAGGAAGATGACCCAGACTGGGTGTCAGAACTGGAAACAGCCCTGAAGCAGTGACTGGAATCTGGAATCTACCTACAGTAACTGGAACTAGGCTTGACATGGAGGAGTAGGTAGAGGATTAATTGCTCTCTTTGGAAGGAAGTACCATAAAGCCCAGCAAGCCTGTGCTGCTGTACTCATGAGTAACAGAGGAATAAAGGAGAAGAGATGCCTCTTGTTTCCAGAACAGAACAAACACTGTGAAAGAGCAAGGCCAAGTGCCAGGTCCTGCACTTGAGTCACAACAGCCCCAAGCAAGGCTCCAGGCTTGGGGCAGTGTGGCTGGAAAGCTGCCTGGCAGAAAGGGACCTGGGGGTTCTCATGGACAAGCAGCTGAATATGAGCCAGCAGTGTGCCCAGGTGGCCAAGAAAGCCAAAGGCAGCCTGGCCTGCATCAGCAATGCTGTGTCCAGCAGGAGCAGGGAGGGGATTGTCCCCTTGTACTCAGCTCTGAAGTACTGTGTCCAGTTTTGGGCACCTCCATACAGGAGAGATGTGGAGGTGCTGGGGTGAGTGCAGAGCAGGGCAATGAAGCTGGGGAAGGGCCTGGAGAATAAATCTGATGAGGAGTGAGTGAGGGAGCTGGGGATGGTTAGTTTGGAAAGAGGAGGCTGGGGGAGACCTCATTGCTGTCTACAACTCCCTGAAAGAACATCATGGAGAAGCTGCTGCTGGTCTCTTCTGTTAGTGATGGAACAAGAGGGAATGGCCTCCAGCTGTGACTGGGCAGGGTTAGACTGGGCAGTAGGAAGCATTTTTTCCCAGCAAGAGTGGTCAGACATTGGAACCTGCTGCCCAGGGAGGTGGTGGAGTCCCCAGCCCTGGATGTGTTTAAAGGTGGTTTGGATGTGGAGCTTGGGGCTATGGTTTAGGGGTGAACCTTACAGAGCAGGGTTGTGGGTTGGACTTGGTGATCCTGAGGGCCTTTTGCAGCCTGAGTGTTCCTGTGGCTCTGTGAAGCAGCTGCTATTAAGACCACAGACAAGTGACTTAAGTGAAAAGGGAGCTAGCAAAGACATGTGAGTAACCTAAAGGACTGATGGTAGGCAGTGGAATCTCCAGAACCACAACTGAAATCCCCCATACCAGAATGCTGCCACACAGTGGGGGACAGCAAAATGAAAACATGCTCCAGGGGCTGGAAGCAAGTCCTGGGAGTAGCAAAGATACCAAACAAAAGCACTGGCTCCAGACATGGGACTGTGGGCAAAGAGTCATCAAAGAGGTGGAAGGCATTCAGTAAACTAAACTTCAGCTGCAGTTCTGTTGCTGAGGGAAGAGGAAGGGTTTGTGGATGCAGAGGGGGTGGCAGCACACTGCCCTGGCACCCAGTCCCCAGAAAACTCTCATGAGCACTTCTGGCCAAGCAAAAACCTGCCCCACAAAGCAGCCAGGAAAAACCCCACGGGCTCTTTATTGAGTGGGAGCAAGAGCTCACAGAGCAGGGCTCTACAGGTATCACAGTATCACTTAGGTTGGAAAGGACCTCGAGGATCATCGAGCCCAACCTATCACCACAGACCCCATGCCTAGACCATGGCACCAAGTGCCACGTCCAATCTCCCCTTGAACGCCTCCAGGGTCGATGACTCAACCACCTCCCTGGGCAGCCTGTTCCAATGACGAATTACTGACACAGAGACACAGTAACAGAGACACAGTGACACAGAGAAACAGTAACAATGACAAAGCCAAGCTGCTTTCATTCCTGTGCATCTTTATTCCTGCAGCCCTGGTTGAACAGTGGCTCCACAGCTAGCAGGAACGCCTCTTCGAAGTGCTGGTCAGCAAACCTGCGCACGGAGCGCCGAGCGTTCGCCCTGATCTCCAGCCTGCTCGCAGGGGACAAGGAGAGGATGGAAGCCATCGTCTCTGCATAGCTGTCCGTGCTCTCTGCTAGGAAGCCTGTGATGTGTCCTTCATAGGGGACCACAATGTCCAGTTTGGGGCCTCCAGAATTGTGAGCCAGGATCACGGTGCCAGCTGCCATACATTCAACCACTCCTGTGGAGGACAGGAAAGATGCTGGCGTGAACATCCACAGCGTGCACCTTGGCTTGCTGCAGGGCACTGCAGAGTTAAAGCCACAGCAAACAATCACAGCATCAACCAGCTTGGGAAAGGCCCCAGAGATCATCAAGGCCAACCTAGCACCCAGCACCTCCTGACAACTAACCCATGGCTCCAAGTGCCACATCCAATCCCCTCTGGAACACCTCCAGGGATGGGGACTCCACCACCTCCCTGGGCAGCCTCTGCCAAGCCCTGACCACTCTGGCTGCAAAGACATTTTGCCTCACAGAATCATAGAATCAGTAAGGTTGGAAAAGACTTCAAAGATCATCAAGTCCAACCTGTCACCCAAGACCTCCTGACAACTAACCCATGGCTCCAAGTGCCACATCCAATCCCCTCTGGAACACCTCCAGGGATGGGGACTCCACCACCTCCCTGGGCAGCACATTCCCATGGCCAATCTCTCTGTCTGGGAAGAACTTTCTCCTCACCTCCAGCCTAAACTTCCCCTGGCACAGCTTGAGACTGTGTCCTCTTGTTCTGGTGCTGGTTGCCTGGGAGAAGAGGCCAAGCAACCAGCAGGATCTCTGCTGTCCCCCTGCTGCTGTCATCAGTTACTGCAGACTGCTGTTGTAGGTTGGTTTGACTACCAGAGTAAAGCAGCCTCCCAAGACCACTGTGTAGGCATGGGCTCAGGAAGGCCAAGGGCAGCAGTTTCCAATTGAAAGAGGGGAGGGTTAGCCTGTGTGTAATAAAGATTCTATCCCAAGGGGGAGAGGAGAAGTACTTCATCAGACTGGTTTGTGGGGAAAAGCTGTGATAAACCATTGCCTCCATGTGGTGGCAGTGGCTTCTGGAATCCACTGCAGAGCACATCTGAGATACCAAGTTCCTGCAGACCATCATCACTCCTGATGCTTAGCTTGTATTCTACTCAGGTCTGATGACTTTCACTGTAACTCAGTCCCACTACAGCTGAGCAGAGATCCATCTGCTTGGCTGCCAGCTTCCTCTGCTGTGGATTTTTGGCAGATGAGATACTCCCTTTCAAGGGCAGAACTCAACTAATCCCAATAAACTAAGCTCAGTTCCTTAATTCTGTGGGACAGCACATTGCAAACCTGCTTCCAGGTCCTCCTCAACATCCACTTCACACTAAGGTGACTGTTGGAAGGACTTGCCTTAGTGCAGGAGCCTAGTGCAATAGGATGGCCAAGGGTACCTGGTGGCATCTGTTCAGGGCTTACAAACAAGAGACAGGACCTGTGGGAGCCTCACCCCTCTGAAGCAGCAGCTAGGACCCCATGGCTTATAAAAAGGCATTTCAAATGGCAGCTGAGGCAGCTGAAACAAATCTCTACACAGGGGTGTCTGCAGGTGAACTAAGCTCCTGCAGACAGTGTGGCCCAGAAGCACCCCAAGGTGCTTAACCAGAAGTACCTGCTGCCTTTGGAAGCTTTGCTGGATGCAGAAGGCATCTGTGCAAGGTTAGGAAACTTAACACAAGGCCTTAGAGGGACCCATGACCATGAGCCATGACAGCTGCAGCCTGAGCAAGAGGACATCCCAGGCAGCACAGATGGAGCAGCTCTGTGTACAGGGGACTAGAGGGCGTCTGTAATTCAGCTTGGACAAGAGAGAGCTTCAGCTTGCACTACAGCAGCACCCAGTGCCTAGTCAGCTGCATTGGTCCTGGAGGTTTCACCTCAGCGAGTTTACCTTGGACAAGAATGGGATTGGGACACTTGGCAAGCAGGTCTCTCAACACTTGGACACCTACACTGAGGAGCAATCAGGAACTGAAGCCCTCCCCAGCTCTGTCCTCAGCTGGGAGCAGGAAACTTGGAAGCTAAGGAAGGATACTGACCGATCCCGAAGTGCTCATTCCACATGGTGTGCAGGCCAATGGTGGCCTCAGCCAGGTGTCTCTTCAGCTCCTCAAAGGGAATGTTTATTCTGAAGGTCACAGCACTGCTAACTCCCAGCTCCTCACACAGACGCTGGAGCTTCTCCACACGCTCTTCGTCTTGCTGGTTACGGCAGCCGCCGATCAAGACCAGCTTCAGCTGCTGCCCCGGGCCCCTCTCTTTCAGCAACTTGGCAAAGGCTCTGATCTGCAGAGGATGATCTTTCTCAGGCCTGAACTGGCTGACAGAAACAATGGAATGCTGAGTGGTGCTCCTTTCCTCTTCCAGAGGGATATCCAGGAAGGTCTGCACGTCGCAGGGCGGGTACACCAGGCTGGTGCGCGCCCCGGCTCTCCAGAGCGCGAGGATGTGATTCAGCGTCCAGGAGGAATTCACCATTACCACATCACTGCAGGAACCAACCAAGCCGTACAGGAAAGCAAAGAAGTAGTAGTAGAGGAGTTTCAGCCTGCTGAACAGAGGGCTGCTTGTGATGAAGGCTGGGTTGTTGAACCTAGTGTCCTGATTCCGGACGACGGAGAGCATCTCGGTGCTGACGGTGGGGTAGTGCACGTAGCACCCCACACGGCAACCCCCCAGGTACTTGAAGAGGGGAAGCGTGAAGGCATAGCCCATCGAGTCAAGGTAGATATCAGGCACACATTTCAGCAGAGCTTCCCAGCCCAGGAACACTGACCCTACACTCTGTCCCAGCAAGGTGAAGTGAGGGTAACGAGAAGCCTCCACAAGGTAGCGTTTGTCTAGGAACACAAACCTCACAGGGTGAGTCAGCTTGATATTGAACCTCCTGAAAGCAGCCTCCACTATCTCTTCTCCAGTGGCACCTCTGTCACCAGTGTAGACAACACACCTTATGTTTCTGTACCTGCAAGAGGGAAGACAATTTCACACATTCATCCTTTCCTTTTCTTTTCCCTTAATGCTTTCTTTCACGTGACACTAATCACACAAAGTGGAGTAGAGTAGAGTAGAGTAGAGTAGAGTAGAGTAGAATAAACCAGGTTGGAAGAGACCTTCAATATCACCATGTCCAATTCATCAACCAATCCAACACCACCTAAACAACTAACCCATGGCACCAAGCACCCCAGCAAGTCTCCTCCTGAACACCTCCAGTGATGGGGACTCCACCACCTCCCCAGGCAGCCCATTCCAATGGGCAATCACTCTCTCTGTGTAGAACCTCCTCCTCACCTCCAGCCTAAACCTCCCCTGGCACAGCTTGACACTGTGTCCTCTTGTTCTGGTGCTGGTTGCCTGGGAGAAGAGACCAGCCTCTGCCTGTCTAAATGCCTGGCCCAGAAATGACTTTAACCCCATTACTCATTTCCTTATATTCTCCCTTTTCTGATCTGCAGAAGAAGAGATGGTTGAGATTTTGAGAGGACCTTCTTTTCCAGTAGAACATAAAGAAAGCTCAGTGTTGTCCTACAGACTTGAGAGTGGCTCCATCCATCACACCACCTTTCACAGAAAGTCACTGCCCACTGGAATGTGCTGCCCAGGGAGGTGGTGGAGTCCCCATCCCTGGAGGTGTTCAGGAAGAGCCTGGATGAGGCACTTGGTGCCATGGTTTGGTTAGTCCTGAGGTGCTGGGTGCTAGGTTGGACTTGATGACTGCTGAGGTCTTCTCCAACCTTACTGATTCTATGATTCTATGTCTGCCTAGTGCACAGCATGAGCAAAATGCAGGGGGCTGTGCAAGCCAGTGGATGTGCCAATGTTGAATCCACTTCAGATCTCAACTTGTTTCATCTCCTGCACCAAGGAGCAAGCACTGTCAGTTGCCTCCTGTTGAGTTACACCTACACAAAGTTCCACACAACAGTGGAAAACTGATGAGGAAAGAGAGGTTCTCCAGGGGACAGAGAGAAGAGAGAAATGCCAAAGCAGGAAAGATCCAAATCTAGGTAAGGGGATGAAGGGCAGTGCTGCAACCAAGTGAAATGAAGCTGCAAGACCCTGCTGTAGGATTAGTAATCCCTTGTGACCCACTACATCCCTAAACACACTGCATGGTAAAGTGTGCATAAATCTCCCCACCAGCAGCTGAGAAGGAAATGCAGCAGGTGGCAGACACACAGGCTTACTTTTTCTGGAGGGCCCTTATGGCACACCACAGGACTCTCTCCCCTCCACCGCCCGCGTTGCAGTAGGGGTGAAAAAAGGCCACCAGCAGTGGTGGCCTCCCGTCCTTCCCCTCTGAGATCAGCCTCCTCTTCCTCTGCTGTATCCAGAGCCGTGTTCCCCACAGGAGCAGCACCAAGCAGACACACAAAATTCCACTCAGAAAGAGCGCAGGGATGAGCAGTGAGCACAGCAACCTGAAACAAGCCAGAGGTGTCAAAATGCCAGACTGCTTCGAAGAGATCCCGTGTGTGAAACTGGGAGAGGGCTTACAGCTGCACCCCAGGGAGCAAAGCCCTTCACTGCACTCTCCTGATCTCAGAAACCCATCTGTGTTATCAAGTTATGGGAGGACAAAAAAACACAACACAAATCCACATCGTTTAGCAAGACTTCCCCCAGCACCACCTGGGAGTTACCCACTGCTGCCCGTTCTTGCCCTCCGGCTGCATCCATCTCCCTGTGCTACACAGGCTCCGAGGTGCCTGCCCTTCAGGACCTGGCCAAGCACAGCTAGCAGAGAGGTTTCTGAACAGGTTTGTTAGAGTTCTCTTCCGTGCAAGCTCCACGTGGGCTCTGCCTTCCCGCAGAGTGTTTTGATGCAGAGCTCCCTGGGCCAGCCTGCAGAGCACCACCCGGAACCTGCATCTTCCATCCCCCCGGGATACCAAGGACTGCCTGGGAAAGCTCCGAGCAGCTTCTCTGAAGAGCTAACAGCAGCCCTCCCTTCGCTCGCCGCCGCCTCCCGGACACCGCTCTCCTGGGGCAGGCAGCGGGGGCATCTCCCGGGGCCCTTCCCGGCCTGCCCAGCTGCCCAGGCGGCAGAACCGGAGCCGGGAAGCTGCGCTGCGCTGCGCCGTGTGAGGAAGGCAGCGCCCTGGCCCCGCTAGGGCCTGGCCCCGCTAGGGCCTGCCGCGGCGAGCGCCGCCGGCACGGCAGCCAACGCGCGCCGTCCGTCTCGGGATGGAGAGGCGGAAGAGCGCAGCAGCCCCTCCGAGGCGGCGGCAGACCGGCCCCACCGCTCCCTGCCCGGCGGCTCCCGCTCCTCTGGGGCTCTGAGGACAGCAGTCGCGACTTGGCAGGGGCCCATGCAGGCGTCAGGTGTCCCTCTCCCCTCCCTCTCCGCTGCCACGCCGCGCCGCCCCCAGCCCCCGGTACCTGATCAGCCCACACAGACACATCCCCCCCGCCACCATCTTGCGCACCGCCGCTCCGCCTGCCGCCGGAATGGGCGGGGCCAGGCCTGGGGGCGCGACCGCCCCCAGCCGCCTCTCCCTCACTGGCTTCCGCCCGAGATGGACGGGGGGAGCGGAAAAGGGCGGGGAAGGAGAAGGGAGGGCGGGGCCAGAGAGGGGAGGGCGGGGCCGGAGAGAGGAGGGCGGGGAAAGGAGAGAGGAGGGCGGGGAAAGGAGAGGGGAGGGCGGGGAAAGGAGAGGGGAGGGCGGGGAAAGGAGAGAGGAGGGCGGGAAAGGAGAGAGGAGGGCGGGGGAAATAGAGAGGAGGGCGGGGGAAATAGAGAGGAGGGCGGAGCCAGAGAGAGGAGGGCGGGGAAAGGAGAGGGAGGGCGGGGCCGGAGAGAGGAGGGCGGGGCCGGAGAGAGGAGGGCGGGGCCGGAGAGAGGAGGGCGGGGAAAGGAGGGGGAGGGCGGGGAAGGCGAGAGGAAGGCGGGGCCAGAGAACGGTGGGCGGGGCCGGAGAGAGGAGGGCGGGGAAATGAGAGAGGAGGGCGGGGAAGGAGAGAGGAGGCGGGAAAATGAGAGAGGAGGGCGGGGCCAGAGAGAGGAGGGCGGGGAAATGAGAGAGGAGGGCGGGGCCAGAGAGAGGAGGGCGGGGAAATGAGAGAGGAGGGCGGGGAAGGAGAGAGGAGGGCGGGGCCGTGCCGGGATGGGATGGGATGGGATAGCAGCGCCCCCTGCGGGGCCGGAGCGGCAGGGCCGGAGCAGCGTGCCCGCCGCTGCAGTCGTCGCCGGAGCTTTTTCCTTGTCCTCCTCCGCCGCTCCGGTCGCCTCCGGGGGCGGTGCCTGTGGCCTGCGCTGCCGCGGCGGGTGTGCGGGGCGGTGTGCGAGCAGAGAGAGCCTTCGCTGGGTCAAAGGCTTTCTCCAGCATCTACCGCATGCACGTTTTGCCACTGCGGGGGACAGGCTGTCCAACGCCCTGAGCCAGGCATCCCCTGAGCATCCCTTCCGGGGACGTCTTTCTGCTGAGGATGTTCAGGCTGGCTCTGGTTAATACGTTGTCTTGATTGTGAAGTACATGCACAGAATAGAGATCATAGTACCATAGTATCACAGTATCAGTCAGGGTTGGAAGGGACCACAAGGATCATCCAGTTCCAACCCCCCCGCCATGGGCAGGGACACCCCACTCCAGATGAGGCAGAACACCGATGCTGCCTTTGTTATTTATTTATTAATGAATTAAAAGCAAGTGCTATTAATGATAAGTAAGGATAAGTAAGTAGCCAGGCCAGGTGTTTCTGACGTGGCTTCTCTTGGACAAATGTAAGCAGCGTCTCCCCCTCTGTGTGGTTCTGTGAAGCACTGAGGGAAGCTACCAGGCTGTAAGTGAGGAGCAGCTGAGGCAGAGAAGGCCAAAACCTGCCTGATTTGCTGCCACATCCCTAGATGCCATCTTCCCTTTTCACATTCCCCATTAAAAACCAACCCCCCACAGCTTTATGTGGCAAATTTCACCCAGAGAACACTCTCCACAGTTTCTTGCTCACTTCTGGTTGTTCCACATTTGAAGGCATTTCAAGCATTTCCCACGGACTGCATCCCCCCAGAACCTGCCATCCTGCAGGCTCTTGGAGGTCTGAGTGCTCTCTTTCATGCCCTAGCTGCCTAGAGACTGAGGGAGCTGGGGTTGCTTAGCCTAGAGAGGAGGAGACTCAGGGGTGACCTTATTGCTCTCTACAACTACCTGAAGGGAGGTTGTAAACAGGCAGAGGTTGGTCTCTTCTCCCAGGCAGCCAGCACCAGATCAAGAGGACACAGTCTCAGGCTGCGTCAGTGGAGGTTCAGGCTGGAGGTCAGGACGAAATTTTACACAGAGAGAGTGATTGCCCATTGGAATGGGCTGCCTGGGGAGGTGGTGGAGTCCCCATCCCTGGAGGTGTTCAGGAGGAGACTTGATGGGGTGCTTGGTGCCATGGGTTAGTTGATTAGGTGGTGTTGGATGATAGGTTGGACACGATGATCTTGAAGGTCTCTTCCAACCTGGTTTGTTCTATTCTATTCTATTCTATTCTATTCTATTCTATTCTATTCTATTCTATTCTATTCTATTCTGTACGTTTTGAGGTCTGGAAGCCGTGAGGGATGTTTGTGAAAGTCATCCTGTGTCGTCTTCATCAGCAGAGTGCTGGCTGGGAGGTGATGAATTGTTTGTTTATTTCTCCATTGCTGCACCCCGAAGCAGAGAGACAAAGTCTCTCCTGTAGTGGGAGTGAGGAGAGTTCAGTTTAAGTAATGGTTATTTGATTCTGACTTTCCTGGGTTGAATTTTCCGTTTTTGAGGGCTCACCCTGTGGGGAGGGAGCTGGCAATGGTTCAGGCCCCCAGAGCTGGTGGTTGGTTGTTTTACTGTGTTTTGGTTTACCCTCCTCACTTAACACCACTGACTGTTGGGTTTAGCAGGGCATCTCTGCTTCCATGTATGCAAGGAGATGGGAAGGATTCTTTTGTGAGGTCCAGAAAGCACGACCTAACATTTCATTGCTGAACAAGTCTCCTAAGTAGGGTGCCACAGGTGTTCAATTCTCTCCTTTAATCTTTTCCCTCTTCCTCACCAGAGCAGTTGCCTGGGAAATGTGTCCCTCCCCACTGACTTGCAAAGGAGCTTATGGCCACTCCCTTGGAAGGTATGACGCTTAGATCAAGTGTCTTTATGAAGCTGAAGGGTCACGGGTTAGCCGTGGCTTAATTAAGAGAGCCTTAAGCAGTGCTGAAGAGTTCTGGGAAACAAGAAGACAAATTAATGAGGGAGATCCCAATACCTGCCCATGGCCTAGGCCATAAATGGCAGATGCAATGGTTTGGGTTTCAATTCAGCTCTCAAAAGTACTCCAAAAAAGCCTTTGGTTTCGTGTCAGTACAACTTGTTCCTTCCAGTCAAGGCTCACTGCAAGGTGAGCTGTACTGAAATACAGGATTTAACCCATGAAACTTCCAGCATAAGCCCTACACTCAGAGTGGCTGAGAGCAGCCAGGCAGAGAGGGACCTGGGGGTGCTGGTCGATGGTAGGCTGAACATGAGCCTGCAGTGTGCCCAGGCAGCCAAGAGAGCCAATGGCATCCTGGGCTGCATCAGGAAGAGTGTGGCCAGCAGGAGCAGGGAGGTCATTCTGCCCCTGGACACTGCACTGGTTAGGCCACACCTTGAGTCCTGTGTCCAGTTCTGGGCCCCTCAGTTTAGGAAGGAGGTTGACTTGCTGGAAGGTGTCCAGAGAAGGGCAACAAAGTTGGTGAGGGGCTTGGAACACAGCCCTGTGAGGAGAGGCTGAGGGAGCTGGGGTTGCTTAGCCTGGAGAAGAGGAGGCTCCAGGGGTGACCTTCTTGCTCTCTACAACTACCTGAAGGGAGGTTGTAGACAGGCAGAGGTTGGTCTCTTCTCCCAGGCAGCCAGTATCAGAACAAGAGGACACAGTCTCAGGCTGTGCCAGGGGAGGTTTAGGCTGGAGGTGAGGAAGAAGTTCTACACAGAGAGAGTGATTGCCCATTGGAATGGGCTGCCTGGGGAGGTGGTGGAGTCACCATCACTGGAGGTGTTCAGGAGGAGACTTGATGGGGTGCTTGGTGCCATGGGTTAGTTGTTTAGGTGGTGTTGGATTGGTTGATGGGTTGGATGTGATGATCTTAAGGTCTCTTCCAACCTGGTCTGGTCTATTCTATTCTATTCTATTCTATTCTATTCTATTCTATTCTATTCTATTCTATTCTATTCTATTCTATTCTATTCTATTCTAATGTGTATTTTTAATGGCTCTGTCTGTTTTCCTTTCCCCAAAGCCACCTGAGTTGCTGCAGACACAAACTGCCACACAAGTCCAAATGACGATTTTGAAACCTCTGCCAGTCCTAGAAGCCTTTCCTCAGACCTGACTTTACACTCAGATGTTTTGTTTGATGGCTCCTGCTCCTTCTGCAGTTCTCCCTATGTATTTTGCAGTCACCCCAGGTGGCCTTCTTTTCCTGGAAGGCTATTTTTCTTTTGGAAGCATTGTTCACTTGCTTGTTGTGGGCAGCAATCTGCATAATGCTGAGAGTACGAAATAGTTTTCTCAGCTGTAGTAATTTATAATTCACAGGATCACAGAGTGGTTGAGGTAAGAGGAGACCTCTGGAGGTTGTCTTGTCCAACTCACCCTGTTCATGCAGGGCCATCCAGAGCAAATTGCCACAGACCATGCTCAGCTGGCTTTTGAGCATCTCCAGTGATGGAAACTCCACAACCTCTCTGAGCAATGTCTCAGTGCTTGGTCACCCTCACAGTGAGAAAGTGTTTCCTGATGTTCAGAGGGAGCCCCTTGTGTTCCAGTTTGTGCTCATGGCTGCTGGCCTGGTCACCACTGCAGAGAGCCTGATCTGTTCTCCTTGCACCCTCTCTCCAGATGTTTATAGACATTGATGAGAGCTCTTCCCTGAGCTTTCTTTAGGCTGAACAGCCTCAGCCTTCCCAGCCTTCCCTCCTAGGAAAGATTCTCCTGTCTGTTTGCTCTTTTAATCATCTTTGCTGTTTATTTATTTTGCAGTGAATCTGGCCCTTACAAAGGACATATTAATACATTTAAAGTTCTTTTGTTAACTTAATCACAGGCTACTCAGCTTCTGACATGAGCAGTATGAAAACAGTGCTGCTGGCAGCCTTACAGACTTAAGGGAATGGCTTTAATATGTGCAGGGCCAGCACAGCCTAATTTAGCTGTCCCTGCTTGACAGCTTCCCACCCTAGTGCCTGCATAGCAGAAGCAGTAATTTCAGCAAGAGCAGGGCTGAGCTCCCTGTGGTTCCCACTCCAGCAGTGAGAGCACCATTAAAAACATTGTCTGTAGAAATCCCTCGTGGCTGACATGCCAATGAAATGAAACTTCTCATGAAGTTGGCTTTGTTTGGACCTTCCCAGGGCTGTATGGAGTTTTTAATCTCTTGCTGACTCTGTGAGCACTTTGGTCCTGTTTCCATTGCTTTCCTCACTAAGGTCCTTCCTCTGAAGGAAAGAATCCGTGCAAACAGGCCTTCTGAAGTGAGTGGTATTCAGAACAAGTAACAGAATCCACTCACAGAGTGTTCTGGGCAAGCCTGGAAGGCATTTGATTCAGTTTTAAAGTGTCTCTTTGAAACTCTCATCCTCTCACATAGAATTAACTTGGTGAGATGAATCCCCTGGCAAGTAATAACACAAAGAAAGTGGATTAATGTTGTGTAGGAAGGCTTTTTGGCTTTGAGCACGTCTGGTGAGAGGCTGTGGAATGTTGCAGTTCATTTGTTCTTCAGTGCATAGTAACAGGAGGCAGCCCCAGAACAGGCAGGCAGGCAACCAGCACCAGAACAAGAGGACACAGTCTCAAGCTGTGCCAGGGGAGGTTTAGGCTGGATGTTAGGAAGAAGTTCTTCCCAGCAAGAGAGATTGGCCATTGGAATGTGCTGCCCAGGGAAGTGGTGGAGTCACCATCCCTGGAGGTGTTTGAGAAGAGAGTGGATGAAGTGCTTGGTGCCATGGTTGAGTTGATCAGATGGTGTTGGGTGATAGGTTGGACACAATGATCTCAAAGGTCTTTTCCAACCTGGTTAATTCTTCTCTTCTCTTCTCTTCTCTTCTCTTCTCTTCTCTTCTCTTCTCTTCTCTTCTCTTCTCTTCTCTTCTCTTCTCTTCTCTTCTCTTCTCTTCTCTTCTCTTCTCTTCTCTTCTCTTCTCTTCTCTTCTCTTCTCTTCTCTTCTCTTCTCTTCTCTTCTCTTCTCTTCTCTTCTCTTCTCTTCTCTTCTCTTCTCTTCTCTTCTCTTCTCTTCTCTTCTCTTCTCTTCTCTTCTCTTCTCTTCTCTTCTCTTCTCTTCTCTCTTCTCTTTTCTTCATTTCTTTTTAATGCTACTCATTCTCAAGTTATATTTCACAGTATCACAATATCACAGTATCACTAAGGTTGGAAGAGATTCTCTGCATTGATTAGGCCGCACCTTGAGTCCTGTGTCCAGTTCTGGGCCCCTCAGTTTAGGAAGGACATTGAGAGACTTGAAGGTGTCCAGAGAAGGGCAACGAGGCTGGGGAGAGGCCTTGAGCACAGCCCTGTGAGGAGAGGCTGAGGGAGCTGGGGCTGCTTAGCCTGGAGAAGAGGAGGCTCAGGGGAGACCTTCTTGCTCTCTCCAACTCCCTGCAGGGAGGTTGTAGCCAGGTGGGGGTTGGTCTCTTCTCCCAGGCAAGCAGCACCAGAACAAGAGGACACAGTCTCAAGCTGTGCCAGGGGAGGTTTAGGCTGGAGTGGGGAGAAAGTTCTTCACTGAGAGAGTCATTCATCATTGGAATGTGCTGCCCAGGGAGGTGGTGGAGTCACCATCCCTGGAGGTGTTCAAGAGGGGATTGGATGTGGCACTTGGTGCCATGGTGGGAATACTGCAGTTAAGATGGATACAGTACAGGCTCAGAAGTACTTTTCTGCTCAAACTTTTCAAGCCAAATCCAGCTCTGAGGAAGAACAGAGCATGGACAGTGTCAGAAAGCTCAGCTGCAAACAGAGAAGGGAAGCTCCTGGTTTCAGTGTGGCCCTGCCTGACAAGTTCTGCCTGCCTGCTTCACCTCCCAGGTGAATGAGAGGTTCATGGAAAGCTGGACTTGGATGAGTTTAATGCAGATTGCAATTGTTCTTTGCACTTAAACCCTGACCCAAAAGGTGTGCCTTTTGCTGTGGCAATAGGACCTGCCTGGTAGTTTCCAGGCACTTGAAAACAAATCCTGCAATATAAATAGATAACAGAAATTATCATAATGAATTCAGCGCTGCTGAAAGCAAAGTCCCAAGTCCACACAATTTGCAACCATTGTAGAAGCCATGGAATGAACAGAAAAATGACTGTGCCTTTCAGGGGCCTGTTACAAAAGAGAAACTCTGTGGAGTTTTGCTGCTTCAGGGCAAACAAACCTTTTCTAAATATTTAGAGAAGATTGAGCCTGCTTCCTGAAAGACCGAAGCCAAAGTCTGAGCTGATACGGTTTGAAATGAGGCCATCCACTCTTAAGCAATTTTATTCATGGCAGGTAGGAATTTGGTTCCTTGTATTTCAGAGCTCCCATTGTGCATGTTTTCTCTTGTAGTGTAAGGGAGAATGTTGCTTGTGATTGTGCTGCTTCATCTGTTGAAAGGCATATGGATACCATTCACGCTGCAGACGCTTTGGTGCACCTGATGGCTGCTGCTTTCCTTAGCACCGCAGCCAAGGAGCTGTGCTTCTGATTTCATGGCTCAAAACCAGGGGCAAATAGTTGTTGCATCTCATTGCTAAAAGAACATATGGCCTTTGTTGATTTTCTGTAGTTAGTAGGTCACTTTGTGTGGAAAAGTCAAGGACATAGTCGTGTAGCGTGAATTTGACCAAGCTTCCGCTGAACTTTCAGCTCCATCCGACCTCATGGAGGAAATGTCAGGCTTGTGTTTCTGGGAACTCACTGCTGAGCAAGTGCAGGGATTTGCTTGAACAAAAGGTGCATGCATTTGCAAACCAGTTCTCCCTTGGCTTGTGAAGGACACTGCCAGAGGAGAAAGGTTCTTTCCCTCAAGGGCTGAGTCTTTCGCAGGTTCCCCACCCAAGCAATGTATTTAACAACTTGTTGCTGGCCGTGTTAAGCAGCCCTGTTGTTTGTCATGATGTCACCAGGAGCTCTGCCATGCTTTGCTTTTCTCCATTTATTTGTTTTGTGGTTTGTTGGGTTTGTGCTGGTTGGGTTGGGTTCCCTCCCCACCCCCCCCTTTTTCCTTAAAGCTCTGGTTCCTGCAGTTGCACTATCTGGGTAAAAAACCCAAATCAACCAAACTCTGTTATGATGGGGGGAGGGGGAACCCAAAATCAAGACAAAACTTGATCTGACTGCATCCTGAATACAACCTAAAAGAATTAATAAATCAGAATACTGGCAAGTGTGAAATGGCTTGGGTTTCAGCCTCAGAGCATTGCCTGTCTGCCTCAGGATGGGTCATGTTGCATGGCTGAGTTGATTAGGTGGTGTTGGATGATGGGTTGGACACGATGATCTCCAAGGTCTCTTCCAACCTGGTCTATTCCATCCCATCCCATCCCATCCCATCCCATCCCATCCCATCCCATCCCATCCCATCCCATCCCATCCCATCCCATCCCATCCCATCCCATCCCATTCTATTCTATTCTATTCTATTCTATTCTATTCTATTCTATTCTACTCCATTCCTTCCATTCCATTCCATTCCATTCCATTCCATTCCATTCCATTCCATTCCATTCCATTCCATTCCATTCCATTCCATATTTCAGTGGTTTAAAATGGTGTCAGGAGGAGAGTAGGGGAACAGTTAACATTCAAAGTTAGACTGGATCTCTAGAGTGATGTACTCACCCTAACACATCCCTCTCTTCACTGACATGATGTGAATCTATCTGCACCAGTACCTTTTGTCTGTCTGTCAGGTTAAGGCAATATGATCCCCTTACCTTGATTTGACCTTGAACCCAAGTTTCTCCTCTTCCAAGGTATTGTTAAGACTACTTCAGATGTTTTCTCTGCACAAGGAACAGGCCAGAACATCCTGTAAAGGCAGGTTTGAATGCACCCATGGAGTATGCCTTACCTGGAGACACCTTAGTTCTTGTGTGTGTATCAAATTCTCCAGTAGTAGTGTGTAATGTCAAGGAGAAAGGTTGTGCTTTGTCAGCTCTTGAGGCTGTAAATCAAAGGGATTGAATTTTCCTAAGATGCCCTGCATTTTGTGACACTAAAAGGAAGGCTCTGCCTGGCTAGCAGCTACCTGGAAAGGCTTCTTTTCTATTTGCCATCTGAAGCTCAGGCTACCCAACCTGAGTGGCTCTCCTGGCAAATCTCCTAGTCTCTACAAAGCCCAGCCTTGAATCAGGTCATGATACCACTGTCAGATGTGATTGCTGTCCCTCAGGTGGGGTCATTTGCCTGGTGTGCATAACACCAACATGCTGCCAGGGCTGAGGCATTCTGACTGCAGTGCATATTTGCAAAGGTGGGCATGCAAGGTGGTGATTCACCTAAGCAAGCACCAAGTCACACAGATCTGTCATTTAGAGCTCTCAGGTGAGTAAATCCTTCCCAGTTAATAAATATCCATTAATATTCTATTCCTCTCTTCCTTAGTCCATCCCTCACTTCAATGTAAAGGTGTAGTATTCAGAAGGATCAAAGTGCATGCTCAGGAGAGGGGCCCTTCTGCAGGGAGGTGGGTATCTCAACAGACTTAATCGTGATAGAAGGAGCACAGGTCCCACAGAGGTCATCTGTACTTAGTCTGTGCCCACTGAGACTACTTATTTTGCCAGATTTGTATGGGCTGTTCAGCAAGACAGTTGTACCTCCTCTTTTGAGGGTTTTCACACATCATTGTTCCTCAAAACCTGTGGTCTTTCAGCAGTTATTCATTCATTGTTTCTTAAGGCCTATGCTCTTGCAGCTGTCATTCATTCATTCCTACCCTTAACACTTCATGGACATGCTGGAAGGTGTCCAGAGAAGGGCCAGGAGGATGAGCAGAGGGCTGGAGCACCTCTCCTGTGAGGACAGACTGAAGGAGTTGGGGCTGTTCAGTCTGGAGAAGAGAAGGCTCCCAGGTGACCTCATTGTGGCCTTCCAGTATCTTAAAGGGGGGCTACAAGAGGGACTTTTTAGGGTGTCAGGGAGTGATAGGACTGGGGGGTATGGAACAAAAATAGAGATGGGGAGATTCAGATTGGATGATAGGAAGAAGTTTTTCAACATGAGGGTGGTGAGAGCCTGGCACAGGTTGCGCAGGGAGGTGGTGGAAGCCTCATCCCTGGAGGTGTTTGCAGCCAGGCTGGATGTGGCCCTGAGCAGCCTGCTGCAGTGTGAGGTGTCCCTGCCCATGGCAGGGGGGTTGGATCTAGATGATCCTTGAGGTCCCTTCCAACCCTGACAATTCTGTGATTTCCCCTCTTTGAAATGTGTTGAAGCTTTACATTCTCAGTGAGTCTCATTCTTATTGCTATCAGTAATCATGACTTGGGGTTTTGATGTAGAGCAGACAGTCAGACATCTAAAGCACCCAAATAAAGCACACACAGTCAGCAAAGTAACAAAGAGCATCATAAGACTTTGCAGGAAAGCACTGCAGCCATCCAGTCAGGGAGAATCCCATCCTGGGTCATATTTTAGTTAGCCATCTGGTTTCCAGGCCTGTTCTCAGATCTTCACTCAGTCTCTTGCTGACTCTGATCAGATTGTTAGTCCAAGTGTTCTGTCACATTGGGAGTGTGAATATAGCATCTATCATCTGTTGCTATCTAAGGCCAAATGATGTTGAAGGGCCACCTTGAGGTCATCTGTAGCTGTGTGTTCAAAGCTTGAAGCCCTATCCTCGCTGCATTTGCTAGTGCCTTGGTCTGTTCTATTAGGTTGCATCACCATGTGCAGTTCTCAAAGGAAGGAACCTGAGGGCAAACCCCTGATTTAAATACCCATCCTATTCCTAAATACCCATCCTATTCCTAAATACCCATCCTATTCCTAAATACCCATCCTGTTCCAGTCACAGGGTGCTGCCACAGATCAATAGTGTCTCCTGACATTCCCCCCCTTAATTCACACACTAAGGGACTCTCTCTCCAAAAGGGGCACAAAGTTAGCATTCTTAAGGTGATTTGCCTCCTTGTCCTGGTCAAAGATAAATCTGTGGCCCAAGTTCCAGCACTGGTTACCCAGACAGTATGTCCCACTGGGAGTACTGTTTCTTACTGGCAGTATATGTATATGTATATGTACATGTATATGTACATGTACATAGGTATATGTATATGTATATGTTTATGTTTATGTACATATGTATGTGTGCCCCTTTTACCAATGTCCCAGTCCAAATATTTTGGGCAAGAGTTGAATAATTTCAATACAAGCATCTTTGCCTTACAGCTCTGGCCATTTGCCCTAGGCTTTGGACTTCAGAAAGGTTGGTGGAACAACTGTAAATCTGTGTACAATATAGAATGGAATGGAATGGAATGGAATGGAATGGAATGGAATGGAATAGAATAGAATAGAATAGAATAGAATAGAATAGAATAGAATAGAATAGAATAGAATAGAATAGAATAGACCAGGTTGGAAAAGACCTTCAAGATCATCAAGTCCAACCTATCACCCAGCACCATCTAATCAACCAAACCATGGCACCAAGTGCCTCAGCCAGGCTCTTCCTAAACACCTCCAGGGATGGTGACTCCACCACCTCCCTGGGCAGCACATTCCCATGGCCAATCTCTCTTGCTGGGCAGAACCTCTTCCTAACCTCCAGCCTAAACCTCCCCTGGCACAGCTTGAGACTGTGTCCTCTTGTTCTGGTGCTGGTTGCCCGGGACAAGAGGCCAACCCCCATCTGTCTACAACCTCCCTTCAGGGAGTTGTAGAGAGCAAGAAGGTCTCCCCTGAGCCTCCTCTTCTCCAGGCTAAGCAACCCCAGCTCCCTCAGCCTCTCCTCACAGGGCTGTGCTCCAGACCCCTCCCCAGCTTTGTTGCCCTTCTCTGGACTCCTTCCAGCAACTCAGCTGGACTGCAAACTGCAAACTGCAAACTTCAGGGACTGACCTTCTGGACTTGGCAGTGTTCTGCAAGAGTCATCTTTGTAACCCTGCCTTGTTCTTGTTCTGTGCAATCTATATACCAAGCTGTAGGCTGCATGTAACACCATTCACCATCCTTCATCTCTTTTCCATACTCTTGAGAGCTGCCTTGCCCAAGGCAAGTGGCTACAAGACTCTGAGCTTGTTGGTGGTTCTTCAGTGTGGTTACTGCTTGCATGCCAGCACACATGTTCATTTCCACTTCCAAAGCTGATTTGCATACCCAATCCTTGTGCCTTATCTGTGGTGAGACTCAATTGTAACATGCATGATTCCTTGTTTGAAATTGCTTTCCAGGTTTGATTCAGGTCTAGGGGTGAAATCCCCCAGCCCGTTGGTGTGATAGGTGACACTGTCACTGTGGATTTCCCCCCAAGGCCTGAGGAGCTGCAGTATTAAATCCCTGCCACCTTCATCCCACATAAAGCAGATTATAAAGGTGACTGCTCCATCCATAGTGACAGTGACAGGTTAAGAGTACTCTGAGGCAGAGCTCTTGGCCTTGTTTTCCAAGAACAGACCCTAGCTCTATAAGGAAGTAACCAAACAATGGGCACCAAAAGAAGTATTTCTAAACACAAGGAGAGTTGACCCTGGGGACTGTCAGCTCCTCTGCATGGTGCCTCAGATTCCCAAGTACAGCTCACTGGTGAGTCTTGGTCAGGTGGATCTTGAGTCCCCTCATTGATACTGTGGTCTTTATTTGTTCTGCAGCTCTCTTCACTGTCGAATGATGAATCCAAGAGCTGACTCCATCTACTTGCACTGCAGCATGTATCTGCAGCAGTACTGTGCATGGTCCCTTCCACTTTTCTCTGAGAGGCTTGGCCTTTCATGTCTGTGTATATACACTGTCTCCAGGCTGAAAATTAGCTACTGGGGTACCCAAGGGGCCAGGGGTTCTCTGTTGCCAATACCTATGTAAGGAAGACAAGGTCTGTGATAAAGATTACACTGTGCCCCTCTGTATGCATTTGATCCCCTTTAGTGACCAAGCAGTTCATAGGGAGTGGTTTCCTATGGAACATTTCCTGAGGGCTCATTCCTTTTTTAATCCTTGGAGTGACTCAGACTAATCAGAGGCCTCAGGCTACTTGAGCTGAGCCTCCTGACATAGTGTTGAAATTGGCCTTTACAAGGTTTGGTTAATCCTTTCTACCTTTCCACTGGGCTGAGGGCTTCAAGGGGTATGTAGCTGCTACTTAGTCTGCAAAACTTTAGATGCATACTGGATATATGCTGCACTACTTCTGCAACAAAATGTGGTCCATTATGAGATGATATCCCACCTGCCACACCAAACCGAGGTGCTAGTTCTGTTAACATCATTGCAACTGCCTTGCTGGCTTTGTTGGTGTGACAGGGAAAAGGCTGAGGGAGCTGAGGCTGCTTAACCTGGAGAAGAGGAGGCTCAGGGGAGACCTTCTTGCTCTCTACAACTACCTGAAGGGAGGTTGTAACCAGGTGGGGGTTGGTCTCTTCTCCCAGGCAACCAGCACCAAAACAAGAGGACACAGTCTCAAGCTGTGCCAGGGGAGGTTTAGGCTGGAGGTTAGGAAGAGGTTCTTCATAGAGAAGGAGATTGGCCATTGGGATGTGCTGCCCAGGGAGGTGGTGGAGTCCCCATCCCTGGAGGTGTTTAGGAAGAGCCTGGCTGAGGCACTTGGTGCCATGGTTGAGTTGATCAGATGGTGTTGGGTGAGAGGTTGGACTGGATGATCTTGAATGTCTTTTCCAACCTGGTCTATTCTATTCTATTCTATTCTATTCTATTCTATTCTATTCTATTCTATTCTATTCTATTCTATTCTATTCTATTCTAGTCTAGTCTAGTCTAGTCTAGTCTAGTCTATTCTAGTCTATTCTATTCCATTCTGTCCTGTCCTGTCCTGTCGTGTCCTATCCTGTCCTGTCCTGTCCTGTCCTGGTCTGTCCTGTTGTATTCTATGTGAATTCAGGTGTGTGTTTGATGGATGTTACTGATAAGCACAGAACACACACAGATGCTTTACTCCTTGCAGTCATACTCTTCAGAGGGGCCATTTCTCCAGGTGTTTCCAAATGAGCCCTTATTTTAGGTTTCATGTGAGCCCCATCTTTTGTATTAAGACAAGATGCAGATTAGTGCTACAGCAGTGTTTTGAATTTTGCTTCCCTGGCAGAAGACCTTTTCCCAAGGGTGGTTCTTAACTCTGGTGTGCAGTCAGGAACTGGGTGGTGTGAGCAGAGTGGTGAATTCATCTCTGTGGGGAAAGTATGACAGGAAGACAGGTCAGGATGCCAGTGTCCTGCACTGTGGCTTGCTGGACCACTCTTTGTGGTAGGAGTGTGAGGGATGGACCTCTGCTTTTGGAAGTAAAAAGTATCCAAATCTGTGCTGTCAGGTGGGTGGAATGTCTGCCCCTTCCCTCAGGTGTTTGGGATGTGCAGAGATATGATGAGATTTTGCCCTTGTGCACTGACCTCTACATAGTGGTAGATTTGGGTGTCCAAAATACTCTGCTGAAACAGGAGCCAGTGATTTTGAGGCTTGGCTGTGCAGTGAGGTCACTCCACAGCCAGGGAGGAGGTGAATTGGCATATTATGTAAGTTCCCTGCACAGCTCTTCTTTCAGTGTCCCTGTTCAGGGCTGTCCTCAGAAGTGGACTGCACTGTGGTTGGCTGAGGGAGCTGGAGATCCCACTCGGTGCTGTGAACTCTCTGCCAGCAATGCCAGGGAAATCTGTTTAGACTTGGCTTAAGGCACTTGTGGTAGTGGCTCCTGTCCTGTGTGTGGCTGCCTGAAGCTGACATTTCTGTCCCTGCCCAGAGGATTTAAGGGGAACTTAAACTTCCAGTATCTGAAGGGGGCTACAGGAAGGCTGGGGAGGGACTGCTCAGGATCTCAGGCAGTGCTAGGACTAGGGGGAATGGAATGAAGCTGGAGGTGGGGAGATTGAGGCTGGAGGTGAGGAGGAAGTTCTTCCCCAGGAGAGTGGTGAAGCCCTGGAATGGGTTGTCCAGGGAGGTGGTTGAGGCCCTGTCCCTGGAGGTGTTTAAGCCCAGGCTGGCTGAGGCTGTGGCCAGGCTGATGTAGTGTGGGGTGTCCCTGCCCATGGCAGGGGAGTTGGAACTAGCTGATCCTTGTGGTCCCTTCCAACCCTGACTGATACTATGGTACTATGATACTATGAACTGACTTTGCAAAGGTGCCGAGGGAGCAAATTCATGTACTTTAAAATATGTCCTGTTCCTGGTTTCATTTGTGGTGTTGTGTGTGTGTAGTTTCTTGTGTTTAATCTGTGGTGTTGTGTGTGGGTAGTTTCTTGTGTTTAATCTGTGGTGTTGTGTGTGGGTAGTTTCTTGTGCTTCATTTGTGGTGGTGTGTGTGTGTAGCTCATTGTGTTTAATCTGTGGTGTTGTGTGTGGGTAGTTTCTTGTGCTTCATTTGTGGTGGTGTGTGTGTGTAGCTCATTGTGTTTAATCTGTGGTGTTGTGTGTGTAGTTTCTTGTGTTTCATTTGTGGTGTTGTGTGTGTGTAGCTCATTGTGTTTGGTCGGTTTTTGCTATAGCTTGCTGATGGCACAGAGGCACAGGTTAAAAAGTATAAATATTGTATTTTGTTTCACACATACACACACCCCCTTGAAACAAAGAGTGATTCTTTGTGTGCCCTTAATGAGTGAAAGACCTTCAGTCCAGGAGCCTTACCTAATGCTGCAGGCACAGGCACGTCTGTGGTGTTGGAGGGGACTGCCTTTTATCTGAGAACCCCCTGGTAATTTCATGGAAGAAGGAAACGGAACAGCATTGCCCATTGTAGGAGCTGTGATGATGCACATGGCCACAATGAGCTAATGCCAGGCTGGCTGAGTTAATTATGCACTGGTTTGCTGCACACAGGTCATGTTTGAGTAGCTTGTGAAAGGCAGCCTTGGCCAAGCTCGCTGCCACGCCGTGTGCAGAGATTAGCCGCGCCGGCCGCAGCCCGGCAGGCACAGGGGATGCCAGTCGGTGGGAAGCTTTTAAACTGGCAGGGAGAGCAGGCAGCTGAGTGCAGCAGGCAGCTGAGTGCAACAGGCAGTGTGCACACCTGGGGTTTGGTGCTGAATGCCTGATGAGCACGTTGGTTAAACAGGCAGACTCCTTCAAACTGCTCTAAGTGTAACTGAGAGAAGTGTGGCTGCTACGACACCGAACAACCTCTCTCACAAAGCCTTCCTTTGGAGCTGGAGTGTTCAGAGCCTGGAAACACAATGGAGAGCAAACAGGGCAATAAAATGAAGAGGGAACTGTCCTGCTTAGCTACTTTAAACAGCAAAAACATTACCCTGGTGTCTATTCGCAAGCAGCAGGCAGCTCATGATGTGCCTGAACTACTGATTCTTGGTGAGAAGTCCCAGACAGCATCTCCAGCAAAAGCAAGCTGTAACTTGCAGAAAGAAGAGAAACTTTTGCAGAGCTCCTCCATGGGAATGCCAGAAGTGAATGCAGTTCAAAGACAGGTCAGTGAGCTCTGTGTGTGTGTGCTGGGAGGGAAGAGATGTTTCTGAGCTGGGGGGTTTAAAACAAAGCACGTTGGACATGAGTTGCATGATAAAGGAGGGGAAACCTTTATCTCTGTTGTTTCAACCTGCAGCATGAATGCCTGCCCCATAGCAAGCAGCACCCACACGTGAAGTCCTGTGGAGATCCTCTGGCAGTGATCTTGGGCAGCACATGTTAATAACAAGTTATGCTGTAGGAATTAATGAGTGGTTTTTTTAGCTCCACCTCTAATGATCCAGAGCGGTGATTCTGAGGAAGGAAAGGTATTAAAACCTCTCCTTTTGAACTGCAGTTTCCTTGAGTAGTTTGACAGCAGCTCCTACCAGGTTATTCTCTGGAACAGTAGAAGTTGCAGAGACATTAAACCATTCTAATTGTAGGTGAGTAGCTTCTTTGGTCACTTCTGATCTGAGAGGATGGTGCTGGAAGTTGTTGATAGTGCATCCGGGGGAGCATTGTTGTATGGTGTGTATGACTAGGGCACTTGGGGAGATTGTCTGCTGTGGAGAAGAGCTTTGGAAAGATCAGTGCTGACAAAAACCCCAACATGATTGTTGTGGAGAGTTTTGTCTGTTTGCAAGGCAGTCAGTTGTGGTAGTGTGGTTTGGGTCAGGGGATAGCTAAGGAAAAGCAACTCTCAGAACAGCTCTTGAACCTGCATATGCTTTGAATATCTTAATTGCTATCAGACTGGAACAAAATAACAGCCAGGCCAGGCCAAATATACCTGAAGGCCTTTTCTGCCTCATGTTGCAATGCTGGCTAGAGAATAATCATGACATGAATAACTCCACCAAATCTCTCTTCCCCGTGCAGTGCGTGGGATGTACACATTGCTGGTAGCGGGGCTGGGAAGGGTGTCACAAAGTGTGTTGCTTTCTTTTAATTCTAGCCTTTATAGAAAGGCCTTCCCCTTTCCCACGAAGCCAAGCCTGGGTTATATGGCTCCCTTTAAAGTACCTGTTGAGGTCTGTGAGGTTTGGTCACTGTGCTGTGTGCAGGTGTCCTTTCCCTGAGACTCGCTGCAGCTGCCCCATTGTCTGCTCTTGGAGAAACCGGCTCCCAGAGGCCTTGTAGCAGACCCTGGGCAGAAGCATTGCAGCAACTAACTGTGGTTTGAAAACAAAGAATGGAATAGAATATAGAATAGAATCCATAAAGGCTGCTTCAAAGTACTATTACGCTATTACTGTGGTATTTTCATTGAATCTTAACATCCAGGTGGAGAGGGTGGATTTTCCCTCCTGGAAGACTCAGGAACTGTTTGAAAATCAGCAGGCTGTGTTACAAGTAGTCAATGAAAACAGTGGCCACTGACCAGCTAAGCTGGGGGAAAGGGGGGGGGAGGGACAACCAGTGGAGGTGCATTTAAACAGTGCAGATGGACTAGTTTCACTGACATTTGTTGAGGAGACTGAGGGCTGAACTTCTGTCCCCTCCAAAGTGCTGATGTTATAGGCACAAAAGTGAAGACTCAGGACCTCTGACGTTCCTGAAACTCCTCTGTCCTCGTTTTGTTGTTTGCTTGCTGCCTCTAACAAACTGAGAAAGCATCTGAAGCATTTAATTAATGGTGTGTGGCTTTTCAGTGCCTTGAATCCAAAGCTGTGAATCAGAGGGTTGTGCAAGAGCCAAACAGGAAAGGTAAATGAGTGACACAAATTAGACAGTTCTTAGGCAGATGTGTGCTGGGAGGCAAGAGGGTGGCAGAGAGGGGAGCAGCTCCAAACCTCTGCAGATGCTGGGTGAGAAGTTCATCAAGATCCAGAGTCGGTGGATGAGCAAGTGGGGAGGGGCAGAGAGAAATGTGCTGAACAGGCCAGGCCTTGCCTCCTGGATCGTGCTGAGGAGTCTGGTGCTTGAGTCTCAGGATAGAAAAGTTGACATCCCTGTGGGCCAGGGGAAGAAGGGTGGGAAAGCAGAGCTGGGGTTGGGAGAGCCTAGAGAAGAGCAGTGTCCATGCAGGATCTTGGTGTGGGTGATGCTTGGGGAGCTGCAGGGTGCATCAGGAGTGGCCTCAGCCTTGTGGAGGCGCCTGCACCTCCTGGGAAGGAGGGGTGAGGAGGAGAAGATTGGCTTTCCTGGAGGCAAGCCACCTTATAAGGTCATCATGGATCCCAGTGGGGAAGGCATCATGGGGACCCAGCCAGGGGTGGCTGAGGCATGAAGCCAGGGAGGACACAAACCTCACAGGTGGTGGAGTCACCATGCCTGAAGGTGTTCAGGAAGGGCTTGGATGTGGCACTTGGTGCCATGGTTTAGTAGTCATGAGGTGTTGGGTGACAGGTTGGACTTGATGATCTCTGAGGTCTTTTCCAACCTTGTTGATTCTATGAGTCTGTGACTCTATGTTGTTAGGAGCCTGGTTGCTGTGTACTGGGGGAAGGTCTCACCCAGCACTGTGGTTTCTTCTTTGGGTTTTGTTTTCTCAGTTCAGTTGTTTCTCTCACATTCCTTCTGTATTCTCTCACTGATGTGTTGAACTCTCAGCCTTTGGAACTGGATGATCCTTGTGGTCCCTTCCAACCCTGACTGATACTGTGATACTATGAAATAAGAGGGCCCAAAAGAAGCAGCCCATTTTGGGGGACAGTGGGGCAGTTTTGCCCCACCAGCTGCAAAGGCCACAGACAACAGCCACCTTTCCTGCCAGGCTGCCCAGGGCTACGTCCAGGCTGAACTTGAATGTCTCCAGGGACAGGACCTCAACCATATCTCCTGCTCCAGTACATCACCACCCTCAGTATGAAGAACTTCCTCCTTATGTCCAATCTAAATCTCCCCTGCCCCAGTTTAAGACAATTGCCCCCTGTCCTGTTGCTTCAAGCCCTTCTGAACAGTGCTTCCCCATTCTTCTGGCCTCGTGTTAAACCTCCCCTTCTGGCAAGTACACACCTGGATGTGTTTGTGCTCCCCCCAGCCCTTTGAGTTGGGGAGATGCTAATGCTAAAGGCTTTGGAAATCCTCTGTCTGAACCTGTGCATATTTTGGGGCAAGACTCTACAATGATTTGGCATTTTGGGTTTTTTTGGTTGTCTTTTTTTGTTTTTAAAGAGCAATCAAGGTTTGGGGCTTTGGCTGGGTGTGGCTTTGGGGTTTTTTTTCCTTGTTGGTTTGGGTTTGGTTGGTTTGGATTTTAATACCCATATTCCCTCTCTACTTTCTTCCTGGTCAGTTAAAAATTAGTCTGCAAAGATTTTTTCACCTACAAGGCATAAACCCCTGCTTTTGTCAAAGTGAGAAACAAAGTGGGTTGGGCAGTTCTTCTGAATATTGGGTAGCTTTTTATCCTACATATAAAGTGGTGGCAAAGTCTTGACCTTTCTGTGGCTTGCAATGCCACAGAAACACAGGATCCAAATAGGAGAGTCAGTGCTTAGTTTTCTCTCCTCTCCTCTCCTCTCCTCTCCTCTCCTCTCCTCTCCTCTCCTCTCCTCTCCTCTCCTCTCCTCTCCTCTCCTCTCCTCTCCTCTCCTCTCCTCTCCTCTCCTCTCCTCTCCTCTCCTCTCCTCTCCTCTCCTCTCCTCTCCTCTCCTCTCCTCTCCTCTCCTCTCCTCTCCTCTCCTCTCCTCTCCTCTCCTCTCCTCTCCTCTCCTCTCCTCTCCTCTCCTCTCCTCTCCTCTCCTCTCCTCTCCTCTCCTCTCCTCTCCTCTCCTCTCCTCTCCTCTCCTCTCCTCTCCTCTCCTCTCCTCTCCTCTCCTCTCCTCTCCTCTCCTCTCCTCTCCTCTCCTCTCCGTCTATATGTCTATATATCTCTGTATCTTCAGACATCATGCAGCTGGTTCTTCCTGTGTGAGGTTGGTTCAGGCTCATGGAAAAGCCTTGATGCTGTTTTCTGTGGCCTCTTTTGCCTGGTTTGAACTCCTGCTGCACAGTAGCAGGTTCACCAAACTGAGCCAGCTTCTGACATTTGCGGAGAGACATCCAGCACGTGCTGTGCTCTGAACCTTTGTGCCAGTGAACTCTGAAGAGGCAGAGTTCAGGCTGCATGGTGAAAGTGTCCTGTGGCTGCAGAGCTCAGGTTTTAAATGACTGGATTGGAGTGGGACTGCTAAGACAATTTCACTTTTATATCCCCAGTGAATTGTTGTTAAGTTGCTCAAGAGAAGTGTCAGAAGCCCGAGTCATCATCGTGGGCATAGCTCACTGCTAGTGGATTCAAGGTGTCAGTCAATGCTGTGAAGCATTCCAGCAGTACAGGCTGACTTGAGAGGCTGTGCAGAGCATTGCTGCCCTTAGAGGGCTAAAGGTACACACATTTGATTTGATTTTTCTCTCTTGCCCCTTAGCCTCTGCCCACCAGCGACTCTCCTCCTGACTGCGAGCTGGAGCCTGCAATGAAACAAAGTTTTGCTTTTGACAACATGGGCTATGAGGAGACCTTTGAAAGTGTGCCCTCTCCACCTTCCCAGGAGCACACTGTGGCAGTCAACATTGTGGGAATGACATGCCAGTCGTGTGTGCAGTCCGTGGAGGGCCAGATGTCCAAGGTGAAGGGCATTGCGAGTGTCCAGGTCTCCTTTGAACAGCACAAGGCTGTAATAAGGTATCTGAAGTCAGAAATAAGTCCTGAGCAGATCTGCCAGGAAATTCAGGATATGGGCTTTGATGCCAGCATAGCAGAGGAGAGGCTGACAGCAGGCACTGCAAGCTTGTCCTGCTTGAAAGCAGCGGTGGTTAAGCTGCGAGTGGAAGGCATGACCTGCCAGTCCTGCGTCAGCAGCATTGAAGGAAGGGTTAGGAAGCTGCACGGTGTGGCAAAGATCAAGGTGTCACTTGGTAGCCAGGAAGCCATTATTGCTTACTATCCTTACATCATTCAGCCTGATGACCTCAAGAGCCACATTAGTAGCCTGGGCTATGACTGCAGCATTAAAAGCAAATCAGCTCCTCTGAAGCTGGGCGTGCTGGATCTCCAGCGCCTGCAGAATGCAAGCCCCAAGGGGACACCGACAAGCCTGGCGAGCGACGGGCCGGATCCGCTGGTCCCTGGGATGAGTAGCACAGCTGTGGTGACTGTACAGATAGAAGGCATGCACTGCAGGTCCTGTGTCAAGAACATTGAAGGAAACATATCAGATCTTCCTGGCATACACAGCATTGAGGTGTCCTTGGAGCAGAAGCGTGCTGTGGTACGGTACAGCCCGGGATTAATTACCGCCTCGGCTTTGCAGCAAGCCATTGAAGCCCTCCCACCTGGCAATTTCAAAGTAGGCCTCCTTGATGGTTCAGAAGCAAATGAAGGAGCATCTCCATCTCCTGCTTTGGAGTGCAATCTCTTCAGAGAGCCCCCACAAGCCGTGATGTGCATGGCTGTTATCAGGATTGATGGGATGACCTGCAATTCTTGTGTGCAGTCCATAGAGAGGACCATGGCACAGAGAGCAGGGGTGCAGCACGTAGCAGTCTCTCTGGCTGGCAGAACTGGGACCATACAGTATGATCCAGCTGTTACTAATGCAGAAGAGTTAAGAGCTGCCATAGAAGACATGGGCTTTGATGCTTCTGTGCTGACAGGTAAGAGTATTCTTTCTCCTGTGAGCAGTGTGCCAGGCAGGGCCATGCAAGGCCTGTGTTAAGACTCTGCTGGGGAGAGGCTCTTCAAATATCACATTGGCATTGCCTTTTCTAAGGGGCTGGCCTGGCCTCACCTCACTTAGCATGGGAGAGAGTTCAGCTGTGAATCACCTTATTTCAGCCCTCAATAACTGCACTGGTGGGTGGCAGAGTTGGGTTACATTATGAAGGCAAAAGGTTTGGAAGTTGGTGCAGGGTCTGTCAAATATCTGATCCCCTTACCCACTGAGGCAGATTTCCTCTTGTGCCTACAGGCTGCTGTAAGCAGATCTATGTAACCAGATGCTCTCATTCATGTTCCAAACCAGGAAAACTACAAACCTCCTGAAAACCCTTCCATTTAAACCTGCTTTTTATCTAGCTAAAATGTCTTTTTAGTGTCCTAATCCTCTGAGCTTTATTTCTTGCACATCTTCACTAACCCTGCTCTTCTAAGGCTCACTTCAGTCAAGGGGAGTGGCAAGGCACAGGGAGGTACTCTGGTAGGAGCAGCTGCTTCTGCATGTCAGCTGCAGCACAGTGTGTGCATTTTGTGTGGGTGCTCAGCGTTGCAGAAGTTGCTGTGGTGCACAATCTTCTCTCCAGCAGATCTAAAATGTAGCAGTATTTATCTGCTGCAATGCCACAGGTTGGCTTTGGGATGCTGGTGTGGTTTCCAGGCACTGAATTTGTTTGATCACAGTAGAATAGAACAGAGTAGAATTAACCAGGTTGGATAAGACCTTCGAGATCATCGAGTCCAACCTATCACCCAGCACCATCTGATCAACTCAACCATGGCACCAAGTGCCTCATCCAGGCTCTTCCTGAACACCTCCAGTGATGGTGACTCCACCACCTCCCTGGGCAGCACATCCCAATGGCCAATCTCTCTTGCTGGGAAGAATTTCTTCCTAACATCCAGTCTGAACCTCCCCTGGCACAGCTTGAGACTGTGCTCTGTGTCCTCTTGCAGACCATATCCTTTTAGCTTTCTCCTGGGTCTAATCCCTCTGAATCTGTGGAACTGCTGCAGATGAGGAGGAGCCCACATGTGGTGTCTAATTATGATTTGATTTATAAGCTGTTGGTGGGAGCCTTCCCAATCCATTGGTGTCAAAGAAGGGGAGCCTCAGTGTTCAGTAGCAGCTCCTGTGCCTTTACACAAGGCTCTGTGCAAGAGAGGTAGTTTGTGAAGGCAGCTGGAGCTGCTGAGTACCTGGTAAAGAGCACCAGGCCTGTATATGTGAAGGCCTTCTGGGTGCAGCAAGTCCTTCCACTACTCATTTTGCAGCACTTGCTGTATATATCCTGCGCTGTCAAGGGAAAGCTGTTGGGAAACTTGCTCTTTCCCTTGCTTGAGGTGAAGTGCTCTGAGCCCTGCATAGATGGCAAGGACAGAAGAGCTGTGACTAAACTGCATTCTCAGTGGTGGATAAGGATTCCCTAGATGCCAATACATCTTTATTGAGTGGATGTAGCTGCCAAGTCTAGGCATTGGAGTAGAGAGGAGTCAGTTGCCATCTGCCAGTGGGAGGCCAGCTCTGTGAAGTTAGCTGGTGATGCAAGTGGTGCTGGTGAGTGTAACAGCCCAGGGGGGTGATGGAGTCACCATCACTGGAGGTGTTCAGGAGGAGACTTGCTGGGGTGCTTGGTGCCATGGGTTAGTTGATTAGGTGGTGTTGGATTGGTTGATGGGTTGGACACAATGATCTTGAAGGTCTCTTCCAACCTGGTTAATCCTATCCTATCCTATCCTATCCTATCCTATCCTATCCTATCCTATCCTATCCTATCCTATCCTATCCTATCCTATCCTATCCTATCCTACACTGTTTCCATGAAGAGACCAAGGTTACTCTGACACCTTTCAAACAACTAAGAAGCCTCTGATGACTGATAAATGTGAGTGCCTTGCAGTTTTGCCTTGCCTGATTGTGCTGTCAGTAGTTGAGTTTGCTGTGTGTTAATTTAAGATGCTGCCCCTGGAGGATGTAGGCACCAGCCTGATGCCACCAATGCAGCCACACAGCCTGCAGCCCCAGAGCTCCCTCACCAAGGCTGTGCCTCAGATGCACTTCAAGACAGTCCTCACCTCGATGGGCCAACCCAGCACAGCAGAGCAGCAGCTGAAAAGTGTTTCTTACAAATCACAGGCATGACCTGTGCCTCCTGTGTTTCCACCATTGAAAGGAATCTGCAGAAGGAAGATGGTAAGAAATTGAAGAGTCCTATGATGAGTCTGTAAGGGACTATGGGATAAGAAAGGAGGAAGGCATCTGGAGGTTAGAGGGACTTAAGGCTCTTTCTCAGTGCTAATGTAATGACATTACTGTTCATACTGGTGGGCAAGCCCAGGGGACACATTTGTGCTGTGACAGTTCAGGTGTTGTGACAAAAAATGCAAATAGGGCTCAAGAAAACAACAAAGAAATGGTTCTCATTCAGCTTTCAGGCCCTTAGGGCTTTACAGAGTGATCCACCTCTCCCCAAGCTGTGGAAAGCTCTGGCACACTTGTGATACAAACCTGACCCTTCAGGGCACGTGTGCACAAGCAGGCACTAACACGAGTGGCTCCAGAGCCTGGGGAGTTAGATTAGCTTGAGCACAGCAAAGCTTATTGGGCTAGGAGTCTGCAGCCTCAAGCTGCCTTTTCTCTGGCTGCATAGAATGGATGAACAGTGCCTCAGTAAGAATAGAATGGAATAGAATAGAATGGAATAGAATAGAATAGAATAGAATAGAATAGAATAGAATAGAATAGAATAGAATAGAATAGAATAGAATAGAATAAGAACATAACAGACTAGACTAGACTAGACTAGAATAGAATTAACCAGGTTGGAAAAGACCTTTGAGATCATCAGGTCCAACCTATCACCCAACACCACCTGATCAACTCAACCATGGCACCAAGCACTGCATCCAGTCTCCTCCTAAACACCTCCAGGGCTGGTGACTCCACCACCTCCCTGGGCAGCACATCCCAATGGCCAATCTCTCTTGCTGGGAAGAACTTCTTCCTAACCTTCAGCCTAAACCTCCCCTGGCACAGCTTGAGACTGTGTCCTCTTGTTCTGGTGCTGGTTGCCTGGGAGAAGAGACCAAACCCCCACCTGGCTACAACCTCCCTTCAGGTAGTTGTAGAGAGCAATGAGGTGAATTGGATGCAATCTGTGCAGGCATGCCTTGGAAGGGTTTTGCTTACTGCTTCCTGCACCCTCAAGTCTCCCAGTGAGGGTCTCACAGCCTTGATTAACAAACTTCAAGCCCCCAGGCATTAGTACTGAATCATTTTTTTGCCTGTGATTTTTGTTTGCATTTCAATTCTAGCAGCAGATTTCTGCAGGTTTGTTTGTTTTTTAATAGAAAGAAAGTGGGGGGGAAAGGAGAAACCTAAGGAAACAGGGAAGCCTAGCATTGTACTGTGAAGGTTGTTTAGGGCTTTCCAAACCTAGCCCAGGATAGAGCTTGCAGCAATGAGGTTGCTTCTGAACATGAGTTCATCAGCAGTAGATTTGTGGACAACACCAAGCTGGGGGCAGGAGTTGATCTGCTGGAGGGTAGAGAGGCTCTGCAGAAGGACCTGGACAGGCTGGGCAGATGGGCAGAGGCCAAGGGCAGGAGACTGAACACAGCCAAGTGCCAGGTTCTGCACATTGGCCACAACAACCCCAGGCAGTGCTACAGGCTGGGGTCAGAGTGGCTGAGAGCAGCCAGGCAGAGAGGGACCTGGGGGTGCTGGTTGATGGTAGGCTGAACATGAGCCTGCAGTGTGCCCAGGCAGCCAAGAGGGCCAATGGCATCCTGGCCTGCATCAGGAAGAGTGTGGCCAGCAGGAGCAGGGAGGTCATTCTGCCCCTGGACACTGCACTGGTTAGGCCACACCTTGAGTCCTGTGTCCAGTTCTGGGCCCCTCAGGTTAGGAAGGAGGTTGAGCTGCTGGAAGGTGTCCAGAGAAGGGCAACAAAGCTGGGGAGAGGTTTGGAGCACAGCCCTGTGAGGAGAGGCTGAGGGAGCTGGGGTTGCTTAGCCTGGAGAGGAGGAGGCTCAGGGGAGACCTTCTTGCTCTCTCCAACTCCCTGAAGGGAGGTTGTAGCCAGGTGGGGGTTGGTCTCTTCTCCCAGGCAGCCAGCACCAGAACAAGAGGACACAGTCTCAGGCTGTGCCAGGGGAGGTTTAGGCTGGAGGTTAGGAGGAAGTTCTACACAGAGAGAGTGATTGCCCATTGGAATGGGCTGCCTGGGGAGGTGGTGGAGTCACCATCACTGGAGGTGTTCAGGAGGAGACTTGATGGGGTGCTTGGTGCCATGGGTTAGCTGTTTAGGTGGGTTGGATTGGTTGATGGGTTGGACAGGATGATCTCTGAGGTCTCTTCCAACCTGGTCTAGTCTATTCTAGTCTAGTCTAGTCTAGTCTATCCTTTTTGTCTCATTATCTCACAGCAAAAGACAGCTCCTTCCCTGTGGAACTCCTGTGGTTCCTCTCAGTGCTGAAGGGAAGCACAGTGTGGCTGGGTCTCAGTACAAGCTTTGCTGTTGTGAGTGCAGCACAAGACTGGGAGAAGACAGAGAGCAGTTGTTAGGCCTTTGACACTTCTGAGTTGTTGCAGCCCCTGTTGGCACTCACTTGTCATGCTTTACATTTCCCCCCCCCAGAGGAGCCCTGTTACCTGACATTGTTCTGTTCTTGCTGCTGCAGGGGTTGTTTCAGTGCTGGTGGCACTGATGGCAGGTAAAGCAGAGATAAAATACAAGCCAGAGCTCCTGCAGCCTCCCGAAATAGCCCAGCTGGTCCGCAGTTTGGGGTTTGAAGCTACTGTCATGGAGGATCAGGCAGAGACAGAAGGAAAAGTGGAGCTTCTTGTAAGTCATGTGTGTCTGACACTCTCTGCTGGGTATGGAAAAGCCAAACCTGGAAGAATGATTTCCTTGCAAATGCCTTTTGCTTAAGGAGTTGTCTCTTCAGCTCTGGGGGTGACACCTTGTTCTTTCTGACTGCTGCAAACACAAAGCCAGTTTGCTCTTAGTAGAACCTGTACAGAGGTGCTGAAATAAACAGGGATAGTTGTGTGTACAGACTGGACTGGCCCTAGCAAGGAGAAACAAAACATTACCTTCCTGTGAAGGTGCTTCAGTCCACAGCACAGGCTCGGAGCAGGTGAGAGTAGATATAACTCCAAACAAGTGTTGGTGATGCCTAGGGGTTGTGTAGGGGTCTGAGAACTCTGGGGAATCTTAGTAGGCTGTTATGTGAGGGACAGGTTGTTCAAAAGTCTGGTTTTATTCTCTGGTGCATGCCTGCTGCAAGACAGGCAGCAGCAGTGTGCAGTTGTGCTCACAGGACAGGAAGCAGGAGCATGCCTTCCTGAAGCCACAAGTGAGTTTTGAGTCAGCAAGATGAAGTGACACCTGCAGAGTTTGACTTGGCAAAGGGAGGGTGGCTGCTGTTAGAGCTCCATCAGCTAGACTCTTGCACTTAATGCAATGTACAAGTGCTGCTGTCCAAATACATAGCTGCTGGGAGGTGATCTGATGGAGAGCAGCCCCATGAAGGACCTGGGAGTCCTGGTGGATAACAAGTTAGCCATGGGGCAGCAATGTGCCCTGGTGGCCAAGAAGGCCACTGAGATCCTGGGGTGTGTTAGGAAAGTGTGTGTCCAGCAGATCCAGGCAGGTTCTCCTCCCCCTCTACTCTGCCCTGGTGAGACCTCACCTGGAGTACTGCATCCAGTTTTGGGTTCCCCAGCTCAGGAGGGACAGGGATCCACTTGAGAGAGTCCAACAGAGGGCTACAAGGATGATTAAGAGACTGGAGCATGTGCCTTATGAGGAGAGGCTGGGAGCCCTGGGGCTGCTCAGCCTGGAGAGGAGAAGCCTGAGAGGGGACTTAATAAATGTTTATCAATATCTGAGGGCTGGGGGTCAAGAGGGAGGGGACAGGGACAGGCTCTGCTCACTTGCACCCTAACATAGGACAAGGGGCAGTGGATAGAAACTGCAGCACAGGAGGTTCCAGCTCAACATGAGGAGGAACTTCTTTGCTGTAAGGGTCATGGAGCACTGGAGCAGCCTGCCCAGAGAGGTTGTGGAGTCTCCTTCTCTGGAGACTTTCCAGCCCTGTCTGGATGCATTCCTGTGTGACCTGCACTAGATTATATGGTGATGTTGTCTTCCTCTGGCCGGGGGGATTGGTCTCAATGATCTCCAGAGGTCCCTTCCAACCCCTAACATCCTGTGAGCCTGTGACTGTAGCTGTTACTTGCAGAATATTGCAGTGAAAGTGGATGGTTCTGTTCTCTCTTGGTGTTATGTGAGCCAGCTCTGTAAAGGTTTCATGCTTAGGCCTTAGGTCAGTACCGGCAGAGCTGGGATAGCCACTGCTGTCTTTGTCACGTGGGGAAGCCTTATCTCAAATGCATCCCTGAGTCCTGGGGGCATGTGGGGGACTGCTAGCTGTGCCTCAGTTTGCCTGTTGTTTCAGATTACAGGCATGACTTGTGCTTCTTGTGTTCACAACATCGAGTCCCGACTCATGAGAGCAGAAGGCATTTCCTACGCCTCCGTCGCGCTTGCTACTGGCAAGGCTCACATCCACTTCGACCCTGAGCTTACTGGGCCTCGAGACATCATAAGGATCATTGAGGTAGGCTCTAGAACAGTCTGTTATGTATGAACAATCACAGCCTTTTATGTGTGAACAGTTACCAGGTGAATTTAAGCTGCAAATACAACAGCTGGTATTTGAGAGTCTTCTGTGGCTTTGGCAGATGACGTAGTGTTACACTTTGGAGGGGGAGCTTGAGCCTGGTCCCTGGCTGCAAAGGCTGGAAACAAACCAGCAATGGATGCAACAGGAAAATAAGGATAAGGGCTATAGAACTCATTGGATTGCTAATGGCACATAGAGCAGAGGCAGAAACAGAATGGAATGGAATGGAATGGAATGGAATGGAATGGAATGGAATAGAATAGAATAGAATAGAATAGAATAGAATAGAATAGAATAGAATAGAATAGAATAGAATAGAATAGAATAGAATAGAATAGAATAGAATAGAGCAGGTTGGAAAAGACCTTTGAGATCATCAAGTCCAACCTCTCACCCAACACCATCTGATCAACTAACCCATGGCACCAAGTGCCTCATCCAGGCTCTTCCTAAACACCTCCAGGGCTGGTGACTCCACCACCTCCCTGGGCAGCACATTCCCATGGCCAATGAGTGCAATCACACAGCACTTACAGGATGGCCAAGGGATCAGGCCCAGCCAGCATGGATTCAGGAAGGGCAGGTCCTGCCTGACCAACCTGATCCCCTATGATCAGGTGACTGCCTGGTGGCTGTGGGGCAGGCTGTGGATGGAGTCTGCCTGGACTGCAGCAAGGCCTTTGACACCATCCCCCACAGCAAACTCCTGGCCAAGCTCTCAGCCCCTGGCTTGGACAGCAGCACTCTGAGCTGGGTTAGGAACTGGCTGGAGGCTGAGCCCAGAGAGTGGTGGTGAATGGTGCCACAGCCAGCTGGCAGCCAGGCACCAGTGGTGTGCCCCAGGGAGCAGTGCTCTTTAATATCTTTGCTGATGATCTGGATGAGGGCATTGAGTCCATCAGCAGTAGGTTTGCAGATGACACCAAGCTGGGGGCAGGAGTTGATCTCTTTAGAGTGTTGGAGAGCTCTGCAGAGGGACCTTGCCAGGCTGGGCAGATGGGCAGAGGCCAAGGGCAGGAGACTGAACACATCCAAGCGCCAGGTTCTGCACATTGGCCACAGCAACCCCAGGCAGTGCTACAGGCTGGGGTCAGAGTGGCTGAGAGCAGCCAGGCAGAGAGGGACCTGGGGGTACATTTCTTTCTCTCTTCTCTTGCCAGGGAAAGAGGCTGTCAAAGAAGTTTTGCAGCAGCTCATAGCAGAAGTGTCACACATCTCTCTAGTCACTGGCATTTGTGCCCACACCAGAGAAGAACTCTTTTAAACTGAAAGAGCTTGTGACACAGCCACTAAAGGGAAAAAAAGCCCTGGCTTACCCACAACCACACAGATAAGATATCCCACTGTTACACCCAGCTGCAGGCAAAACAAAGCTGGGGAGGGGTCTGGAGCACAGCCCTGGGAGGAGAGGCTGAGGGAGCTGGGGTTGCTTAGCCTGGAGAGGAGGAGGCTCAGGGGAGACCTTCTTGCTCTCTACAACTACCTGAAGGGAGCTTGCAGCCAGGAGGGGGTTGGTCTCTTCTCCCAGGCAAGCAGCACCAGAACAAGAGGACACAGTCTCAAGCTGTGCCAGGGGAGGTTGAGGCTGGATGTTACGAAGAAGTTCTTCCCAGCAAGAGAGATTGGCCATTGGGATGTGCTGCATTTGTTTCTGGGCTTGTTAGAACTCCTGCAGTTTGTTGTTCTACAGGGTTAAATTGATTCTCAACTTGGATTTTCAACTTCCAGTGTGTCTCCTCAGCTGTAGTGCTCCCTGGTTCAAGAGAGACAGGGATCTGCTGGAGAGAGTTCAATGGAGAGCTAGAAGGGTGATTGTGTGACTTGAACATCTCTTCCATGAAGGAAGGCTGAGAGAACTGGGGCTGTTTAGTCTTAGAAAGTTCAGAGGGGAGCTTCTCAGAGCCTGTAAATATCTGAGGGGTGGGTGTCAAGGTGAAGGTGAAGGTCTCCTCTCAGTGGTGCCCAGTAATAGGACAAGGAACACTGGGCACAAGCTAGAAGGGAGGTTCTACCTCAGCACAAGGAGATGCTTCTTTATGGTGAGGGTGACAGAGCCCTGGAGCAGGCTGCCCAGAGAGGTTGTGGAGCCTCCTTCTCTGGAGACCTTCAAAGCCTATCTGGATGTGTTCTGTGCAGTGTGCCCTGGGTGATCCTGCTTTGGCAGGTGGGTTGGACTTGATGACCTCTAAAGAGCCCCTTCAACCCCTAACATTCTGTGATTCCCCTGAGGAGGAGGGCAGCAGAACTTGAGCTGTCAGTGGAAGCTTCTTGTGCATGAGAAACCCAGGACACTTACTGCATCTACACCCTGTGTCCATGGGCAGGTAGCCAGAGGCCTTTGCAGTGTGCCTTTTGTGTGCTGTCTGAGACATCCTCTCATGTTGGCAGGTTCTGAAAATAGCTAAGAAGTTGGCATTTATGAAGTATGGAAGGGTGTCCTTTCCTGCCACTCCTTCTGAAAGCAGCATCATTCCAGGCTGCTGTCTGCATTGTGCTCATTTTAATCACAGCTGACTCCTCTTCCCTCCCCTTTCAATGCAAAGGAAATTGGCTTTCATGCTTCTGTGGCTAGAAGAGCTCCAAATGCACACAACCTGGATCATAAAAAGGAAATACAGCAGTAAGTATTTACCTTTGTCTCTCACTAATGACCATGTATAGATCATCCCTTGGACCTCACAGCCCCTCCACCCCACTCTTCCCAGTTAATTTGGTGTACTTCAGTGTGCAATTTGCCATTTAGGGGGACTGGTTGAGAGCAGGCTGAACAGGAGCCAGCAGTGTGCCCAGGGGGCCAAGAAGGCCAATGGCATCCTGGCCTGCATCAGGAAGAGTGTGGCCAGCAGGAGCAGGGAAGTCATTGTGCCCTGTGCTCAGCACTGGTTAGGCCACACCTGGAGTCCTGTGTCCAGCTCTCAGTTTAGGAAGGACATCAAGATGCTTGAAGGTGTCCTGGGGAGGGGTCTGGAGCACAGCCCTGTGAGGAGAGGCTGAGGGAGCTGGGCTTGCTTAGCCTGGAGAAGAGGAGGCTCAGGGGAGACCTTCTTGCTCTCTCCAACTCCCTGAAGGGAGGTTGTAGCCAGGTGGGGGTTGGCCTCTTCTCCCAGGCAACCAGCACCAGACCAAGAGGACACAGCCTCAGGCTGTGCCAGGGGAGGTCCAGACTCGAGGTGAGGAGAAAGTTCGTCATAGAAAGAGTAATTGGCCATTGGGATGTGCTGCCCAGGGAGGTGGTGGAGTCCCCATCCCTGGAGGTGTTCAGGGAGAGCCTGGCTGAGGCACTTGGTGCCATGGTTGAGCTGATCAGATGGTGCTGGGTGATAGGTTGGCCTGGATGATCTCCAAGGTCATTCCCAACCTGGTTCATTCTACTCTATTCCATTTGGTTTATTATTTCCAGTTTTTAACTGGTAGAAGTCTGCTTAGTTAAACATGTGTCAGACATTGAAACTTCCCCAAATGCCTCAAGGCTGTGTGTTAGTGCACTGCTAATCCCCCAGGCTCTGCTTGCAAGCCCTTGTGCAGGTGTGCAAATGCCTGCCTGGGCTCTGCAGGGGGTACAACAACCAGGGATTTACAGGTTCTGCTTTTCAGGTGGAGGAAATCTTTCTTGTGCAGCCTGCTGTTTGGTATCCCTGTCCTAATCCTGATGATTTATATGCTGATCCCTGATGGTGAGCACCACGGGGCTCAGGTGCTGGAGCAGAACCTCATTCCTGGCTTGTCTGTTTTGAATCTTCTCTTCTTTGTCCTCTGCACTTTCGTTCAGGTACGTTCACAGTGCTTGCCGGGGGCTTGCTCTCTGTGCATCTCTCGTGTGTACAGCCAGATGTGGGAAAGGCCAGAGGGTGGCCAGGCTTTGTGGGTTGGGCATTCTCTCTGGTCTATGCCACCCCTGCAGAATGAAGCAGCACTTCTGTGCAAGCTCTCCAGTCCATCCTGCCAGCGCTGCATCAGCTAACTGTCCGGGTGGGGAAGGGGCTGCCAAAGGAAGACATACTTCACCAGCTGCAAACTACTTGGTTAGCTGGAGGTGAATCCCTTCAGCCTTGCTTGTTTTGCAGTTTGGAGGAACAAAAGATGGTGTTTAGCTGGCAGAGATGTTTTAAGAGCCAGGAGGGACAAGTGGGAGGCTGACAGTGGAGGTGGCCTCCCAAGAGACCACAGCAGTTGTATCAGGAAGAGCATGGCGTGGGGCAGCAATGCCTTTCCCTGCATACTGCATGTTTATAGCTCTGCTCTAGGAATGTTCTGTGCTCTCTGCTTTCACTGCTGTGGTCTTCACACGGGGCTGTCCCTGCTCACCCCAACAGTTCCTGGGTGGATGGTACTTTTACGTGCAAGCTTACAAGTCCCTGAGGCACAGGACAGCCAACATGGACGTGCTCATCGTGCTAGCCACAACAATTGCCTATGCTTACTCCTGTGTGATCCTGCTGGTGGCAATCGTTGAACAGGCAGAGAAGAGCCCTGTCACCTTCTTTGACACTCCCCCAATGCTGTTTGTGTTCATTGCCCTTGGGAGATGGCTGGAGCACATAGCAAAGGTAACTCACCTTCACTCTGATTCCTGTGTATGTGTGGTGACAGTAGAGGAAAACTCTCCTGAGGAGTTTTGAGCCAGGTGTCTCTGATGTAGCTATGCTGTACAAGGTCACTGAAGTTCATTGTGTTAACTACTAACCAGCATCTGTATTTCTTAACATATCTTAACCATTCCTCTCTGTTTCTTAGAGTAAGACCTCAGAAGCTCTCGCTAAACTTATATCTCTTCAAGCCACAGAAGCCACTGTGGTGACACTTGGACCTGACCACTCTGTCATCAGGTATGTGTTTGTGATCCAAACCCCTTCAGCCTGCCTGCCTTGCTGCATAAACTGGGTTTGGTGCAGTTAAAGTGAAAGCACTCTGAGTCTTCTGAAGCCATAGCAATAAATCCTGTCTTTTGCAGGGAGGAGCAAGTAGCTGTTGAACTGGTGCAAAGGGGTGACATTGTGAAGGTTGTTCCTGGTGGAAAGTTTCCAGTTGATGGAAAGGTTATTGAAGGCAGTTCTATGGCAGATGAGTCTCTGATTACTGGTAAGTTCCCTTATCACTGAAGGCAGTTCTATGGCAGATGAGTCTCTGATTACTGGTAAGTTCCCTTATCACTGAAGGCAGTTCTATGGCAGATGAGTCTCTGATTACTGGTAAGTTCCCTTATCACTGAAGGCAGTTCTATGGCAGATGAGTCTCTGATTACTGGTAAGTTCCCTTATCACTGAAGGCAGCTCTATGGCAGATGAGTCTCTGATTACTGGTAAGTTCCCTTATCACTGAAGGCAGTTCTATGGCAGATGAGTCTCTGATTACTGGTAAGTTCCCTTATCATTGAAGGCAGCTCTATGGCAGGTGAGTCTCTGATTACTGGTAAGTTCCCTCTCACTCAAAACCATGCTGAGGTCAGGCCAGCTTTCAAGCTCAAGTGCTGGCTGGAGCAAAGCTCCATGGGGCTTGTAGTTTGGATTGCAACCTGAGAGGCTTCCTGTTTCCAGCTACTGTTTCTGGTTTTGGGGGGGTTGGTGCTTTGCTCTGGGCTGGTGGGCTTGGGCTGGGGGTATTATTTTCTTGCTGGCTCTGCAGCTGCTTCTGCTTTTGCTGTTCTTTTCTGTGAAGCAGGCTAAGGTACCTGCACATTGTGTTATTTCCATTAAACTCTTCTTCCCCAGGAGAGTGGTGAAGCCCTGGAATGGGTTGTGCAGGGAGGTGGTTGGGGCTCTGTCCCTGGAGGTGTTTAAGGCCAGGCTGGCTGAGGCTGTGGCCAGGCTGATGTAGTGTGGGGTGTCCCTGCCCATGGCAGGGGGGCTGGAACTAGATGATCCTTGTGGTCCCTTCCAGCCCTGACTGATTCTATGATACTATGAAACTCTTTGTCTCAACCCAGGGCACTTCCATGCTGCTTTCCCTCCTGTCTGTGTTGGAGGGTCTTGCTTGTGAGAGCAATCTGTCTTAGAAGAGGACATCATTTTCCAACCAGTTTGTTCCTGGCCCTCTGGAGGGTTGAGAGCTAGGACCAAGGCAATGGCATTTGCTTTGAAACTAAACCTAGAGAAAGGTTAACAGAAGTATGACACCACTTACACTTCTTCACTAGGCAGAGGTGTACAACAGGTGATTTGTGGTCGTTCTGGCTTGGCATACTGACATTGCCAGCTTACAGTGGGCTGGGTGCTAATGGCTGTGCTCACTGTGGCTGTTGGCTCATTCCTTTGTACTTTCTCTCTCCAGGAGAAGCTATGCCAGTCACAAAGAAGCCTGGGAGCACAGTGATTGCTGGCTCTATAAATGCACATGGGTCAGTCCTGGTTAATGCAACTCATGTTGGCAACGATACCACCCTGGCACAAATTGTGAAGCTGGTGGAAGAGGCACAAATGTCAAAGGTGAAAACAACTGAAAAGAAAACCTTAGCCAGTGATTTTGATGAAATGAGAAAGAGCTTCAGGATGTTGATGTATCTGTTCAGCAAACTGTGTGGGGGTTCAGACTTCAAACTAGAATCTCACAAAGACCATTAGGGATTTATTTGTTTGTTTGGCTGGGGTCAGGGTGCAGCCAGAGCAGCCAGGCAGAAAGGGGCCTGGGGGTACTGGTTGAGAGTAGGCTGAACATGAGCCTGCAATGTGGCCAAGGAGGCCAATGGCATCCTGGCCTGCATCAGGAACAGTGTGGCCAGCAGGAGCAGGGAGGTCATTGTGCCCCTGTACACTGCACTGGTTAGGCCACACCTTGAGTCCTGTGTCCAGTTCTGGGCCCCACAGTTAGGAAAGATGTTGAGATGCTGGAAGGTGTCCAGAGAAGGACAACTAAACTGGGGAGGGGTCTGGAGCACAGCCCTGTGAGGAGAGGCTGAGGGAGCTGGGGTTGCTTAGCCTGGAGAGGAGGAAGCTCAGGGGAGACCTTCTTGCTGTCTACAAGTCCCTGCAGGGAGGCTGTAGCCAGGTGGGCAACCAGCACCAGAGCAAGAGGACACAGTCTCAAGCTGTGCCAGGGGAAGTTTAGGCTTGAGGTGAGGAGAAAGTTCTTCCCAGCAAGAGAGATTGGCCATTGGGATGTGCTGCCCAGGGAGGTGGTGGAGTCCCCATCCCAGGAGGTGTTTAGGAAGAGCCTGGCTGAGGCCCTTGGTGCCATGGTGTTGGGCTTGATGATCTGGTTAATTCTATTCTGTTCTATCTGGCCACTGGCCACCAACCCTCTGTTTTGGCCATAAACATCCAAACATCTAGGTCTGTTTGTTGGTTTGTTTGTTTTTATAGGCCCCCATCCAGCAGCTGGCAGATAAGTTCAGTGGATATTTTGTTCCATTTATCATCATCATCTCCACAGTGACTCTGCTAGCATGGATCACAATTGGGTTCATAAACTTTGATGTCATTCAGAGATATTTTCCTGTAAGTAATTTCCTACAGAGCTGGATTTTGGTGCTGGAAGACCTTCTAGTGTAATGAGCATACCTCCTGTGTGTAGGGTTTGCAAGCTGGCAAATACTGCTGTGTAATGTGATGCTGCTGCATAGAGCAGACAACTGCACTAATTGAAGTCTATCAGCAAATCCAAATATCCCTTTGCATTTGGCTCCTGGTCCTGCAGGGCTCCTACAAACTGGAATTACTGGCAGTATAAACATGATCTGTGGCTGCCTTTCAGGAAGCTGAGACACTCCTGTCATGCCTGAGGTTTTTATTCAGCTGTCCTGGTTCCTGGTGGCAGATAGTGGTTTTGGCTGTGGAAAGAAGATGATCTTCTGTTATCTTTTGGATGTGTATCTGCTATGCTCAGCAGCTGTGGGGGTCTGTGCACCTGGAAATAAGGTCCTAAGTTACAGAGGAAATGCCAACAGGTTATGTTGTCATCCAGGAGCATGAGAGCAGTCTGAGGGGGGTGTGTGTGCTTGGGCAGCACAAAATCCAGGAAACACTGCCACAAACCCTTCATAACATCAACCTTGCTCTGTGGCTGCAGTAGCAAGACCAGATTGCTTTGTATACTGCAGGTTTCCAGATAAGTGTGGGGTATGATTGTACATCTCTGCTCTTTTCTGTCAGCAATCACATAGCTTTTATCCCCCCCTCCTTCCCTCTGTTTGCAGAACCAGAACAAGCACGTTTCGAAAGCTGAGCTGATACTGAGGTTTGCATTTCAAACCTCCATCACCGTGCTGAGCATTGCATGCCCCTGTTCCTTAGGCTTGGCTACCCCTACAGCTGTCATGGTGGGCACAGGAGTGGCTGCACAGAATGGCATCCTCATCAAAGGGGGAAAACCCCTGGAAATGGCACACAAGGTTAGTAGCTCCTTCTGTACTGTTGTAGCTTACCCCTGTTACATGGATCCTGGATGTGAACGTACAGGTGCACACGGTGCAAGTCCTTCAGTGCCTCTGCTATCTCAGATCCTGATGCAGGTACAGGACCATGTGGTGGCTTCAGACAAATCACTGCAAGGGGAATTAATATGGAAGCATGAGAAGAGCTACTGTACAGACAGTTCACTTCCATGCATGAGCTCCCAGTTTTGGAGGTTTATTCTCTCTTGGTGTAGATGTAGTCAGCTTGCTGCTGAAGTCCTGCCTGTATTCCTGCGCCTCAAGCCCACGAGCAGCCCCATGCTTGCAGGGCTTAGGCAGTAACTCTGGTTCATTTCTTGCAGATCAAGACTGTCATGTTTGATAAAACTGGGACCATTACCTGTGGCATTCCCAAAGTCATGAGGGTGCTCTTGCTGGGAGACACAGAGGTGCTCTCTCTGAAGAAGGTACTGGCGGTGGTCGGCACAGCGGAAGCCAGCAGCGAGCATCCTTTAGGTCTGGCAGTCACTAAGTATTGCAAAGAGGTACTTAGCCCTCCTGTTTCATCTGGGGCCTGAAGGCATCTGTACAAATGCAACAGTGCTGTAGAAAACGTTCCAGAGCTTTAGGCTTGCCTGAAAAGTAACAGGCTGAAAAGCATCGTATCATCATAGTATCAGTCAGGGTTGGAAGGGACCACAAGGATCAGCCAGTTCCAACCCCCCTGCCATGGGCAGGGACACCCCACACTAGATCAGCCTGGCCAGAGCCTCAGCCAGCCTGGGCTTAAACACCTCCAGGGATGGGGTATCTTAGGCTGGACAACAGCAGAAAGCATTTTCAAAGCTTTGCTTTTCTGGTACTGCTCAAGCAAGGTCTTACAAAGGTTTTTCCTGAGCTACTGGGAAATAAAGGCTGTGGAATACATGCAGGAAGAATGCCTGTGCTTGAACAGCATTGTGAGGCAGATATGTGTGATGACACTTCATGTTACCTGGCTGCAGCAGTTTCTGTTGGTCATTTGCTTGTCTGAATAGACCAGGCAAAAACCTGGAGAACCCTCAATCTTAAACTGTGGCACTTGTGAGCTTCACAAATGAATGAACAGATTGCTCCAACCTTAGCCAACTTTGCAAATCATTAAAAGGGTCATGGATGTGTTCCCCAAAGGTTTCAGGAAGAATGAAAGCACAAGTAGTTACTGAAATAGGAATTCTTTCTGCTAAAACAACACATCAGTTGCTTTACAGCAAAATTAATTGTCCAGAGTATATCAAACTGGCCTGCATCAGAGTAGTGTGGCCAGCAGGAGCAGGGAAGTCCTTCTGCCCTGGACTCAGCACTGCTTAGGCCACACCTTGAGTCCTGTGTCCAGTTCTGGGGCCCTCAGCTTAAGAAGGACATTGAGACACTTGAATGTGTCCAGAGAAGGGCAACAAGGCTGGGGAGAGGCCTTGAGCACAGCCCTGTGAGGAGAGGCTGAGGGAGCTGGGGTTGCTTAGCCTGGAGAAGAGGAGGCTCAGGGGAGACCTTGCTCTCTCCAACTCCCTGAAGGGAGGTTGTAGCCAGGTGGGGGTTGGTCTCTTCTCCCAGGCAAGCAGCACCAGAACAAGAGGACACAGTCTCAAGCTGCACCAGGGGAAGTTTAGGCTGGGGGTGAGGAGAAAGTTCTTCCCAGAGAGAGTCATTCATCATCGGAATGTGCTGCCCAGGGAGGTGGTAGAGTCACCGTCCCTGGAGGTGTTGAAGAGGGGATTGGATGTGGCACTTGGAGCCATGGTTTGGTTAGTCAAGGGGATGTTGGGTGCTAGGTTGGACTTGGTGATCTCTGAGGTCTTTTCCAACCTTACTGATGCTATGATTCTGTGATTCTATGAAACTTAGTAGTGATAGACCATCCAGTGGTAGAATTCAGAAGTTAACATATAAGTCCAGAAGGAAGAAGAGAGTGTGGGCAATGCCTGAGTTGCCTCTCTTGATGTTCACATCTTCTGTTCTCAGGTTTGTCTTCATCCCCTGACACTTCTGTAGTTATCCCATCCCCAGTTACTGCTGGCTCATGGCTTATGAGAGTTGCAATGCTGTACTGTTTCCTGACTTACTGTCTGCCTTACCATCCACGTGTTGTAAGGAGGCTACTGAAAGGTGCCTGCAATCCCAGCTTCCAAACACAACCCATAATGACTTGTTTATAAGTCAATATTTCCTCCATTCTTTTTTTAACTCATTGGGTCCTGGTAATCTCTTTTCTCATCTCTCTCTTTCTAACTCCCCAGACAGGTTCAGTTTCCTTATCATCTAGACAGAACAATTAATGAATTAAGTATGGTTTTTCACTCTACTTTCACATACACATCAAAGACTTGACCCCCCCCCAAGCCAGCTGTCTGTGAGGTTTATTAGAGCTTGCATCTCTTCAGGAGCTGTGTGGCTTATTGTTATGGTATTTCTCTTTAGTTCCTAGCCTTGAACTGGGGTCATGAGCCACCAGTGTAACTGCTCCCTCCTTTGTCCTCCCAGGAAAAGCTGTCCTGGATAGGATAGGATAGGATAGGACAGGATAGGATAGGATAGGATAGGATAGGATAGGATAGGATAGGATAGGATAGGATAGGATAGGATAGAATAGAATAGAATAGACCAGGTTGGAAGAGACCTTCAAGATCATCGTGTCCAACCCATCATCCAACCCCACCCAACCAACTAACCCATGGCACCAAGCACCCCATCAAGTCTCCTCCTGAACACCTCCAGGGATGGTGACTCCACCATCACCATCACCATCACTGGAGGTGTTATGGTTTGCTGGTGCTAGGCCTAAGACCAGGATGTGCCCTGTGTGGATGCCCCTTTCTAGAAGTCTAAAGAGCAGCACATCCATAAGATCCTTGGGTTTAGTTCTGTGCTCCTGGTGCTCCATGTTGCTTTTCAGTTGGTCATTCCTGGTTAAGAGGAGGCAAGAGGCCTCTCCTGGGCAGGGGTTATCTGATGTCTGTAACCCACGTGAGCAGCATGGACCGTGATACTGTGACTGACTGCATAACTCTGCTTACATCCACAGGAGCTTGGCACTCAAAGCCTGGGGTACTGCACTGACTTCCAGGCAGTGCCAGGCTGTGGCATCAGCTGCAAAGTGGGAGGTGTTGAGGCCGTCCTGGGCCTGGCTGAGGAGGGTCTCGCTGCGCCGGACGCCCAGGGGAGCAGGGAGGGCGGCGCTCCTCTGGGAGGCAGCGCACTGCTCGAGCTCCCGGAAACACACGGTATGGTTGCCCAGTGGCACCCCCAGTCATGGGGCAAGAGAGCATGAGCCACAGTGCTGGCCACTGTACTGCAATCCTGTCAGGACTGGCAACAGCAGATGCATGGGCTTGTGGCACAAGGAGGCAAAAAACACGGGGGTAAAAATGCCCCTGAGTAAAAACTGAAGCTCTCTGTTTCCTGCTCTTGATCTCTCTGCAGTTCAGAAACCCACATGAGAACTTGGATGCTACAGTGATGGGTACTCAAAATGCCCATAAGGCATTCTCTGCAGCGTTCCTTTTGAAGAACAGAGTGGTCCAGCAGGGAGCAAAGTCTGCCTGTCAACACGACCTTCCCCTTTCGTGCAGTTCCATGTGACATGTGTTATCTTGCTGCAACTTTCTGCGTCCTACCCTTTGTCTCATATTAACTGGGACCTTTTGTTTTCTCTTCACATATCTCTCAAGGCACTTAATTAACCCCCCCCCCCCACTCTTCAGCAGTTGCACCATAAAGCATGGGTTGTAGCTGCCAGCTGAGTTTCAGTGCCTGATGAGGCCAATACATTCGTGGGGCTTTTTTCAGGCTCTGTAGAATCCACTTTTCTCTTTTGTAATGTGGGAGAGAAAGAGCAAGAATGTAAAAGCCTTCCTTATGAAGCTCCTCAGCTCTCTTCAGAAGGCTGTGGCTCTCTCCCCTGACCTTCTTGAGCAAGCTATTACAGAAGTTGAAGCAGGACTTGAATCATCAGAACTCTGCCATTGAGTGGTGTGAGCACTGTTAATGGATTGTTTCCTCACCTGCTGCTTACAGCTCCTTTGAAGCTGGATTGAATTTATGATGAGGTGCATTGCATACTGCTTCACTGTTAGAATAAAGCTGCTCCTCTTTGCCTTACCAGAAACAGTCCTTTGTGTTTGTCAGAGGTCACTAGCAGTGAGAGCCAAGCAGCGTGGCATGTGTGAAGTGTGCCTACTGAACTGGCTCAGAACAAACACAAACACAGGCAGATAGTTGCATTAAGTTCATGAGACAGTTCTGTGTTTTAACAGGACAGATTGGGTCTCAAAGGAGAAAGGTTAATGAGGCTATCTTCACTTGGTCTTGGCAGCAGCACTCCTTCTGTTTGGGTGACCACTGCCCGTCCGGAACACGCATGAGAAGAAAGCAATTAGTGAACCTCTTTCAGACTCTCCTTCTGTAGCTAATGCAGCCTGGCATTGTTGCCTGCAAACACCTCTGGCTTGTGTTCAGTATTTCTGAGCTGCTCATTTCCCTTTCTGTTTGTACACAAAGGTCCCCCAGCTCCTCACACATACTCGGTGCTGATCGGCAACCGCGAGTGGATGCGGCGCAACGGCTTGCAGATTGCAAACGACGTAAACGATGCCATGACAGACCATGAAATGAAAGGACAGACTGCCATACTAGTGGCTATAGATGGTAACTGGTGGGCTTTGGGGTGGCTTGATAAAGACCAGTGGATGAAACTGATAGAAATCATGAAACTGACAAAAGCAAACTCTGGAGCAATCGATCAGTGGCCTAATGTCAAGAAAGGTCGAGCCTTCTGGTGCAGAACTGCTTGTGAGCTGCAGAGTACCAAGGTGCTCCTGAAAGAAGCTTGCACTGCAGTGTGCCCAGGGTGCCTGCAGTGTGCCCAGGCAGCCAAGAAGGCCAATGGCATCCTGGCCTGCATCAGGAAGAGTGTGGCCAGCAGGAGCAGGGAGGTCATTCTGCCCCTGGACACTGCACTGCTTAGGCCACACCTTGAGTCCTGCGTCCAGTTCTGGGCCCCTCAGGTTAGGAAGGAGGTTGACTTGCTGGAAGGTGTCCAGAGAAGGGCAACAAAGTTGGTGAGGGGTTTGGAACACAGCCCTGTGAGGAGAGGCTGAGGGAGCTGGGGTTGCATAGCCTGGAGAAGAGGAGGCTCAGGGATGACCTTATTGTTCTCTACAACTACCTGAAGGGAGTTCTGCCAGGCAGCCAGCACCAGAACAAGAGGACACAGTGTCAGGCTGCACCAGGGGAGGTTTAGGCTGGAGGTTAGGAGGAAGCTTTACACAGAGAGAGTGATTGCCCATTGGAATGGGCTGCCTGGGGAGGTGGTGGAGTCACCATCCCTGGAGGTGTTCAGGAGGAGACTTGATGGGGTGCTTGGTGCCATGGGTTAGTTGTTGAGGTGGTGTTGGATGATAGGTTGGACACGATGATCTTGGTCTCTTCCAACCTGGTCTGGTCTATTCTATTCTATTCTATTCTATTCTATTCTATTCTATTCTATTCAAAAGTGTTTAAAGATTTTGTTGGGGAGCATGTAGTTTAGTTGCTGAACCTTCTGATGTCTAGGGCTGCTGTTCAGAAAAGCAGTGCCAGTGCAGTGCCATGCTCCATCCTGCCTTCACAGTGCTTTAGGAGCACAGGCAAACCTGTTATATCACTGACTTAAAGATGTTTCATGGATCAATATGATAATTCATTAGATCATTCAAGTATAATGGATTAGTCTAAATGAGTTGTGCCAGAGGGATTCTATTCTGTGCTATGCAGAAGAGATCCCAGAGAAAACCTTTGTGTGTGAAGCTGCTCTAACAGTGATAGATTTGCAGTGCACCTGTGCTCTTGAGATGGGGACTGATTCAATTACTGAATACAATCTCCTTGGTGCTCCTGGAGAGCAATTTTGAGAGGCACTTGTGTGTCTCAGCTTGGACTCCATCAGCAGTCCAGCAGAGTCAAGTGCTCTTAACATGGAATTAAGGCCCCTGATGTACAGCTGGTATGTCCTACCACTGCTAGTGACAGCAAACAGAAGGGTGCAAAACCCACTGACGTCCTCACTTCTGAATGAGAAACCTTTGCAGTGACAAACCAGGGTGAGATTTTTGTGACATGCTTGAAGGAGACGTGGCTGCAGCTTGGAGACAATATACTGGAAGACATATGCAACACTTCTATGTGAAAGCAACTGAGATCCAACCCTGAAAAGCAGCCTGATCTAGTGTGGGGTGTCCCTGCCCATGGCAGGGGGGTTGGAACTAGATGATCCTTGTGCTCCCTTCCAACCCTGACTGATACTGTGATACTGTGATACCAGATACCCTATATGCTTCCTCCCAAAGGAGAGGCTTCCACATCTGGCCTGGGAACAAACACAAAAGCTTTCTCTGGCCCACTGGTGTATTTCTCTGTATCACAAACCCAAGAAGTCAGGCATGCTTAAAAACTGCCTTCCTCTTCTCCCTTTTCTCCTGGGCCCTAAATATCAAAGGTGTTTGCTGTTCAACCTGCAACATGAATGAGAGAAGTCTGTTTGTGTGTGTGAGAAAGACAATAGCTTAGGAAAAGGTAGACAATTGTTTAGGCTTATGAGTGTCAGTGTTGCCTTATTGCACAAACTGCCACAGTGTGCTGGAGGGAAGGTCTGCACAGGGGGGTGGTGGAGTCACCATCCCTGGAGGTGTTTAGGAAGAGCCTGGATGAGGCACTTGGTGCCATGGTTTAGTTGATCAGATGGTGTTGGGTGATAGGTTGGACTTGATGATCTTGAAGGTCTTTTCCAACCTGGTTTATTCCATTCCATTCCATTCCATTCCATTCCATTCCATTCCATTCCATTCCATTCCATTCCATTCCATTCCATCCCTCCTGCTGCCACCTTGCCCCCCATAGCTCTCTCTAACGGAGGGCTTCTCTTCCTGCAGGAGCGCTGTGTGGGATGATCGCAATCGCCGACACTGTCAAGCAGGAGGCAGCCCTGGCTGTGCACACCCTGAAAAACATGGGAATAGATGTGGTGCTGATCACAGGGGACAACAGAAAAACTGCAAAGGCCATTGCTACCCAGGTACCTGCTGCTTTGTGTTTTGAAACAATACATTGGGAGGCTCCTGGGGAATAAATCTTATGAGGAGTGACTGAAGAGGCTGGGGCTGTGCAGTTTGTAGCCAGGAGGGGGTTGGCAACCAGCACCAGAGCAAGAAGACACAGTCTCAAGCTGTGCCAGGGGAGGTTTGGGCTGGAGATGAGGAGAAAGTTCTTCACACAGAGAGAGTTGTTGGCCATTGGAATGTGCTGCCCAGGGAGGTGGTGGAGTCACCATCACTGGAGGTGTTTAAGAAGAGACTGGATGTGGCACTTGGTGCCATGGTTTAGTTGATCAGATGGTGTTGGGTGATAGGTTGGACTTGATGATCTCAAAGGTCTAATCCAACCTGGTCTATTCCATTCCATTCCATTCCATTCCATTCCATTCCATTCCATTCCATTCCATTCCATTCCATTCCATTCCATTCCATTCCATTCCATTCCATTCCATTCCTAATCCACTGTGTGGACCTTGCTTTCCTCAGGTGTCCCACCACACAGCTCTCCCAGCCAGCACTGTGGAGTGCACATTCCCCCATGTCCTGAGGTCTGCTTTATTCCTTAGTGTGGTGTTGTAATCCTTCTCTTTCGATTCACACCCCTGCTTTTTGCATTCACTTGTGGTAAAGCACTTCCCCATCCCATCTCTCCTTGCTAAGGGAAGCCTTTCAGACAGAACCAAGCTTAGCTTTACGGTTCCAGGCACTCAGCTGAAGTTTCCAAACAAGCTTAGTTTGTGCCAACCTGTGTTTTTATTGAACTTTTGGCACTTAAATCCTTTCCAATGGAAAAATGGTAAGAGAGTGCTGAAACTGTCCTTAAATGTTGCTCCTTGAGAGTTGAAAAGAGGATTTCTATCATGTGCAGTGAAAAAGCTGATCCCTGCCTGCTGAGGCAGCCAAACCAGGGGTATTATGCCAGCCCTCTTCAGCACACTCACTTGGTTTTCAACTACAGTGCTAAATCCATTGGTAGCAGCTTCATATTAGCTGAGATGTGGATGGGTGTAAGTGTTCAGCCAGCCACCTGCTTTGTCTTCATCGTTTCCCTCAGGCTTGCACATGCTTGGCTTTTGTGTCTCCTACCTTGGTCATATATGGCTCCTGAAAGCTTTATTAGTGCACTGAGCAGCAGGATTAGCTAAAACTGCCTCTTTTAACCACCAAATCCTTTATTGCCAGCTCTGTAGAGCTTTAGAAGCCCTGCAGGGTATGATGCTAAGGGCAGAGCATGGCTTGCCAGAACCTCTGTGTGGTGGGGTGAAGTTTTGCCCCAGCATTACCCTCAGACCCACTCAGTTAGAAGCAAATGGAGCTGTGTTTGCAAGCAAGAGCTACACTCTGCAATGGGATGCAATGAAGATGCACAAAATACACAGCAGGTACAATATTGTACAGATACTTACAGTATCAGCCAGGCTGATGTAGTGTGGGGTGTCCCTGCCCATGGCAGGGGGGGTGGAACTGGATGATCCTTGTGGTCCCTTCCAACCCTGACTGATACTATGATACTATGATGAATCAATAATCAGCACAAGGACCCCCCTGGCCAAGGACCAGGGGAAGCTACTACCTTCTCCCTCCCTACCTCCCTTACCCCCCTGTACAAAAGGGACAAGAGAAAGGAGCAGAGAAGTTAGACTTAGCCAAAGCCAGCTGATAAGCAGGTTATCTCTCCTGAGTGAAGCAACACAGCCAGAGATCAGAAGAGAAAAGGGAAGAACTGTTAGGGTGCAGCTCCTCTTATTCCAGATATTTCCCCAATGAATGTGTTTGGAATGATCTTTTGGTTTCCTTTTCACACCCAGCAGTGATTTCCTTATATTCCTCTACTTTTCCACTCAAAAACTGTGACTAAATTTTAAAGGCCCAGCCTAAACCCACCACACTCTGCTGTAAAGATGGAGGGGCCTATAGTCAGTCCCTTTCTTGTGTCAAAGGCATGTTGCTCTTCAGCTGTCTGTGCAGCTTGCAAGTGTTGCCTCTGCCAGAATCAGTTTGGTTAACCTTCCTTCGTTTCTCCCCCACCCGGCGCAGCAAAGGGCTCTGCCTTTCGGCTCCACACGCACCACCAGCTGGCTGTGTTTCTTGTCTCTATGCAGGTTGGGATCAAGAAGGTCTTTGCTGAGGTTCTTCCTTCTCACAAAGTTGCAAAGGTCCAGGAGCTCCAAAGTGGGAGGAGGAAGGTTGCAATGGTTGGCGATGGGATCAATGACTCCCCTGCCCTAGCCAGGGCGGACGTTGGGATCGCCATCGGAACGGGCACCGACGTTGCCATCGAAGCCGCAGACGTTGTTCTTATCCGAGTGAGCACTGCACTTTTGACATGTCCTCTTGTGTCACTGACCATCCTCCTCCCACAGTCTGAAGTCTGTGGGATGTGGGAAACTTGCACTGCTCTCCTGTCTTGCAGAATGACTTGCTGGATGTCGTGGCCAGTATTCACTTATCAAAGAGAACAGTTCGGAGGATACGAATTAATCTGATCCTTGCCTTGATCTATAACCTGCTTGGAATACCCATAGCAGCAGGTAGGTGACTGCCAGAGCTCAGCTGCTGGAAGGCAGCAGGTAGGTGACTGCCAGAGCTCAGCTGCTGGAAGGCAGCACCACACTTGAGCTGTGTTTTGACTCTCACAGGATTTCCTGCTCAAGAAATCAAAGCGAGCCTTGGTCTCTTCTCCCAGGCAAGCAGCACCAGAACAAGAGGACACAGTCTCAGGCTGTGCCAGGGGAGGTTTAGGCTGGAGGTTAGGAGGAAGTTCTACACAGAGAGAGAGATTGCCCATTGGAATGGGCTGCCTGGGGAGGTGGTGGAGTCACCATCCCTGGAGGTGTTCAGGAGGAGACTTGATGGGGTGCTTGGTGCCATGGGTTAGTTGTTGAGGTGGTGTTGGGTGATAGGTTGGACACAATGATCTTGAAGGTCTCTTCCAACCTGGTCTATTCTATTCTATTCTATTCTAGTCTAGTCTAGTCTAGTCTAGTCTAGTCTAGTCTAGTCTATTCTAAAATGTGGTGAATGGAGGACAAAAAGTGTTACTGGGTTTTCTTTTCATGTTGTAGAAAAGTATTTGCACCCTGATTGTATTTGCCCCCTGGACTGTATTTGCCCCCTGGACTGTATTTGCAGCCTGGCTTTTAAACCCTTAGGAACAAATTCTTACATGACAACATTAACACCATGCTCTTGTTTCACTTAGCAGTACTTAGGGGGTAGTTCCTGTATATTCAAGGCCAGCTCTAATCAGAAGTATCCCCACATTCTGGATGCTGCTGCTTCTGCTCTCCATGCATCACACACTTTCCTTCCTACTGCTTGCATGCTCTCTGCTTCTGGCAGACATCTCCTCATGCTCCAAATTTCTCCTGAAAGCTTACTTTAAAGATTCCGCTTTGTCTTTATGAGTAACTGCTTCCTGCTTTACCTGGACCTCACCTTCTTGTGGCTTTGGCTTTGTTTCCTGTGTGCAGAATAGTTGGAAGGGACAGATGGTCTCACCCTGTGGCCACAGTCTTACAGCTGGATCCAAAGAGGTCAACGGGAGGGGCATATTCAGACATCAGTGAATAAATGCATCTCAGATGTGTCTGTGGAGTTCTCAGCAGCTCCTGTTGTAGCCCTGCTGGTCTGTTCTGTGAAGAAGTTGTCTGTGTGGGGGCAGCTGGCTCTGGCTGATGTGCCTGTGTTTCCTTTGCTAGGTGTGTTCATGCCTGCTGGCCTTGTGCTTCAGCCCTGGATGGGGTCGGCTGCAATGGCAGCTTCGTCTGTGTCTGTCGTGCTGTCCTCCCTGCAGCTCAAATGGCAAGTTGTCTCCCACTGTCAGCTGCTGACCCACAGGCAGCACCGCTGCTGGGGATCAAGGGAAGCATCTGTTGAGCTGTGTGGAAGTACCTGAGAGCCCTGTGGCTTGGGGTTGTTCTGTCTAATCCATGGCTCCAGAAGAGACAGGTGTCATGATGCTGAGCACACCGGGGCTGGGCAGGTGGGGGTTGGTCTCTTCTCCCAGGCAGCCAGCACCAGAACAAGAGGCCACAGTCTCAAGCTGTGCCAGGGGAGGTTTAGGCTGGAGGTGAGGAGAAAGTTCTCCCCAGAAAGATTGGCCATTGGGATGTGCTGCCCAGGGAGGTGGTGGAGTCACCATCCCTGGAGGTGTTCAAGAGGGGATTGGATGTGGCACTTGGTGCCATGGTTTAGTTAATCATGAGGTGCTGGGTGACAGGCTGGACTTGGTGATCTCTGAGGTCTTTTCCAACCTTAGTGATTCTGTGATTCTATGGAATGAGTGGACTAGAACTCATGTGGGTAACATTTAGGTTATTGGGAGCCTCTGATCTGTTGTGATGCTGAGGAGGCTTCTACATGTTGACCTCTTGGTACTAAACATCTTTTCTCTTTCTCTTCTCAGCTACAAGAAGCCAGACACAGAAAGCTATGAAGCACGAGCTCAAGGCTGCATGAAGCCACTTACTCCTTCCCAGATCAGTGTCCATATAGGAATGGATGACAGGAGGAGGGATTCATCCAGACCCACTCCTTGGGATGAGATTAGCCAGGTGTCTCTCTCTTCCTTGGCGTCTGACAAGCTGCTGGGATGTAAGGGCCTTGCTGAGGAGCAAGGGGACAAGTGGTCGTTGCTCATGAACGGAGGAGATGAGGAGCAGTACATCTGAGGCATTGTGCTCAATAAAAGAGTGAACATTCCTCTCCAGCAGTGACAGGAGAGACTGACTGCTTCCATGAAGAGCTTCAGGGCTGTAGGTGAAGGCATTCCTTCAGCTCACAGGACAGCTGCAGCTCATCCCGGTGCTGGGTTGCACTGACTGTGGATTTTTCAGGTCACCAGATACTTGTGGTGATGGGAGGACTCTGTGGCTCTGCAATGAACTGCCTCCTTTGCACACAGCAGCTGGTGGGAGCTGTCAAGTTGTAATTATCAGAGTCTAAAAGACTCTCTCTCATGGGCTGTTTGCCAGGCACCAGGTTCCATACTCCTCACTCTAACTTTATTCTCCCAAGAGCACATGAAGCCAGAGTGTTGTTAGAGCTGCCAAATACTAACTTCTGTGTCCAAGTCAAAGTAGCCATGGCACGAGGAGCTCTGTGGTTGGGAGCTGCATCACCACACAGAGTCCTAACCAGCCATGTCTTTGTGCAAGTGCTTTGAATTCAGGATTCAAGTGTGTCTCCTTGGCTGGAAGTGCTTCAGTGCTTCACTGCCTGTGGCTTTCTGAAAGGTGTCTTGGAAAGGTTTGCTCAGTTCCCTTCAGGTGTTGCATCCTTTTGATGCACATTCCCATTCCCAAACTTGTTCTGGTGTTCCCACTGCTCCCCTGGGGTTTCTCCTTTGCTCCACATCAACTCTTCTTCAGCCCTTTCATTGCACCAGATGCCTTCTGGGAGTTTTTGTTGTTAATGTGTTTACAGTTACTCCTCTTTGGCACAAACTCCTCTAAGTCATAGTATCATAGTACCACAGTATCAGTCAGGGTTGGAAGGGACCACAAGGATCATCTAGTGCCAACCCCCCTGCCATGGGCAGGGACACCCCACACTAGATCAGCCTGGCCACAGCCTCAGCCAGCCTGGGCTTAAACACCTCCAGGGACAGGGCCCCAACCACCTCCCTGGACAACCCATTCCAGGGCTTCACCACTCTCCTGGGGAAGAACTTCCTCCTCCCCTCCAGCCTCAATCTCCCCACCTCCAGCTTCATTCCATTCCCCCTAGTCCTAGCACTCCCTCAGATCCTGAGTCGTGGGGGGCTTTTCTCATGCACAAAAGCAGAGCAATTCCTGGTCTAAGCTAGCAAATCATTGTCTTGGGGCTATCTTGCAGGACCCCATGAAGCCCCTGACAGTTGTAGAGCTGTTGGTCTCTCCTCTCTGGCAGAGTGAAGAATTTGTGCCACTGTGGGTGAAGGTGGTGCTTACTGCAGCGTGACTGAGAGCAGAGCCAGCAGTGCTGGGAGCCCAGCCTGACTGGCTGCAGTGAGTTTGTTGCACAACTCCAGCTGGCTGGTTGCTTAAAATAGAGCCAAAGTTTCAATGGTGAAGGTGGAAGAATGGCTTCAAAATGTGGAGCTTCTGTTGCTGTCCTAGAAATAACCTTCTCTGATGAGAGAATGACCTGAATGAGATTTGTGATAGCTTGGACTTGGCTGTCAATTTGTATTGATGTTTGGTGGTGTTCTCCATTTCCCTCTTTGCTTAACACCCCTTTGGCTTTCTTTCTTTCTTTTTCCTTTTAACATCTCCACCAAAGCTTTCAGTAGCTTCTTTGCTGTCACTGCCAAATCCATCCCTTAAGACTTTGTACAGTCAAGGCAGTAGGAATCGATGGCTGCGATGCACTGAAGCTGGCCCCGGGGTGCTGCTGTGTTGCTCAGCTGCAGGACTCTGAAGCAGGCAGGTGACAGTTCCAACAGTGAGAAGAGAGGAATTACCATGCTGAACGCTCAAACAGTCACTGCCTTCCACCAGTTTAACTCTACAGCTGGTTCTAGCATGGGTTCAAACCTGCCTCCTCCCAATGTGAAGAAGAAAATGAGTCGGAGGAGCAGAACTGTGCTCAGAGCCCTGGGCAGATCTGGCTCTTCTCCCTTCTGACTGGTGCCATAGTTGAGCTCTCCTTAGCAAATGTTGACAGCACTGACTTCAATGCAGTTAGAAATCAGCTTCTGAACTGTAAGAGCTCTTTGTCTGTGCAGAGATTGCTTTCACAGCACACACACTGCTCAAACATGCTGGAGGTGCCCATGCATGTCCTTGTGGGGAGGATGGTCAGCTGCTCCTGGGGCTGTTCCAGTGCTCCATGTTTTCTTACCCAGTGCTTACAGCAGAAATGCAATGCTTTTCTTTTGTGAAAATAAACAATCAGTCCCCCAAACCCTAACAAGAGAATAACTTTGGGGCTCTTTGTCTTCCTTTTGTTTTCCTTTTTATTTTCCTTTGGAGGGGCAGAGAGATTGAGAGTGCAGAGAGTGCCTGCTGGATTGCAGGATACACATGCACGAGAGAGATGGTGTGACTGCTTGTGTGTCAGGCAGGATAGACAGAAGGGCAAAAGGGATGGGATGGGATGGGATGGGATGGGATGGGATGGGATGGGATGGAATAGAATGGAATGGAATGGAATAGAATAGAATAGAATAGAATAGAATAGAATAGAATAGAATAGAATAGAATAGAATAGAATTAACCAGGTTGGAAAAGACCTCAGAGATCATCGAGGCCAACCTATCACCTATCACCCAACACCATCTGATCAACTAAACCAACTAAACTAAACCATGACACCAAGGGAGGTTGTAGACAGATGGGGGATGGTCTCTTCTCCCATGCAGCCAGCAGCAGAACAAGAGGACACAGTCTCAGGCTGTGCCAGGGGAGGTTCAGGCTGGAGGTCAGGAGGAAGTTCTACACAGAGAGAGTGATTGCCCATTGGGATGGGCTGCCTGGGGAGGTGGTGGAGTCACCATCACTGGAGGTGTTCAGGAGGAGACTTGATGGGGTGCTTGGTGCCATGGGTTAGTTGATTAGGTGGTGTGGGATTGGTTGATGGGTTGGACAGGATGATCTTGAAGGTCTCTTCCAACCTGGTCTGGTTCTGTTCTATTCTATTCTATTCTATTCTATTCTATTCTATTCTATTCTGTTCTGTTCTGTTCTGTTCTGTTCTGTTCTGTTCTGTTCTATGTTACAGGAAAAGCTTCATTAACTTTTCCCAAGGCAAAACTCATCACATGTCCCATGTAAAGGAGCATCTGTATCGACATTTAGGGTCTGATTGTGAGTGACTGAGTCATGCTGGTAGAACATGCAGAATGCAGACACCTAAGATCACAACTGGGACTGCAGCTCTCCAGCAGGCTGGCTAATCCATCCAAAGGCCTGGGAAAAGGTGAAGCATGGCACAGAGGCGAGTGGCCAGGGCACCCAGCTCTGGGTCTATCTCCAAAGCCAGTCCCCTTAGGCAGACTCCTACAGCTCCTTTGCTGCACTTGGCTCACAGTGCTCAGAACAGCACCACTCACAGGCCAGCACCTCACTTTGCCAGGGGGTCTGCAGACACATCCAGCCTAAACCTCCCCTGGCACAGCTTGAGACTGTGTCCTCTTGTTCTGGTGCTGGTTGCCTGGGAGAAGAGACCAACCCCCACCTGGCTATGACCTCCCTTCAGGTAGTTGTAGACAGCAAGAATGTCTCCCCCCCAAGGCAGGATTCAGCTCTCGCTAACTGGTTTTCATCAGATACGTTTCTGACTGCCATGTGCCTGCAAAGAGCCCCCCTCACCCCTCACCCCTCACCCCACCCCACCCCCAGCCACCTCTTCCAGCTCCCTGGAACCTTTCCTGTTACAGGGCTCCTCCCTGGTGACTAATCTAAACCTCCTTTGATTCCATAAGCCTATTATTTCTGGTCCTAGGCACCAAGTACATAAAAGACATTGCAAAGATGAAAGGAGTAAAAGGTTCCCTTTGTGTTTGGAGGCTCCTGTTTCCTTTGTGTTCTGGAAGCAAACTCCCCAAACACCTTCAGTCTTTGTCCTCTGTTTCTCTTCTCAGGCACTTCAGTTCCCATGGGCTGGGTTCTTTGGACTTCTGTTGAATCTCATTGCTCCTCTCTGAACTGTTTTCTCCCTAGCAAGTCTGGCATATAAAAACAGACCTGATACTTCAGCTGATGCCCCTCCAGGGCTGAACACAAAGGGATTTCATGGCACATGGGTGATGCAGTCTTTGTACACCTCAGTTTCCCTGCTGATTTTGAAGCACCAGCATGTTGTCAGGAGGGTTCACAAAACGGAGGCCAGCCAACTGCTGGACTTTGTTTCCTGACCTTTAATCCCTCACTTTCATGTTTGCAAGGCTGGGCAGCTCTGTCCAGTGTCTCAAGATGATTTTGAATCCTAATCCCAGCCTTCAACATGCCTGCAACCTCATCTGCCTCAGCACAAGAGGAGGCTCAGGGGAGACCTTATTGCTCTTTACAGCTGCCTGAAGGGAGGTTGTAGCCAGGCAGAGGTTGGTCTCTTCTCCCAGGCAAGCAGCACCAGAACAAGAGGACACAGTCTCAGGCTGTGCCAGTGGAGGTTTAGGCTGGATGTTAGGAAGAAATTCTTCCCAGCAAGAGAGATTGGCCATTGGGATGTGCTGCCCAGGGAGGTGGTGGAGTCACCATCCCTGGAGGTGTTTAGGAAGAGCCTGGATCACAGTATCACAGTATCACAGTATGACTTAGGTTGGAAAGGACCTCGAGGATCATTGAGTCCAACCTATCAACACAGACCTCATGACCAGACCATGGCAGCAAGTGCCACATCCAATCCCCTCTTGAACACCTCCAGGGATGGGGACTCCACCACCTCCCTGGGCAGCACATTCCAATGGCTAATGACTCTCTTGGTGAAGAACTTTCTCCTCACCTCCAGCCTAAACCTCCCCTGGCACAGCTTGGACTGTGTCCTCTTGTTCTGGTGCTGGTTGCCTGGGAGAAGAGACCAACCCCCACCTGGCTACAACCTCCCTTCAGGGAGTTGCAGAGAGCAATGAGGTCTCCCTGAGTCTCCTCTTCTCCAGGCTAAGCAACCCCAGCTCCCTCAGCCTCTCCTCACAGGGCTGTGCTCCAAACCCCTCCCCAGCTTTGTTGCCCTTCTCTGGACACCTTCCAGCAGCTCAACCTCCTTCCTAAACTGAGGGGCCCAGAGCTGGACACAGGACTCGAGGTGTGGCCTAACCAGTGCAGTGTCCAGGGGCAGGATGAGCTCCCTGCTCCTGCTGGCCACACTCTTCCTGATGCAGGCCAGGATGCCATTGGCCCTCCTGGCTGCCTGGGCACACTGCAGGCTCATGTTCAGCCTACCATCAACCAGCACCCCCAGGTCCCTCTCTGCCTGGCTGCTCTCAGCCACTCTGCCCCCAGCCTGTACCACTGCCTGGGGTTGTTGTGGCCAATGTGCAGAACCTGGCACTTGGATGTGTTCAATCTCCTGCCCTTGGCCTCTGCCCATCTGCCCAGCCTGTCCAGGTCCCTCTGCAGAGCCTCTCTACCCTCCAGCAGATCAACTCCTGCCCCCAGCTTGGTGCCATCTGCAAATGTACTGCTGATGGACTCAATGCCCTCATCCAGATCATCAATGAAGATGTTAAAGAGCACAGGGCCCAGCACTTAACTCTTTTCCTTTTCCTTTTCCTTTTCCTTTTCCTTTTCCTTTTCCTTTTCCTTTTCCTTTTCCTTTTCCTTTTCCTTTTCCTTTTCCTTTTCCTTCTCCTTCTCATTTCCCTTTCCCTTCCCCTTTCCCTTCCCCTTTCCCTTCCCCTTCCCCTTTCCTTCTCTTCTCTTTCCCTATTTTCTTTCCCTGATGAACACAGGACATGTCCAATGAATCCCACCTTTGACTTCCATGTTGTTTTCAGTGCAGCAGCTCAGGAGCAGTTGTTCAGCTGTTTCCTTTCTCTTGCTACAGTCTTGTCATACAATTTCTGGTGCCCTAGGTTCACAGGAGAGACATTTTCTCATTGCCATTTCCTCCTCCCTTCTCTCACCCTTCTCCCAAGCAAATGAACTGCCTGATGACAACCTTTCTCTGCCTAGATATTCTTCTAAGGATGATGGTTTCCCTAAGAGCACTTGTGTGTGCAGCAAACAGATGAGTAGGTGGTAGCAAGATGCAGTGGCATTCAAGGGTGGGAAATCAGGTAACACTGAGCTTTTGGATTTGATTTTCTCTACCAAGATGCCATCAGTAAGGGTGCTGGTTTTCAGGGGAAAGCATTTGAGAGTCACAACAAGGGAAGAAGTGGCCCAGCACAAAGCATCTTGCTCCCAGGTGAGTCCCAGGCAGGCACAAGCATGGGAGGAGGCAGGTTAATCCACAGAGCCACAGGATGCACCAGCTTGGAAAAGACCTTCAAGATCATCAAGTGCAACCTATGGCCCAGCACCATCTAGCCAAGTGCCTCAGCCAGTCTCTTCCTAAACACCTCCAGGGATGGTGACTCCACCACCTCCCTGGGCAACCTGTGCCAGGCTCTCACCACCCTCATGGGGAAGAATTTCTTCCCAACATCCAATCTCAATCTACCCATTTCTATGTGTTTTTCCATCCCCCTACTCCTGTCATTCCCTCACACCCTAAAGTCCCTCCCCTGCCCCATTTCCCCCTTTCCCCCTCAAACCCACAGCACCTGGGCTCTGCTGGAGTCTCCTCCCAGCCCAGGTGTGGCCACTTTGCCCTCCCCACCCACTCCCCTATTTAATCCCCCCCAGGAGAGGCAGCAGCCCCCAGCTGAGCCCATCTGGGCTGAGGATCCTCCTCTCCTCACTGGTGAGTGCCCCTGGGGCATACTGGGTGTGGGTGGTGGTGACAAAAGGCCGGGGGGCCTGGTGGCCCCCCGGTTGTTAGGGCCAGGGCTGATGACTGCTCCAATATCCTCCATGGGTGCTGGCTGGGGCTCCTCACTGGGGCTGAGCTCCTCTGGGTGGTGTCTTGGCTGGTGAGGGTCTTGCCCCAGGCTCTGGGATGGGTGAGGAATGGTGGCAGGGCAGGAGCTGTTTAGCCAGCTGCTATGATGCTAACCACACTGCAGTCACCTGGAGGCTCCTGGAGTCTGCTCTCATCATTCCATAAGTCTCTGCGGTTGTGCCTCCTTTGCAGACCATTTCTCCCCCCTCACTGCCTCCCTTCAGCAGTAAGGAAGGAAAGGAGGGAAGCAAGCAGTAAAGCAGCTCTGGCAAGTGCATGCAGTTATTGATCAGCTCTGCACAGGCAGCCCTCAGGAAGAGAGGCATTGCCTGAGGATGAATTTTCTGTTCTATTTTGCACTTTCCTCTCCCTCATTGACCTTCTGGTGGCACAGTCAACTTCCTGCTTGCTCTCCCTTGCGGGGGATGCTTCCCCCAGGAGCACCTCTGTAATGCCAGACAGGATTGCCAAGGCTGTGTAATTCCTCTCCTTGCCCTGAGTTGAAAGGGCCCTGGCTTTGCAGGCAAGCGTGGCCCACCCAGGGGCTCCCCATGCCATGGTTTGATTGTCTCAGGCTTTGTTTCCCTTCATGCATGAAAGGATGACTTCTAGAGTGTTCTCTGGGGCTGCAGGGGAAGGGATGTTGTAGGGGGTGTGTGTTTGTTTCTCTTCTTGGCACTCAGTCACCCCAGATGGAGCCCCTGGGAGCTCTGTGCAGGTCAGTGCTGTAACCCAGAGGTGTAGGTGCAAGGTTTGGGTAGGAGGGCTGTGCTGCCTGGCAGCCAGCACCTCACCTCCCCTTGCCTTGCAGGGGACCACAAGATGTCCCTGCGGGTCCAGCTGGAGTCAGAGAACCCCCTCAGGCATCTCTGGGTCTGATGCATTCACTGCTGGTTAGCAGTGAGGCAAAACAAAAGCACAAAGGGGAGGTGACCGCTCCAGGCTGTGCCTTTGAGAAGGAGGCAGCTGCTGGAGCACTCTGCCTGGATGTAATGAAACCACAGATGAAGTCTAAACGAATTTCATTGCAGAATGCAGCTTGAAGTTTCAGTTCAGTTGGAATCTTTCTCAGTTCCAGTCTGCTTCTGTCTCTCCCTGAGCCACTGGCCAGAGCTGGCCTTGAATAGCAGATAAGAGAACCAACCCTTGCATGTGCTCTGAGCCTAACAGAATTTCATCCTGAACTACCCTCTTCTCTTTCTAACCCCTTTTGGGGGGAAAAAGGGAGGTAGGGGGAGAGAGGGGGGATAGGGGGGAACCCTCCTCCTGTGGAGGAGGGGGTTTTGTTCTGTGTTACTCTTTGCTGTGCATTTCTGTATCTGTTGTGTATACACTCACTGCACTTCATTCTGCTTGTAAACAGAGCTCTAATGATCTTGCTTCTCCGGCTGAGTTGGCTGTGGTGTCTTTCTTTGTGGGGGAGGGAGAGCTGAGCCCTCTCTCACCACCACAGGGGGTGGTTTAAATCAAATAGTGTTGTACCCCTAAAGCTTTTGGCTGACCTACTGTGACACAGCCTGGGAACAGATTTGGGGCTGGTGTCTGGCTGCCCTGAGCTCTGAATTGCTGTCTTGGTATTATCTGACACAGAAGTAAATCCTGAGCTCTGGATGTGCTGTCAGCTGCCATCATCATCATCATCTCTTCTTCCTTCCACAAGCTGAGATTCAGAAAGTGAAATACTGCAGGAAGACAAAGTGTGGTGCCTGCACCCTCAGAATAAACCTACACCCTGCTGTGTCAGTTTAAACTCCCCAGGCAGCTGAGGGTGCAAGGCTGCTTGTTTAGTTGGCTTTTGACTTAGGTAGGCACTTAGCTGAGGAGAAGTCACCATGCAGACCCACTGCAAGGCTCCAGGAACGTGGTGCTGTGGAGCACCAAAGCATCAGTGTAAACCCTTTTGGAGTCAAGGAAGACAAGGCACATGTGCAGCACTCCTGAACTACAGCTGCGTGTGACTCATGATGAGGAGAGGCTGAGGGAGCTGGGGTTGCTTAGCCTGGAGAAGAGGAGGCTCAGGGGAGACCTCATTGCTCTCTACAACTACCTGAAGGGAGGTTGTAGCCAGGTGGGGGTTGGGCTCTTCTCCCAGGCAGCCAGCACCAGAACAAGAGGACACAGTCTGAAGCTGCACCAGGGGAGGTTTAGGCTGAAGGTGAGGAGAAAGTTCCTCCCAGCAAGAGAGATTGGCCATTGGGATGTGCTGCCCAGGGAGGTGGTGGAGTCACCATCCCTGGAGGTGTTCAAGAGGGGATTGGATGTGGCACTTGAAGCCATGGTTTAGTTAGTCATGAGGTGTTGGACTTGATGAGCTCTGAGGTCTTTTCCAACCTTATTGATTCTATGATAGGCAACCAAAAACTTGTAGGCCTAACCTGACTATTTGAGGCTTCCAACTCCCCAGGGATCCCTATGGCTCTCGTTAAAATTCATAAGCAGACTAGGTTGGAGAAAAGCTCTGCAGACTGCTGTTCCTCCCCTGCCACCTCTCCTGGAGACTGATACAGTGCAAAAAAGCAGCTGTGGCAGTGGCATGAAGCACTGTAGCTCTGCAGTATTAGTTAAATCCCTGTAACCTGGCTTGCATCACCCCCTGGCAAGTGAGGAGCTACCAGGTGATACCAACTCTTCCCCCTCTGCTCCACTCTGCTGAGACCCCACCTGGAGTACTGCATCCAGTTCTGGAGCCTCTGTTCCAGGGAGGATCTGGAGGTGCTGGAAGGTGTCCAGAGCAGGGCCAGGAGGATGAGCAGAGGGCTGGAGCTGCCCTGCTATGGAGACAGACTGAGAGAGTTGGGGTTGTGCAGTCTGGAAAAGAGTGGAGACCTTCTTGTGGCCTTCCAGGATCTGCAGGGGGCTACAAGAAAGCTGGTGGAGGACTTCTAGGGTGTCAGGTAATGACAGGACTGGGGGGGATGGAACAAAACTAGAAGTGGGTAGGTTGAGATTAGATGTTAGGAAGAAGTTGCTCCCCATGAGGGTGGTGAGAGCCTGGCACAGGCTGCCCAGGGAGGTGGTGGAGACCTCATCCCTGGAGGTGTTTGCAGCCAGGCTGGATGTGGCTGTGAGCAGCCTGCTGTGGTGTGAGGTGTCCCTGGCCATGGCAGGGGGTTGGAGCTGGCTGAGCCTTGAGCTCCCTTCCAGCCCTGACAGCTCTGTGATTCTGTGGACTGCTGGAGAGGAGCAGGATCATTCCTCAGGCAACTCAGGGCCTTGAGGCAGCCATCAGGCAAAGCTTCACAGAGGAGTGTTTGTGGGGATGAGATCCATGGGATTACCCAAGCTGCTGCCTTGGTAGAGAATGCTCTGAGGCAGTAGGGTTAAAGGCAATAGCTTTAAATTTAGCATTTATCTTTTCTTACTGTTTTTTACACACTTTTGTCCTTCAGGAACACCTGGCTGAGCGTCCGAGTCCCCTGAGCTCCGCACTTCCCTCCTGCCTTCACAGTGCTCGGATCAGGGCTGGAGGTGGCACCTTAGGATGCGTGGCAGGAGGAACCTCCCAGGGCCAGCCACAAGGGAACCCCGCAGCGGACGGAGGTACTCCTCAGTTCGCGCTGCGGCCGGCAGGCGGCGCCCCCCGCGCTGCGGCGGCTCTGCTGCCCTGACGTGCAGTCGGGGAGGGCTCTGCTCCCCCAGGCTCCAGCCCGCTGCTGGACTCGGGCACCGTGGGGGACACGGCGCTGTCTTGCCCCGGGAGCGTGAGCGCAGGCTGGTTTGGAGCCTGCTGCTGGGAAGGGCTGGGGGCTGGCCTGCGGTGTGGGCAGCGCTGGGGAGCTGCCTGTGGGCAGCTCGGTGCTCTGGAACGAGTGCCGTGGATTGTGCTGATCCTTTTGTTTCCTCGGAAGTGAATTGCTGCTGGGCAAATGGAGGAGAAGCAGGGACACCTCACACTGCAGCAGGCTGCTCACAGCCACATCCAGCCTGGCTGCAAACACCTCCAGGCAGGAGGCTGCCACCACCTCCCTGGGCAGCCTGTGCCAGGCTCTCCACCCTCATGGGGAACAACTTCTTCCTCACATCCAATCTCAATCTCCCCTCTTCTAGTTTTGCTCCATCCCCCCCAGTCCTATCCCTCCCTGACACCCTCAGAAGTCCCTCCCCAGCTTTCTTGTAGCCCCCTGCAGATCCTGGAAGGCCACAAGAAGGTCTCCTTGCAGCCTTCTTTTCTCCAGACCAAACAGCCCCAACTCCCTCACAGCAGAGCAGCTCCAGCCCTCTGCTCATCTTTGTGGCCCTTCTCTGGACACCTTCCAGCACCTCCAGATCTCTCTTGCAATAGGGGCTCCAGAACTGGAGGCAGGACTCCAGGTGGGGTCTCCCCAGAGCTGAGCAGAGGGGGAGAATCACCTCCCCTGCCCTGCTGGCTGTGCTTCTCTTGCTGCAGCCCAGGATGTGTTTGGCTTTCTGGGCTGCAAGTGCTCCCTGCTGGCTCATGTGGAGCTTCTCATCCACAGCCCCCAGCTCCTGCAGGCAGAACTCGGTGGGCAAAGCAGACCTAATGGAGGGCTTGCTCTGAAGCCCACCCATGCCTTCCAGTGGTGCTGGGAAGGGCAGGTAGAACCAGGCCCTGGTCTGAGAGGTCACCTGTGTCCCCACAGGGAGGGACATTGCTCCCAGGGGCTCATGTTACTTTGAGACACCTCTGCATTGCAGTTGGGAATCAGAGTGGCTGGGAGCAACCTGCTGAACAGGAAGAGCTCATTAAATATATACTGTCAGTGGTTTATCAGAGTGTGGAGGCAATGTAATTGCTGTAATTATGTCAGGTACTTGCTGCAGAGCTGCCAGTTGGGTTGGGGATTGCATCTGTGGCAGAAAGATTAAAACTCCCCTCACATCTGCCAGTGTATTCATACCACAAGAAGCTTACTCAGAGGCTGTTGTTTTGATCCTGCTCCTCACAGTCTGTGCAGCAGGTTAGGAGTATCATCATCTCAGGGATGAAGGGGAGGTAGGCAAGGCTTTTGGTAGTGTGCTGCTTGTTTCCTGCCCACGGGAGAGGCAGATTTTGGTTGCAAAGGTGACCTGGCCGATGCTACCCTGGCCGATGCTACCCTGGCCGATGCTACCCTGGCTGATGCTACCCTGGCCGATGCTACCCTGGCCGATGCTACCCTGGCCGATGCTACCCTGGCCGATGCTACCCTGGCCGATGCTACCCTGGCCGATGCTACCCTGGCCGATGCTACCCTGGCCGATGCTACCCTGGCCGATGCTACCCTGGCCGATGCTACCCTGGCCGATGCTACCCTGGCCGATGCTACCCTGGCCGATGCTACCCTGGCCGATGCTACCCTGGCCGATGCTACCCTGGCCGATGCTACCCTGGCCGATGCTACCCTGGCCGATGCTACCCTGGCCGATGCTACCCTGGCCGATGCTACCCTGGCCGATGCTACCCTGGCCGATGCTACCCTGGCCGATGCTACCCTGGCCGATGCTACCCTGGCCGATGCTACCCTGGCCGATGCTACCCTGGCCGATGCTACCCTGGCCGATGCTACCCTGGCCGATGCTACCCTGGCCGATGCTACCCTGGCCGATGCTACCCTGGCCGATGCTACCCTGGCCGATGCTACCCTGGCCGATGCTACCCTGGCCGATGCTACCCTGGCCGATGCTACCCTGGCCGATGCTACCCTGGCCGATGCTACCCTGGCCGATGCTACCCTGGCCGATGCTACCCTGGCCGATGCTACCCTGGCCGATGCTACCCTGGCCGATGCTACCCTGGCCGATGCTACCCTGGCCGATGCTACCCTGGCCGATGCTACCCTGGCCGATGCTACCCTGGCCGATGCTACCCTGGCCGATGCTACCCTGGCCGATGCTACCCTGGCCGATGCTACCCTGGCCGATGCTACCCTGGCCGATGCTACCCTGGCCGATGCTACCCTGGCCGATGCTACCCTGGCCGATGCTACCCTGGCCGATGCTACCCTGGCCGATGCTACCCTGGCCGATGCTACCCTGGCCGATGCTACCCTGGCCGATGCTACCCCTGGCCGATGCTACCCTGGCGATGCTACCCTGGCCGATGCTACCCTGGCCGATGCTACCCTGGCCGATGCTACCCTGGCCGATGCTACCTCTGGCCGATGCTACCCTGGCCGATGCTACCCTGGCCGATGCTACCCTGGCCGATGCTACCCTGGCCGATGCTACCCTGGCCGATGCTACCCTGGCCGATGCTACCCTGGCCGATGCTACCCTGGCCGATGCTACCCTGGCCGATGCTACCCTGGCCGATGCTACCCTGGCCGATGCTACCCTGGCCGATGCTACCCTGGCCGATGCTACCCTGGCCGATGCTACCCTGGCCGATGCTACCCCTGGCCGATGCTACCCTGGCCGATGCTACCCTGGCCGATGCTACCCTGGCCGATGCTACCCTGGCCGATGCTACCCTGGCCGATGCTACCCTGGCCGATGCTACCCTGGCCGATGCTACCCTGGCCGATGCTACCCTGGCCGATGCTACCCTGGCCGATGCTACCCTGGCCGATGCTACCCTGGCCGATGCTACCCTGGCCGATGCTACCCCTGGCCGATGCTACCCTGGCCGATGCTACCCTGGCCGATGCTACCCTGGCCGATGCTACCCTGGCCGATGCTACCCTGGCCGATGCTACCCTGGCCGATGCTACCCTGGCCGATGCTACCCTGGCCGATGCTACCCTGGCCGATGCTACCCTGGCCGATGCTACCCTGGCCGATGCTACCCTGGCCGATGCTACCCTGGCCGATGCTACCCTGGCCGATGCTACCCTGGCCGATGCTACCCTGGCCGATGCTACCCTGGCCGATGCTACCCTGGCCGATGCTACCCTGGCCGATGCTAACCCTGGCCGATGCTACCCTGGCCGATGCTACCCTGGCCGATGCTACCCTGGCCGATGCTACCCTGGCCGATGCTACCCTGGCCGATGCTACCCTGGCCGATGCTACCCTGGCCGATGCTACCCTGGCCGATGCTACCCTGGCCGATGCTACCCTGGCCGATGCTACCCTGGCCGATGCTACCCTGGCCGATGCTACCCTGGCCGATGCTACCCTGGCCGATGCTACCCTGGCCGATGCTACCCTGGCCGATGCTACCCTGGCCGATGCTACCCTGGCCGATGCTACCCCTGGCCGATGCTACCCTGGCCGATGCTACCCTGGCCGATGCTACCCTGGCCGATGCTACCCTGGCCGATGCTACCCTGGCCGATGCTACCCTGGCCGATGCTACCCTGGCCGATGCTACCCTGGCCGATGCTACCCTGGCCGATGCTACCCTGGCCGATGCTACCCTGGCCGATGCTACCCTGGCCGATGCTACCCTGGCCGATGCTACCCTGGCCGATGCTACCCTGGCCGATGCTACCCTGGCCGATGCTACCCTGGCCGATGCTACCCTGGCCGATGCTACCCTGGCCGATGCTACCCTGGCCGATGCTACCCTGGCCGATGCTACCCTGGCCGATGCTACCCTGGCCGATGCTACCCTGGCCGATGCTACCCTGGCCGATGCTACCCTGGCCGATGCTACCCTGGCCGATGCTACCCTGGCCGATGCTACCCTGGCCGATGCTACCCTGGCCGATGCTACCCTGGCCGATGCTACCCTGGCCGATGCTACCCTGGCCGATGCTACCCTGGCCGATGCTACCCCTGGCCGATGCTACCCTGGCCGATGCTACCCTGGCCGATGCTACCCTGGCCGATGCTACCCTGGCCGATGCTACCCTGGCCGATGCTACCCTGGCCGATGCTACCCTGGCCGATGCTACCCTGGCCGATGCTACCCTGGCCGATGCTACCCTGGCCGATGCTACCCTGGCCGATGCTACCCTGGCCGATGCTACCCTGGCCGATGCTACCCTGGCCGATGCTACCCTGGCCGATGCTACCCTGGCCGATGCTACCCTGGCCGATGCTACCCTGGCCGATGCTACCCTGGCCGATGCTACCCTGGCCGATGCTACCCTGGCCGATGCTACCCTGGCCGATGCTACCCTGGCCGATGCTACCCTGGCCGATGCTACCCTGGCCGATGCTACCCTGGCCGATGCTACCCTGGCCGATGCTACCCTGGCCGATGCTACCCTGGCCGATGCTACCCTGGCCGATGCTACCCTGGCCGATGCTACCCTGGCCGATGCTACCCTGGCCGATGCTACCCTGGCCGATGCTACCCTGGCCGATGCTACCCTGGCCGATGCTACCCTGGCCGATGCTACCCTGGCCGATGCTACCCTGGCCGATGCTACCCTGGCCGATGCTACCCTGGCCGATGCTACCCTGGCCGATGCTACCCTGGCCGATGCTACCCTGGCCGATGCTACCCTGGCCGATGCTACCCTGGCCGATGCTACCCTGGCCGATGCTACCCTGGCCGATGCTACCCTGGCCGATGCTACCCTGGCCGATGCTACCCTGGCCGATGCTACCCTGGCCGATGCTACCCTGGCCGATGCTACCCTGGCCGATGCTACCCTGGCCGATGCTACCCTGGCCGATGCTACCCTGGCCGATGCTACCCTGGCCGATGCTACCCTGGCCGATGCTACCCTGGCCGATGCTACCCTGGCCGATGCTACCCTGGCCGATGCTACCCTGGCCGATGCTACCCTGGCCGATGCTACCCTGGCCGATGCTACCCTGGCCGATGCTACCCTGGCCGATGCTACCCTGGCCGATGCTACCCTGGCCGATGCTACCCTGGCCGATGCTACCCTGGCCGATGCTACCCTGGCCGATGCTACCCTGGCCGATGCTACCCTGGCCGATGCTACCCTGGCCGATGCTACCCTGGCCGATGCTACCCTGGCCGATGCTACCCTGGCCGATGCTACCCTGGCCGATGCTACCCTGGCCGATGCTACCCTGGCCGATGCTACCCTGGCCGATGCTACCCTGGCCGATGCTACCCTGGCCGATGCTACCCTGGCCGATGCTACCCTGGCCGATGCTACCCTGGCCGATGCTACCCTGGCCGATGCTACCCTGGCCGATGCTACCCTGGCCGATACCGTGCTGCAGTAAGAATATGGATGCTCATAGCTCACAAGGAGCTGCTGGAAGGGCAAGGTTGGTGGATGATGCTTGCTGGGGAAAGCCAGGGGTGTGTGCTAGGCATAGGCTCCTGTAAGGGAAAGTCAATCTGATCTAGAAGTTCCTGCTCACAATAGTAGTCTTGTGGAACTTTGTTGGAGTAAAGGGAGAGTCCCCAGGATAATCCTCTGTGGAGCCTCTCAGGTTGCTGGAAGGTGCTGCTTCCCTTTTAGCCTCAATTCCCTTTCCTCACAGAATCAATAAGGTTGGAAAAGACCTCAGAGATCATCAAGTCCAACCTAGCACCCAACACCTCATGGCTAATTAAATCATGGCTTCAAGTGCCACATCCAATCCCCTCTTGAACACCTCCAGGGATGGTGACTCCACCACCTCCCCAGGCAGCACATCCCAATGGCCAATCTCTCTTGCTGGGAAGAACTTTCTCCTCACCTCCAGCTTAAACCTCCCATGGCACAGCTTGAGACTGTGTCCTCTTGTTCTGGTGCTGGTTGCCTGGGAGAAGAGACCAACCCCCACCTGGCTGCAACCTCCCTTCAGGGAGTTGTAGAGAGCAATGAGGTCTCCCCTGAGCCTCCTCTTCTCCAGGCTAAGCAACCCCAGCTCCCTCAGCCTCTCCTCACAGGGCTGTGCTCCAGACCCCTCCCCAGCCTTGTTGCCCTTCTCTGGACTTGTTCAAGTGCTTCAATGTCCTCCTTAAATTGAGGGGCCCAGAGCTGGACACAGTTTTCCATGCTGAGCAAGTTATTTCAGACCAAGCAAACTGTTTGCCATTGGCTCTATCTTTTTTCAAGTGGTGGCTCAAGATTTCCCACCCTGTGGCAGTCTTTAATCTGAACAGCTTCTCTTCCAAACCACTAGTGCAGGAATTCAGTGGTACTGCTTGCAGAGGGAATAGAGGGCTGAAGTGTGAGCAGTGAGTGTGGAGGGCTGCAGGCAGATGTGTCCATGTGCTTCTGGGAAGGGAATCACACAGCTTTTGAGCTGCTGGTGCAGCTTTCTCCCTGCTTGGTGGATGGCATGGCTCCTGTTTCTCTCTGGCTCCATCAGCACTTGGCTGAATCCCAGTTCATTCTGAAAGTGATTAATTGCTGAGGAGCCATCCTGGTGAGTGTTATTCAGCCCCTACTCTATTTACCACCAGAGCAATTAGCAGGGAGCTGGGAGGTGGCTCTCCTGCTCAGCAAGAGCAGCTTGCCTGCAGGAGGAGCCAGGAGGCAGTGTTTCCCATGGCCTCAGAATGCTGGGGAATGCACTCCAGCCACAAAAGTCTCTGTGGACATCCTGTCTCTGTCCACATCAGAGGTGCTGGTCCTGCCCTTGCTGGTCCTGTTCCAAGGATCACATGGTGCTGTGCTGGGGAGAATTCCCAGAGCCTCTCCTCTTCCTTCAAAGGAATGCATTGCTTGCTCCTGCCCCCAGAAGCTGAGAATTGGAAAGAGGTCAGGAGTGTCAAACAACACTGACCATTGTCTCTCCATGTTCCTCACTGCTAGGAGAGTTCTAATGAGAAAGGGCTCACACTGGGGGCAGCAATTAGATCCACAGCATTGAAGAGTGGTGGTCACCAGGCCCCCCCAGGTCCTGGGTGTGCTTCTCATCTCCTAAAGACTTCAGCTGACATGAGCAGCCAGTGTGGCCTTCCAGGATCTGCAGGGGGCTACAAGGAAGCTGGGGAGGGACTTCTGAGGGTGTCAGAGAGTGATAGGACTGGGGGGGATGGAGCAAAACTAGAAGTGGGTAGGTTGAGATTGGATGTTAGGAAGAAGTTGTTCCCCATGAGGGTGGTGAGAGCCTGGCACAGGCTGCCCAGGGAGGTGGTGGAAGCCTCCTGCCTGGAGGTGTTTGCAGCCAGGCTGGATGTGGCTGTGAGCAGCCTGCTGTGGTGTGAGGTGTCCCTGCCCATGGCAGGGGGGCTGGAACTGGCTGAGCCTTGAGCTCCCTTCCAGCCCACATTCCAATGGCCAATCTCTTTCTGTGAAGAACATCTTCCTAACATCCAGCCTAAACCTCCCCTGGCACAGCTTGAGACTCTGTCCTCTTGTTCTGGTGCTGGCTGCCTGGGAGAAGAGACCAACCCCCACCTGGCTACAACCTCCCTTCAGAGAGTTGTAGATGGCAATAAGCTCTCTCCTGAGCCTCCTCTCCTCCAGACTTAGCAACCCCAGCTCCCTCAGCCTCTCTTAGTCTCTCCCTTAGTCCCTATTGGACCTCCCAAGCAGCACTTAATTGAGATTTGCCTGGTTTGCCTCTAAACTGTGCAGGCCATCCTGCTCTGTGCCTCAGTACCAGGTTACACTCGTGTTTCAGAGCCCAGCTGCAGTGTGGAAGGTGTTGAGGTTTGCTCAGCACGGTGTGGAGCAGCATGAGGTGGTGCTGCTGTGATGAGCTGCAGGTTTTAATGCTCAGCAGCGAGGTGAGGAAAGGCTTTTGCAGCACATCACATGCTTTGCTTCAGAGAGCACCTGCACTGCTACCCTGTGGTTGATTGATCTGCCCATTCCATTCCCCATGGCATAACTCCAGGCTGGCATCATCCTCAGACGGTGTGCTCAGTCCTGGAGGGTCCTTGCTGAAGTCTTCAGGGCATCCTCCCCAGGCAGGCAGTGCAGGCACTGAGAGCACTAAGGATTTATGAAGTCCTCCAAAAGTCCTTTTTAAGAGAGAAATGAATGATGAGGGGAGAAGTTGTGCTTGAAGGCCACAGCTAAAGCCTGCTATAATCTTCTTCTCTCTGTGCCCACAGTTACTCTTCTGAGGTATTTGGGAAACCCATGAACCATAGTAAGAAGCCAGTTGCACTCTGTTTAACTGTGCTTTGGAGCAGCTGTGCTGCAAGCAGACTCCTAATGCAGCTTTGCTGCTGCTGGAGTGTTTTGCCACCTGGACATCCCCAGGCAGGAAGTGCTTGTAAGCACTTGCCTTTGCTTCCCACTGCAGCCAAAACATCCATGAGCTCTTTAACAACCACAGAAGCTGCCAGCAATAGGGAGGGGCTGTAACCAGCTTCCAGCCTGGCTCCTTACAAGTGTTTTGGGGTAGAGAAAGGGTTCCACCTCTGCAACACTTCTTTAACACAGAAAGACAAATGGGCACCTCTGGTTGGGTGTGCTTCCCATGGCCTAAAGCCCTGAACTGATGCAAGCAGTCAGGACCCAGAAACTTTGTCAAGCTGGGTTAAAATGTGCTGCCCAGGGAGGTGGTGGAGTCCCCATAGTTTCATAGTTTCATTCAGGGTTGGAAGGGACCACAAGGATCATCTAGTTCCAACCCCCCTGCCATGGGCAGGGACACCCCACACTAGATCAGGCTGGACAGAGCCTCATCCATCCCTGGGGGTGTTTAGGAAGAGCCTGGCTGAGGCACTTGGTGCCATGGTTGAGTTGATCAGATGGTGTTGGGGGATAGGTTGGACTGGATGATCTCAAAGGTCTTTTCCAACCTGGTTAATTCAATTCAGTTCTATTCTATTCTAGGAGATTGGATGTGGCACTGGGTGCCATGGTCTAGTCATGAGGTCTGTGGTGACAGGTTGGACTCAATGATCTTTGAGTTCTCTTCCAACCTCTGTGATACTGTGATATCCTCTCAAGACAATGCTGAACTCCTGTAGTAAAATGTGGAGTCTCCAACACAACATCCTTTGGCTGTGGCACCAGCAATTTACAGTTTCCTGAGTGAGGTCTGTTTCTTCAGCTCCTCAGAGGCTTCCCACTGCTGTCTTCTTCTGGCTTGCTCTGGGGAATGAGGGAAGAATCCCAGCAGGGATGGTCTCTGTACCTGCCTCTGGCTGCAGTTGCAGCACTGGATGTTGAGATGCTGTGATGACAGACACAGCAGAGTTGCTTAGTGAGATAAACTGGCTGGGTAGTTCTCATTATGAACATGAACTGATGAATGAGGGAGGCAGAACTACTGACAGCATCTGGCACAAGGAACAGTGACACCAAAGGGGTTGCTTAGGACATATAATAATCCAGGCAAGGAGAGCTTACTGATGCTGAGGTCTGTCTCTTCCATAGGAGCCCCTGAAACTTTGCTGAGAGGAAGGAATGATTTTGCTGAGGGAGTAACACTAATGGTCTTACCAAAACTGCCAGGCTCTAATAAAAGCTTGGCTTGGGGGTTGGTCTCTTCTCCCAGGCAACCAGAACAAGAGGACACAGTCTCAAGCTGTGCCAGGGGAGGTTCAGGCTGGAGGTGAGGAGAAACTTCTTCACTGAAAAAGTAATTGGTCATTGGAATGTGCTGCCCAGGGAGGTGGTGGAGTCCCCATCCCTGGAGGTGTTCAAGAGGGGATTGGATGTGGCACTTGGAGCCATGGTTTAGCTGTCAGGAGGTGTTGGGTATCAGGTAATAGGTTGGACTTGATGATCTCTGAGGTCCTTTCCACCCTGGTTGATTCTGTGATTCAAAACTATCAAGATGCAGTCATTACCTTGAGGCACTTACTGCTTAACCTGGAGATGAGGAATGTTTGTGCAAGCTTCCCCAGGATGGTAAATGCCTTACAGGTATTGGAGTCATCCCTGGCTCTGATTTGAGCAGAGAGAAACCATAGCCTGAGTATCACAGTATCACTAAGGTTGGAAGAGACCTCAAAGATCGAGTATCATCCTAGAAAGCTGTTCCCTGCCCCAGGAATGCTGTTGATTGCCCTTGTGATGGGCGAGTGGCAAGGAGCTGAGTGCTGCCCTCCAGACCTTCCACTGCTCCTGGGTCCCAGGTCCCTGCAGGAGCTTGCAGGACACCAGCCCCATTCCCTGAGCCACTTGGCACTGGTCTCAAAGGAGCTGTGGGCCTGCTACCTACCACAGTAAATTGTTCACAGGTTTTCTGTTACAATGAGATGAAGGCTTCCAGGTCTGAGTGGCATTGTCCCAGGGACAGCATGCCTGCAGGGAGTGCAAGGGAGCAAAGCAGCCTGTGTCTAAACACAGGAGTGAAACCTGCCTGCAGCCCCTGAGGAGCACACCCCTGCCTCAGAGTGTGGTGAAATACACAGACTCATGAACAACCTTCTGGCTAACATCCTGGCTGTGCAGCCTCAGAACTGCTGTTGTCCTCCCCAAATCCTCCCTGACCTGAGGGGAAAAATCCAGTCACTTGCTCATTACTTTTCTTTGCCCACTGGTAATTACACTTCTGCTCAGGAAGTCATCTTCATCCCTGCTGGAGAAACGTGGAAAACCATCCAGGCACTGTGAGATGACTCCAAACGCCTACAGGGGTCTAAAAATAGGCAGCACTGAGGACGTGTGCCTCACCACTCATTGTCTCTCTGCTGTAGGTTGCAAGCTGATAATTTCACATGCCAGCATTGAAGTGATGACTCCAGCTGCAATACAAATCATTTCAGCAATGAGGCATTGCATGGATTTGTCCCTCTGGTTTTCTGTTCAGTGGCAAATCAGCACGTCTTGAGGAGGGTTCTGCTGGCTGTAGCTCCAGCCCATGGGGGTTTTGCTGGCTGTGTCCTCTCTTCCCAGCCAGAACTTCTTCCTGGTGGGTTGGGGTTGGTTTGTTTCCTGGTTGTAGCCAGGTGAGGGTTGGTTTCTTCTCCCAGGCACCCAGCACAAGACACAAGAAGACATAGTCTCAAGCTGTGCCAGGGGAGGTTTAGGCTGGATGTTAGCAAGAAATCCTTCCCAGCAAGAGAGATTGGCCATTGGGATGTGCTGCCCAGGGAGGTGGTGGAGTCACCATCACTGGAGGTGTTCAGGAAGGGATTGGATGTGGCACTTGAAGCCATGGTTGAGCTATTCATGAGGTGTTGGGTGATAGGTTGGACTTGAACTCTGAGGATCTCTGAGGCCTTTTCCAACCTTATTGATTCTATGATTCACCATATCTGATGTCTGAATAGAAACATTCAAAGCTCCAGACTTTACTCCAGACCCAAAGTTTATACAGTGTGATTGCAGTCCTGCCCTTGGCATTCAGCCCCACCTGTGTTTCTCATGTCTGCTGCTGTGTCTTTCCCATTGTGGCAGCTGTAGTCACAGTCTCACCAAGGTTGGAAGAGACCTCAAAGATCATGGAGTCCAACCTGTCACCACAGACCTCATGACTAGACCATGGCACTAAGTGCCACATCCAGTCCCCTCTTAAACACCTCCAGGGATGGTTACTCCACCACCTCCCTGGGCAGCACATCCCAATGACGAATGACTCTCTCGGTGAAGAACTTTCTCCTCACCTCCAGCCTAAACCTCCCCTGGCGCAGCTTGAGACTGTGTCCTCTTGTTCTGGTGCTGGTCTGCTAACAGGGTGGGCCAAAAGTAAAAAGCACCAGATTCATATCTGCCCCAGAGAGATGTGTGCCAGGAGCTGTAAGGGAGGGTGGTATGGATTAGAGCACCCAGTCAGCACCACGCTTTTGCGACAGAGCTCCTGTGGGCGCGTTAAGAGCTGCTGGCTGGCTGCTGCCAGGGGTGGGGTGGGGAGCTGGGAGGAGGGAACTGCAGCTCCTGGGTTTGCCACGAAATCCTTTGTCAGCCTTAGCCTCTCAGACTCTCTCTGTGTTCTCTTCTTTACAATGGCAGTAACATCCTCTGCACGGCTCTCGAGAGAGCTGCAGGGTAAATACACTAATGGTGTAATACAACTACCTGAAAGGTGGTTGTAGCCAGGAAGGGGTTGGCCTTTTCTCCCAGGCAACCAGCACCAGAACAAGAGGACACAGTCTCAAGCTGCACCAGGGGAGGTTTAGACTCGAGGTGAGGAGGAAGTTCTTCACTGAGCGAGTCATTCATCACTGGGATGTGCTGCCCAGGGAGGTGGTGGAGTCCCCATCCTTGGAGGTGTTCAAGAGGGGATTGGATGTGGCACTTGGTGCCATGGTGCGGTCATGGGGTCTGTGTTGATAGGTTGGACTCGATGATCCTCGAGGTCCTTTCCAACCTAAGTTATACTGTGATACTGTGGTGTGGGGTGCTCCGAGTCCCCCGAAGAGGCAGCACCATGCAAGTACCACCTGAGTGCAGAGCACCCTCCTGCCGCTGCTGCTTCTCAGCAGGCTGGAGCAGGGCTGGTGGCTCCCTGCGCAGGGACCCCTGCAGACTTTATTTATGCCTTCATTAGCGAGACAATCAGTTCCCACAGCTTTCCTTTCCTCAGCCTTGGGAAGGATGGGTGCTTCAGGTGATACCCACCCCGCTGAGCAGTTCCCCCTCCAGCCTTTGATTGCTTTCGGAGGAGTGCAGTTGAGCACTGTGAAAGGTCAGGTCACTGAATTGGGTTTTTCCTTCCCTCAGATATTTTACAGTGTTAATTACTTTCCATCAGGCTGCTGCTCGGGCTGAGGTTTTACATTAAACATCGCTGTTAATTGCATAGATGCAAATCTGAGAGCCACTGAGAAGAAGAAAATATTCTCTTAGTATCTTAGTGTGAAGTGAAGGCAGTGTAAGTCACTTTAAACCTTCAGTGGATGTGAGAGGTATGCAACAACTGGGGGATGTTAGGGGAACATGCCCCTGTGCTCAGCACTGCTCAGGCCACACCTTGAGTCCTGTGTCCAGTTCTGGGCCCCTCAGTTTAGGAAAGAGGTTGAGGTGCTGGAAGGTGTCCAGAGAAGGGCAACAAAGCTGGGGAGGGGTCTGGAGCACAGCCCTGTGAGGAGAGGCTGAGGGAGCTGGGGTTGCTTAGCCTGCAGAAGAGGAGGCTCAGGGGAGACCTTCTTGCTCTCTCCAACTCCCTGAGGGGAGGTTGTAGCCAGGTGGGGGTTGGTCTCTGCTCCCAGGCAACCAGCACCAGCACAAGAGGACACAGTCTCAAGCTGTGCCAGGGGAGGTTTAGGAAGAAGTTCTTCCCAGCAAGAGAGATTGGCCATTGGAATGTGCTGCCCAGGGAGGTGGTGGAGTCACCATCCCTGGAGGTGTTTAGGAAGAGCCTGGCTGAGGCACTTGGTGCCATGGTTTAGTTGATCAGATGGTGCTGGGTGATAGGTTGGACTGGATGATCTCTGAGGTCTTTTCCAACCTGGTTAATTCTGTTTTTCTGTTCTTTTCTGTTACATTCTGTTCTGTTATATTCTAACATCTTCATTCTTCTTCCGTGGGACCTCACATGTGCAGGCTGCAGCTTGAAGCTCTGATGGAGTCACGATTTGCTGCTCCTTTTTTGGGGGGGTTGGAGGGGAGGGGTTGTGAGTCAGGAAGGAGAGAGCATGCTTACAAAAGAGACACCCACTGTGCACTCAGAGAGACTTCACCTTGGTTCACACTTCTGTCCTCCCACCTGCAGTGCGCCAGTCAGGCCACCGATGCACAGGAGGGTTGTGAAAAGCAGGGGGAAGAACCCCCACGTGAATGGGAAATTTACTGACAAATAACAGCTTTTCAACCCAATTTCTGTTCCAGTGCCCTGAGGCAGCTAAGCAGAGCTCTGGAAATGTGGCATTCACGTAAAGAATAACAACAACAACAATAATAACAGTAATTCTGCAGGGAAGGCTCCCAGCCCAGAGCGCTCAGGAAGCTGCACTGCAGGATAACAAAATCACTTCAGCTCACGTTAGAAGTGTGGAGGCTGGGCAGCTGTGCTTCCATTTGGGCAGGAGAAATGGGATCCTTAATCAATTCTTACACACTGTCTTGAGCAGCATGGAGAGGCAGAGGATACTAATGAAGGGGATGGCATGCAAGGCATCTTGGCACTGCCCTGCACTGAGCTCACCTGGTCCCACAGCCTGAGCGCTGCGGGGTGGGAAGTCAGCAGCTGCACGGCTCCTTGCTGGGGGGCTGCACAGCTCCTTGCTGGGGGGCTGCACAGCTCCTTGCTGGGGGGCTGCACAGCTCCTGCTGTTCAGTCATTGAAGTAACACTTGAAATAGCAGAGGGGGATGGCTAGAGCAGGGCCATGGTGTTTTGCCTGCCCTGCACACACTGGCTAGCTCCTTTTCTGTCTCAGTACACACACACACTGGTGCACATTTGAACATTACAAACAAGGGGAGGAAAAATTGCAGCCAAGGGAGATTGGTTGCTTGCTTGGTGGTGCTGCATCATGTATTGCAAACCTGGAGGTGCAAGATACAAGCTGTGTTTATCTTTATAATTCCAGACCTTACATTAGGGAATGGAATGGAGTGGAATGGAATGGAATAAACCAGGTTGGAAGAGACCTTTGAGATCATCAAGTCCAACCTATCACCCAACACCACCTAATCAACTCAACCATGCCTCAGCCAGTCTCTTCCTAAACACCTCCAGTGATGAGGACTCCACCACCTCCCTGGGCAGCACATTCCAATAGCTGACACCTCTGCTGCAAGTCCATGTGGCAGTGCTTGTTCCACAGCAGAGATTCAGCCAGGAGCTATGCAGCTGAGCCCTTTGGACTCCAAGTGCCAAGATGCACTGGTGCCAGTGGGTCCTTCTGCAGAGTGATGCCACTTCTGTGAGCCCTCTCCTGTGCCCTGCAGTGTCTCAGCCCCCTGTGAATGGAGAGCACACCTGGGACTCATGCAGTGGCACAGAGGCAGGCAGAACAGACCCTGACATAACTTTAGACCATAGTCAAACCTTCTGCAGTTGTTGTTCAAATAAAGAGGCATTAAAGGTAAGGGCAGAACCATGAGTGGAATGTCAGAGTAAACACAGGGCTAAACCCCAAATACAGGGAGACATGGGGGTCCCAAATGGCCATTCTGCACTGGCAATAAAGTCAATGAGCTGTATCCACTCAGGGAAGTGTTGAAGGCTTAGCAAGTCCTGCATAGAGCAACCTGGCAATGGGATGCACAAATCTGAGGGACTGGCTGGGCTGCATGCCTGGATCTCACTTGCTTTCTGGGGTAGGTGAAGCATTTCTTGCTCTCCTCCAATGGACAAGAATATGGAAATACCATGGAAGATACTACAGAAAATGTGTGTTGGGGCAGAGGGATCCCACTTGATCCACACTGAAGGGCAGTTTGGCCTTACTCACGAGCTAATGAAGATGGTGATGAATATGATGTTCATATTCCTAGGTGATACCCAAGAGTAATGGCTTTCACAGCTTATCATAGCATCAGTCAGGGGTGGAAGGGACCACAAGGATCATCCAGTTCCAACCCCCCTGCCATGGGCAGGGACACCCCACACTACATCAGCCTGGCCACAGCCTCAGCCAGCCTGGCCTTAAACACCTCCAGGGACAGGGCCCCAACCACCTCCCTGCACAACCCATTCCAGGGCTTCACCACTCTCCTGGGGAAGAACTTCCTCCTCCCCTCCAGCCTCAATCTCCCCACCTCCAGCTTCATTCCATTCCCCCTAGTCCTAGCACTCCCTGAGATCCTGAGCAGTCCCTCCCCAGCCTTCCTGTAGCCCCCTTCAGATCCTGGAAGGCCACAATGAGGTCACCTGGGAGCCTTCTCTTCTGCAGACTGAACAGCCCCAACTCCTTCAGTCTGTCAACTGAAGTTTCTCCCTGAGACAGAAATTACTGACTGCAGCTTTGCACCTGGAAAAACACAAAACCTCCCAAAGCCCAGAGTGCCATGCAAGAGGGACAGCAGAAACTCCCACACAGAGCAACAAAGAGCTTGAGTCATTAGTGCCAAATCAGCACAAACGTTTGAACAGGAGGAAGAAATAGCTCCTGAGCTCACCTGCACAGTTTGACAAAGCAGCAGTGGCATCAGGAAGCCTTCCTGACACAGGCCTGGAGACAGCTGGTGGGAGAGGCAGCGCCTAGCAAGGGGCAGAGGCATTTAAGTCAGCTGGCATGTCTGCATGTGTCACAGCTGCCAGGGCAAGAGGGGCAGAAGGAAATGCAGCTTACTCAGTATGTGCAGACATAGCCATAGTTTCCTGCTCTGCACATCAGTCACTGCACATCAGTCACTGCACAGGAGGAATGTAAAGAAGCTACTGAGAGGCAGTTCTGTGACTCCTGGGAGCCTGGAGCCACAGAGAGCATCCAGCCACAAATATAAACCCCACTGCTGTTCTGCCAGGGAGCCTGGCTGAGGTGTGGGAGCATCAGTGCAGAGGGGGCTGCAGAAACTGGGGGAGGAGATGGAATACTGTGGGTGAAAATACCAGGTGGGGAAAAAATAACCACACTGTCATGCCTCAGGAATTGACATCTCATGTGGGTTAAAGAAGAGAGCAGCCATGAAGAGACTGTATTTATAAACCAGTTCTATAATGATGGCATTCTCTCTGGCTCGCAGCTTCTCTCTGGCTCTCAGCTTCTCTGTGAGTCTCAGCTTCTCTCTGGGTCTCAGCTTCTCTCTGGCTCTCACCTTCTCTCTGGGTCTCTCAGCTTCTCTCTGGGTCTCTCACCTTCTCTCTGGGTCTCACACCTTCTCTCTGGGTCTCACCTTCTCTCTGGCTCTTAGCTTCTCTCTGGGTCTCAGCTTCTCTCTGGCTCTCACCTTCTCTCTGGGTCTCTCAGCTTCTCTCTGGCTCTCAGCTTCTCTCTGGCTCTCAGCATCTCTCTGGCTCTCACCTTCTCTCTGGGTCTCAGCTTCTCTCTGGGTCTCAGCTTCTCTCTGGGTCTCAGCTTCTCTCTGGGTCTCAGCTTCTCTCTGGGTCTCACCTTCTCTCTGGGTCTCTCAGCTTCTCTCTGGGGCTCTCACCTTCTCTCTGGCTCTCACCTTCTCTCTGGGTCTCAGCTTCTCTCTGGCTCTCACCTTCTCTCTGGGTCTCAGCTTCTCTCTGGGTCTCTCATCTTCTTTCTTTTTCTTTACTTTTTTCTTCACCTTTTTTTCTTCACTTTTTTGTCTTTTTTCTTTTCCCTTTGGAGACCTTATTGCTGTCTATGACTCCCTGAAGGGAGGTTGTAGCCAGGTGGGGGTTGGTCTCTTCTCCCAGGCAACCAGGAACAGAACAGAGGACACAGTCTCAAGCTGTGCAGGGGGAAGTTTAGGCTGGATGTTAGAAGTTCTTCGCGGCGAGAGTGGCCATTGGGATGTGCTGCCCAGGGAGGTGGTGGAGTCCCCATCCCTGGAGCTGTTTAAGACAAGACTGGATGGGACACTTAGTGCCATGGCTTAGTTGATTAGATAGGGTTGGGTAATCGGTTGGACTCGATGACCTTGGAGGTCTCTTCCAGCCTGGTTGGTTCTGTGTGGTTCTGTGTGTTGACTGAGCTAGGAGCATGATTGGCAGAGGGGGGTGGAGGAATTTCAGATTCCACAACATTTGGGGATTTCGTGGAAGGTTCTGGCCCTGATCCAGCAATTCACTCAATCTCTGTGGTACCTGGGAGGTGTGAAAGTCCCACATAATTCTGTATGTAGAATTAAAACTGGGATTCTGCTCTCATTGCTTCATAGGTGGCAGAAGCAGCTGGCAAGGGGAGGCACTCAAAGGTGGTGGTGAATCTGAGCTGAGAATACATGCTCAATGATGTGGGCTTTTATCAGAGTAAAAGACAAAGTAAACGACCTTCTTGCTCTCTACAGCTCCCTGATGGGAGGTTTTGGCCAGGTGGGGGTTGGTCTCTGCTCCCAGGCAACCAGCACCAGAACAAGAGGACACAGTCTCAAGCTGTGCCAGGGGAGGTTTAGGCTGGAGGTGAGGAAGAAGTTCTTCCCAGCAAGAGAGATTGGCCTTTGGGATGTGCTGCCCAGGGAGGTGGTGGAGTCACCATCCCTGGAGGTGTTTAGGAAGAGCCTGGATGAGGCACTTGGTGCCATGGGTTAGTTGATCAGATGGTGCTGGGTGATAGGTTGGACACGATGATCTCAAAGGTCTCTTCCAACCTGGTTTATTCCATGGGATGGGATGGAATGGAATGGAGGTGTTCAAGAGGGGATTGGATGTGGCACTTGGAGCCATGGTTTAGTTAGTCCTGAGGTGTTGGGTGCTAGGTTGGACTTGATGATCTTTGAGGTCTTTTCCAACCTTACTGATTCTATGGTTCTGTGATCTTCAAGGATTGTATCTGGATGCTGCAAATCATCTTACTTGTTCAGTCTTTTGGAGGGAGAGACAGAAGTCTTCCAGATAGCTACAGCACTCAGGCAAGTGAAGGAGGCCAGAAAGAGGTGGAGTGGGTTAGTCTAGGGAGACTTGGGCAGAGAAAATCATACCAGGCTTGATATGGATAACTACAAGGCAAAGGAAAGGGCTGTTCCCCATGCCCACTGTGGACAAGACTACAGATAAGAAGTCAAAACTGCTGTTAGGAAGATTCACCTCAGATAACATGAAAAAAACTCAGTTTAAGGAAGGCCCTAGAGAGAAAGTGATGGCTGGGAACAGTATCACAGTGTCACCAAGGCTGGAAGAGACCTCAAGGATCATCAGGTCCAACCTGTCACCACAGACCTCATGACCAGACCATGGCACCAAGTGCCACATCCAATCCCCTCTTGAACACCTCCAGGGATGGGGACTCCACCACCTCCCTGGGCAGCACATCCCAGTGATGAATGACTCTCTCGGTGGAGAACTTTCTCCTCACCTCCAGCCTAAACCTCCCCTGGTGCAGCTTGAGACTGTGTCCTCTAACCAGACAAGCAGAACATCTCAGAGAGGGGTTTGCACAGACCATTACAGGTATGGCTGCTTTTGAGGCACAGACAGGCTTGGCAGCTGCTTTGTGCTCTCCCACTCCACTTTGGATGAGTTCATGCTTCAAACACCTTCAGTTCTTCAGGCATGCCCAGCTCATTCTGGCTCCCTGCAGCCACCCTATGCCAGGAGAGCAGACTTGCTCTTTCAAGAGAGGGGTGGTTATGGATGTTTTTCCCTCTGAATTTCATGCCTGGAAAACCTCTGTGTGCATCCTGCAGAGGTGGCAAACGCAGCCAGGCTTTTCCTTGCAGTGTTTTATTTGTTCCCCTTATTCCTTCACAGAGAGTTAGCAGGCAGTGGCTTTGTGACTGAAATTCCTCCTCAGTCCAGAGCTGCTGGGTGCAGAGCAGATGTCCTCTAACTTCCCACTTCAAATGCCCAGCTTGCAGCCTTCTGCATGTGGCCTTTCTTCAGCACTGCCTCCCAGGCTACTGGGTGGATGGAGCATTTTGAGAGGGGAGCCTTGTTGAGACCAAACTGAGGTGACCAGTGCTTATGGCTCTGTGGCAGGTTGGTGAGCTCCAGCCATGCCAGGGGAAGAGGCAGAGGTTCTCCTGCCCCTGAAGTTTTCCCCAGGGAGGTGGCTGAATCCCCATCCCTGGAGGTGTTTCAGAGACTCACAGATGTGCTGAGGGATGTGGTTTAGCACCAGCCTTGGTGGAGTTGGAGAATGGTTGGCTTGATGATCTTCAAAAGGTCTGTCCCAACCAAAATGATTCTGTGATGCTATGAAATTCTCAGGGGAGCTACCAGCAGCCTAAGCCCATACTGGGACATTGCTTTTCTGTGGACAAGCCTCTGGCTCTGTGCTGCATTGGGTAATGCCTTGCATTTCACAGCTGTTGTATTGTGCTGACAACAGTCTCAGCAGAGGAGCACTGCTCTGCTCTCCTGGGAAAGAAGTGACTTGGAGCTCTCCTAGCAGCATTTCATGTGCCTCAGGTTCTTTGCAAGGGGAAGCACGCCTCATTTCACTTCAGGCTATGTTAATTGACATGTGGGTTTGAATAACTGAGAGCAATTCTTGGCTTTTTGGCATTAAAGCATATTAAGTGACAAGTGCTTTTTGCAGACTGTTATTTGCTGAGAGGTTCTTTCTCTCCATGGCATCCAAAAATAAAGCTCTGATGCCCTGGGAGCCCTGAATTTGCTGAATGGTCTGATGGGTCCTTTTCATCTCTGGCTTACAGGGTAATAATAGAAGAGTAATAACAAGGGTTGCAAAGCCTCCCTACCCTGGCTGAATCAGATGGCTTTTCTAGTGGTCTGGTTATTCACTGAGCAATAAATATTCATGGGGTTTCCAGGAGAGACATAGTGCATGATTTGTCTGCAGCACAATCAGACAGGACAGGCAGCCTTACCCTACAGCAGATGACTAGAGCCTGGATTTGACTGACAGGCTTGAGTGACAGCCTAAGCACGCCTGACACTTGCAGGAGGCATCAGATCCTTCAGCAGCAGTTGTAAAGGCTTCTTACACTGTGTCCTTGAGCCTTTTCTCTCCATCCTGGAGGAGAATGAGGTACGACTAGAGCCGTGAAAATGATCAGGGGGTTGAAGCACCTCTGCTAGGAGGACAGGCTGAGGGAGCTGGGGTTGTTCAGCCTGGAGAAGAGAAGGCTCTGGGGACACTGGCCTTCCAGTACCTGGAGGGGGCTTACAAGAAGGACAGAGAGAGACTGTTTGCAAAGGTCTGCAGTGACAGGACAAGGGGCAGTGCTCCCAAACTAGAGGACAGCAGATGTAGATTGGATGTTAGGAACAGGTTCTTTACCATGAGGCTGCTGGAACACTGGAACAGGTTGCCCAGGTGGTTGAGACCCCATCCCTGGAGGGATTCAAGGTAAGGCTTGATAGGGTTCTGGGCAACCTGGTGTAGTTGATGATGCCCCTGCTGACTGCAGGACTAGATGACCTTTGGAGGTCCCTTCCAGCCCAGACCATTCTGTGACTCTACAGTTCTCATGCTCCCATAGCAGAGGGAAGTTCAGTGTCTGGTTTGACTCAGAGGAGTATTTGTCACTGTTACCCTTGCCCCCCACTATCTCACCACCACTGCTATGTACAGAGGGTACAAAGCAGATTTGTGTGTAGACCAGCCTTCACAGCTTTGAAAACCTGAAGCACTGGAGTTCAGTTTCCCAGAAGGAAAGGAAAAGTGCAGTTCTTGTGCCCCAGCCCAGCAGTAGGCACCATCTCCCTCCTCACGTCATGTAAAGTGCTGCTGAGCACTGACCATGTGTTGCACTGAAGTTGTTGAGCATTGCCTGCTAGAGGCTCCTGGACCTGCCCTGGCAGCAGCTGAATAACCATCCCAGCCCTGTGTGGCCTCTCTCCTGCCTTCACACACATGCATACTCACGCTGCTAAATTTACTTCGCCCTTGCTGCCAATTTTCCCCCCAGCCTGCAGTTTCCTCCACCTGCTGCTGACTTCTGTAATCCTTTCCCTGTCACTCCTCATCCTCTCCCTGTGTCAGCAAGGCTGCTGCCAAAGCTGCTGTGAGGCAGACAGTGGGTGCAGGGGGCTCACCTGAGCAGGTAAATCTTCCCATCAGGCTCCCAAGAGCAGTGGGAAGTTAAATGGAAAGCGAAAGCCCAAACCTGGTGGAACGACAGAGCTGAGAACCAGGAGGGTTAACTGTGACTCTTAAACGTGGGGGACCTGGCAGTGTAATTTATTAGTAGCTTATTTAGGCACTGACTCAGATGATACAAACTGCACTGAGTTAGGTGAACTCTCCTGAGCTCCAGAAGATGACTTCAGCTCCCATCTCCTGAAGGCTTTACCCATCCACATGGCTCCTGGTGACAGACCAGCAAACCAGGTTTTCTTCTTTCCTCAGGCTGCAGGACCTAAGAAGAATGCTGTCCTGAAAACATAAGTGCAGTGGCTGTAACCCACAGCCCACTTGCTGTGATTCACCCCCAGAGCTGGGGAACTGGCTGAGGCACAGCACTGCTGCAGTAAAACCTCCACATCAGTGCACAAGGCCTTCAGGATTCTGAGCCTGGCAGAATAATTCAGCAGTGCACAGTGGCAATACCTCCCCTCCCAGCACCAAAGTCCTCCTCCCAGGTCAACATTTCATACTTCCATCTTGCTGGAGAGCATCCTCATACTTCCAGAGAGCTCTCTCCTCTCCAGGAGAGCTGTTACATCTGCTCACAGAGCTGCTGCCTCCTCTGCCCACAGGACTCTGCCTTCATCCAGAAGGACCTTGTCTTTCTCCCAGGGGAGCTGATGTGCTTTCCAGAAATCCTTATCCTTCTTCCAGAAAGCTTTACAGTCCTTCCAGGAGCCACAGTATACCCTCAGGAAGGTTTCTGCTTCCTCCTTAATAGGCTTTTCTTCCTCCCAAAAGGCAGCTTTCTCCTTCCAGATGGGCTTTTCTCTTCCAAGAAGGCTTGGTTGGCCGTCTTGACATCTCTGACTTTTTCCTGAAAGCCTGTGATTTTCTCCCCAAAGCTCTTCATTGTCTCATGAAGACTCTGAATCTCCTCCTGAAAGGCTTTCTGAGCCTGCAGCTTCCTGATGGGGTTCTGTTGGTGAGAGGTGCAGTGGGAAGGGCAGAACACCAGCTCTGCTTTTCTGCTTGGGCAGAGACCCAATCCAGCTGCCTCCACCTCTCAGCTTGTGACCTAGCAGAGAGGGCAGTGGTGGGCATCAGTGAGGACATCACCCAGACAGGTGTCACAGCTGGCTTGAAGTGGTGTTGCACCACAAGTGCAGACATTTGCCCTGAGCAAAACGAAGTCCCTGAGCAGGACTCATGCAGCAGGAGCTGCAGTGGCACCTCAGACTCAACCTGTGTGTTCAGGGCAAAGGTTGAGCCTTCTCTGAGCCATTTCCTACCATGTCTCCAGGCACTGCTGGCTTGGAGACGTGCAAGGGGCTGTGCCAGGAGCAGCCTTCAGCACTGTGCTGCTCCCACCCCAGCTCCAGCAGTGGGTCATGAGCTGAAGGACAGAGACACCTCTGCCTCTTTCTCTCCAGTGCTTGAGGCACTTTCACCTCTCTGACCCTCGACTGTGTCTCCTGCCCCTTCACAGACTGCTGCCCTCAAAACTTACAGCTGCCAGAGTCACAGGAAACCTAACAGCAAAGAGCAAAGAAAAGCCTCACTTCCCAGTCACTAATCTACCTAATGACCCTGCAGCTAGAATTGAAGCTGGTTGCTACTTACAGTTTCTTTTGATTCATTGTGACTTACTGCCCAGGGCCTCCAGCTCTGGAGCAGGCAGCAGGCTGCCTTACAAATAAACCCCTTCTGATTATTAATATATCACGAGCCTGCCTATCCCTTGCTGTAGTCAGGGGAGGCCCTGGGGGGCTTTGGGGATACAGGGAAGCTAATGGCAATATGCTCTGTGTGAGGAAGGAGAAGGCTGGATGTTGGGAAGAAATTCTTCAGAGCAAAAGATGTGCTGCCCAGGGAGGTGGTGGAGTCACCATCCCTGGAGGGGTTTAGGAGGGGACTGGATGAGGCACTTGGGGCCATGGTTTAGTTGGTGCTGGGTGATAGGTTGGACTTGATGATCTCAAAGCTATTTTCCAACCTGGTCTGGTCTGGTCTGGTCTATTCTATTCTATTCTATTCTATTCTATTCTATTCTATTCTATTCTATTCTATTCCATTCCATTCCATTCCATTCCATTCCATTCCATTCCATTCCATTCCATTCCATTCCATTCCATTCCATCCTATCCTATCCTATCCTATCCTATCCTATCCTATCCTATCCTATCCTATCCTATCCTATCCTATCCTATCCTATCCTCACATCCCAAGGCATAAGAGGGCAGGGGGTACCCATGTGTGGGTTTGAGTTTGCCCCCCAAGTATGTTTCTGATATATGTGGCTAAAGCTTCCTTTGGATCCTGTCCCAGGAGATTAGGAGGCCAGATCAGGAAATCATTTTGCTTTCCTGAGGCTGCTGTCTCCTGAGCATGCATCCAGTGGCACAAGTAGAGCTTTGCCAGCCTTTTCTCACGTGGGGCAGTGAAAATATTCCCATTTGTTCCTCTACTGCACTCCTGGGGCAAGATTCTAAGGATGTAGGATAATTTTATCAGAGTGCAGTTTTCAGTTAGAACATCACTATTGTCTCTCAGAAAAGGACTAACTGGTGCAATTTTATGCCACAAGTCTGCAAACACTCTCAATTGCCACCAGGATGACAGTCACTGGGTTTCTGCAGGCATCTCTGAGGGGCCAGAGCTAATGGCTAACAAGTCTGATGCTACATCTTTATTGATGATCTGGATGAGGGCTTTGAGTCCATCAGCAGTACATTTGCTGATGACACCAAGCTGGGGGCAGGAGTTGATCTGCTGGAGGGTAGAGAGGCTCTGCAGAGGGACCTGGACAGGCTGGGCAGATGGGCAGAGGCCAAGGGCAGGAGATTGAACACATCCAAGTGCCAGGGGCTGCACATTGGCCACAACAACCCCAGGCAGTGCTACAGGCTGGGGTCAGAGTGGCTGAGAGCAGCCAGGCAGAGAGGGACCTGGGGGTGCTGGTTGATGGTAGGCTGAACATGAGCCTGCAGTGTGCCCAGGCAGCCAGGAGGGCCAATGGCATCCTGGCCTGCATCAGGAAGTGTGTCCAGCAGGAGCAGGGAGGTCATTCTGCCCCTGTACACTGCACTGGTTAGGCCACACCTTGAGTCCTGTGTCCAGTTCTGGGCTCCTCAGTTTAGGAAGGAGGTTGAGTTGCTGGAAGGTGTCCAGAGAAGGGCAACGAAGTTGGTGAGGGGCTTGGAACACAGCCCTGTGAGGAGAGACTGAGGGAGCTGGGGTTGCTTAGCCTGGAGAGGAGAAGACTCAGGGGAGACCTTCTTGCTCTCTACAACTACCTGAAGGGAGGTTGTAGACAGGCAGAGGTTGGTCTCTTCTCCCAGGCACCCAGCACCAGAACAAGAGGACACAGTCTCAGGCTGCGCCAGGGGAAGTTCAGGCTGGAGGTCAGGAGGAAGTTTTACAGAGAAAGAGTGATTGCCCATTGGAATGGGCTGCCCGGGGAGGTGGTGGAGTCGCTGTCACTGGAGGTGTTCAGGAGGAGACTTGCTGGGGTGCTTGGTGCCATGGGTTAGCTGATTAGGTGGTGTTGGGTGATAGGTTGGACTTGATGATCTTGAAGGTCTCTTCCAACCTGGTCTATTCTATTCTATTCTATTCTATTCTATTCTATTCTATTCTATTCTATTCTATTCTATTCTATTCTATTCTACAGTGAGGGCTTAGGGATAGATGTAAAGTGACATGGAAAGGGCTGCCTTTACTTGGTGTGACTCTTCTTCTTCTCCTTGCTCCCACCACCTCTTACCATCCAAACCAGCTCCCAAAGTTATTCAGTAATTAGTGAAAACTCAGCCTCTGTAAAACTCTGTAACAGAGACCCACAGTGCTTGCAGAAGTGCAGTCCTTATGGGAGTTGTGTCTCTGACACCCACTGGTGACTGTGACCCCCTGGTCATCTGCAAGTGACCTAGTTCCATGAAGTTTGGAAGAGCTGATTGACAGCCAAGTGGTGCTGGGTGGACCTGGAAGGAATTACTGGTCTCCTGGTACAGTATTGGCCACACATAGAATAGAATAGAGTAGAATAGAGTAGAGTAGAATAGAGTAGAATAGAATAGAGTAGAGTAGAATAGAATAGAATAGAGTAGAATAGAATAGAGTAGAATAGAATGGAATAGAATAGAATAGAATAGAATAGAATAGAATAGAATAGAATAGAATAGAGTAGAATAGAATGGAATAGAATAGACCAGACCAGGTTGGAAGAGACCTTTGAGATCATCAAGTCCAACCTATCACCCAACACCATCTGACCAACTAAACCACATGATGCTTTGCTTCATTTTCACGATGGCTGAACACCTCTGCACCTCTTACTTGGACATCTTCTCCTTCCCTGTGCTGTCCAGAGCCAGTCTTTGAGCACAGTGCCATCTGCTGAGGCTTGGGGTACTCATGCAGCCCCAACAAATAACATCACATCTCACACACCCCCTCGGACAGGAAAGTTTAAAACTGGGCTTAAGTGCCAGCCCCCCTCTGAAACCCCTTTTTGTCATGAGAAGCAACGCTGGGCCTGGCACTTCACCAGAAATGGATCATTTGCATGAGTGAGTCTGCTTGCTCAGGTTAATCAGGGTTTGCTGCAGCTCTGGGCTGAGCTGGCTCCTAACCCAACTGCCACCCCCTGAAACTGGGTCTGAAATGGCCATTTTTGGCACCTGAAGCCCAGGACACAGCCAGTTCTAGAACAGACCCAAAGGGAGCTCCAAAGTTTGTTGTGCAATGACAATACTGCATCAGCTTCATGGAGAGCTGCTACCACCTCCTCTTTGTGGAGGAAGGTCTCAGGCTGCCAAGGAACACCATTGGGCTCTTGCTCAAACAGAAACTGGCCTGGCAGGGAACATCACCTTTAAAGAAGGCATTTTCTTTACAAAGGGCTAAGGGCCTGCTCCAGGACCTTCTTCTCCAGCCATGAGATGATGCTCTGTGCATGGAAACACACAGATGCAAGAAGCCATGGGGCTGCCTGCCCCTGAAGCACCTTCCTTACTGGCATCCCACAAGCCTGGGCTCCCATCTCGAACTCTCAGCTGCAGTCTGGGACCAAGACTTGTAAGCAGGCAATGGGGATCAGGAACCAGTGCAGTGAGCCCTAGTTTATGGGATGTGAAGGAGCTGCATAAGACAAGATTTAAGAAGGATATTGAGACACTTGAACAAGTCCAGAGAAGGGCAAGGAGGCTGGGGAGGGGTCTGGAGCACAGCCCTGTGAGGAGAGGCTGAGGGAGCTGGGGTTGCTTAGCCTGGAGAAGAGGAGGCTCAGGGGAGACCTTCTTGCTCTCTCCAACTCCCTGAAGGGAGGGTGTAGCCAGGTGGGGGTTGGTCTCTTCTCCCAGGCAAGCAGCACCAGAACAAGAGGACACAGTCTCAAGCTGTGCCAGGGGAGGTTCAGGCTGAATGTGAGGAGAAAGTTCTTCCCAGCAAGAGAGATTGGCCATTGGGATGTGCTGCCCAGGGAGTCACCATCCCTGGAGGTGTTGAAGAGGAGATTGGATGAGGCACTTGGAGCCATGGTTGAGTTGATCAGATGGTGCTGGGTGCTAGGTTGGACTTGATGATCTCTGAGGTCTTTTCCACCCTTATTGACTCTATGATTCTCTAAGTGTTTTCAGTTTTGTTGAGCAGCTCCTGTGTCATGTGTGGTTTGGTACCACCCAGCTGAGGAGGGTAAACACACTGGCAGGTGGGAGAAGACAATGATTTGATGAGACAATGACACACAAGCCATTAAAATGGGCGGTGTTTTCCTCCTGCACACAGAGGAGTGGAGCTGTGCATCTCCTGGTGACTGGCTGCAGTGAGGATATTCGCTCTCATCTGCAGAAGTGCACACCACACTGACTGAGATTACCATATCTTATCCACAGTAACTTTATGGGCTTGGATTTCTTTATTCTATGTGAAGCCCTTTGAGTTCCCAGCCCTTTTTCCTCAACTTAGAAGTGAGCAGTTTATTCCTGCTGCTGCATTAAAGGAGGCATTTTGCTGCTAGGAGGGTTTAACATTTTGCTCAGCTGTGAGAGCTTTCCCTTACACTCCAGCACAGAAGACAATTAAGGCAGAAATGTGCAGGAGTTTTATTACACCCTTGTGCGAGGAGCTAATATTTCTTTTCCCACTTCATTTTTCAGGGATTCCCAAAGGATTCCACAGGCTCTGCACATTGCCCCAGCATGCTGCTTAGTGGCATGCACAAGAAATGCAGAGAGAGCAGCGGGGCTCTGGCTTGCAGGCTTTGAGTCACTCACTTTGTCTCACTGCAGCTTTCAAGAGCACTGCAGTTGCCTGGTTCGTGTGCTGGTCTTACAGGGGAATTTTGCTCAGGTTAATCTGCTCAATTTGCCACTTGGGGGAGAGGAGAGGAGACTCGAGGAGAGGAGACTCGAGGAGAGGAGACTCGAGGAGAGGAGACTCGAGGAGAGGAGAGGAGAGGAGAGGAGAGGAGAGGAGAGGAGAGGAGAGGAGAGGAGAGGAGAGGAGAGGAGAGGAGAGGAGAGGAGAGGAGAGGAGAGGAGAGGAGAGGAGAGGAGAGGAGAGGAGAGGAGAGGAGAGGAGAGGAGACTCGAGGAGAGGGGAGGGGAGGGGAGGGGAGGGGAGGGGAGGGGTAGAATGGAATGGAATAGTATTAACCAGGTTGGAAAAGACCTTTGAGATCATCAAGTCCAACCTATCACCCAACACCATCTGATCAGCTAAACCATGGCACCAAGTGCCTCAGCCAGGCTCTTCCTAAACACCTCCAGGCATGGTGACTCCACCACCTCCCTGGGCAGCACATCCCAATGGCCAATCTTTCTCTCTTTCTGAGAAGAACTTCTTCCTAACCTCCAGCCTAAACTTCCCCTGGCACAGCTTGAGACTGTGTCCTCTTGTTCTGGTGCTGGTTGCCTGGGAGTTGTAGGGAGCAAGAAGGTCTCCCCTGAGCCTCCTCTTCTCCAGGCTAAGCAATGTACTGCATAAGACCCTTAATGGGAAGGCTGTGAGTTCAAGCCTGCAGTGGGCAGTAGTGTCTTCCCTACTCCAGTCATGAGGTCTGTGGTGACAGGTTGGACTCGATGATCTTTGAGGTCTCTTCCAACCTTGGTGATACTGAATGTGCACACTGAATGAACCCCAGAAAGAGACCCTCTAAGCAACTCAGCTAAGAGAAGTCTGCAGCAAGAGCAGCTACCCCTTACTAGATTTAATGAAGCTACTCTCCATTGGCTACCCAGCACATTTTCTCCTTTGTCTCTCTCTTCCTTGGGCCTAGACTGCATTATGATGAATTGTCCTGAGTAAGGAGAGCCATGAAGCAGACAGTCTGATGTTTTCTCATTTCCTGCCTTGCCTCTTGGGCACTGGCCAAGTAAACTGCTGCACATAAACCTCCCTTCCCCAGGACTGTCTCATAGGAAGCAGCCAAGGAACAAAACAGCCACAGCAGCAGGCTGCACACAGCTCTGTAATTAATTATGACAGCCACACAAAACCATCAGTGATGTGGGTGAGAAGAAAGTGCTGGGTCTGCTCTCGTGTGTGACGACACGTGTGTGGGCAACGAGGCTGCGGAGGGGTCTGGAGCACAGCCCTGGGAGGAGAGGCTGAGGGAGCTGGGGTTGCTTAGCCTGGAGAAGAGGAGGCTCAGGGGAGACCTTATCGCTCTCTACAACTACCTGAAAGGTGGTTGTAGCCAGGAAGGGGTTGGTCTCTTCTCCCAGGCAAGCAGCACCAGAACAAAAGGACACAGTCTCAAGCTGCACCAGGGGAGGTTTAGGCTGGAGGTGAAGAGAAAGTTCTTCCCAGAGAGAGTTGTTAGCCATTGGAATGTGCTGCCCAGGGAGGTGGTGGAGTCACCATCCCTGGAAGTGTTCAAGAGGGGATTGGATGTGGCACTTGGTGCCGTGGTCTAGCCATGAGGTCTGCAGTGACAGTTTGGACTCGATGGTCCTCGCGGTCTCTTCCAACCTTGGTGACCCTGTGATACTGTGATACTGTGACCCTGTGATACTGTGATACTGTGACCCTGTGATACTGTGATACTGTGACCCTGTGATGCTGTGATGCTGTGACACTGTGACACTGTGATACTGTGATACTGTGACACTGTGACACTGTGATGCTGTGACACTGTGACAGGCTCAAGCATCGCACAGTGCCTGCCCCGCACTGAAGACTGCAGCTCCCAGACCATCCCACTACACATGGAGGCTGTTACCTCCTGGCTCCCAGAGCTTAGGGAACTTAGGCCTGGGCACACAGTGATTTGCTGCACTGATAGCATTTCTAGCCTCAGTGTCTTCCTAACTCCACAGAGCCAGGCAGCTTGATGATAGCCCAGAGCCTCACCACCAGCGCCAGCTGCACTTGCCACAGTCTCGGGCCCCGTTATTTTTATCCATGATCTTCAGGTGATGATTGAGTATTATAATTTCTGGGATGCCTATAGGAGATCATCAAAGTGTTGGTAAGTCAGTATGGATGATTGGTTTCCCCTGCATAAGCAGAGTACTCCTCAGCAGACATGTATGGGGGTGTTTTGTTGCCTTGAACAATGGCAGAACGCAAACGCACACTGAGTCTCTTTTCCACGGGCTGTTTGTGTCTCAGTCATTCAGACCAGGGGAATTGGCACAAGAAAAGTCAAGATTCCTGATTGCATGCAGCACTTCAGAATGCAGCCAGGATGTTTTGCCATTTGAAAAGAACAAAATGACACAGGAGATGGAGGACTATTTTTATGTTGATTTTGACTTCTGAGTCAGCAAGGTAGGAGAAAGTCCTGTGGTGAAAGCACTCATCCTGTATGGAGGGTGACAATACAAGCAGCTGGGAAAGAAAGACAGCAGCTCTGCAGGGCCCTTTCCCTCCCCACACTAACTATTAAGGAGCCCAGAAAATCCAGGATAGGATAGGATAGGGTAGGATAGGATAGGATAGGATAGGATAGGATAGGATAGGATAGGATAGGATAGGATAGGATAGGATAGGATAGGATAGGATAGGGTAGGGTAGGGTGGAATGGAATGGAATGGAATGGAATGGAATGGAATGGAATGGGAATGAATAGAATAGAATAGAATAGAATAGAATAGAATAGAATAGAATAGAATAGAATAGAATAGAATAGAATAGAATAGAATAGAAACCAAACCAGGTTGGACAAGACCTTTGAGATCATCGAGTCCAACCTATCACCCAACACCATCTGATCAACTAAACCATGGCACCAAGTGCCTCATCCAGGCTCTTCCTAAACACCTCCAGTGATTGTGGTGATGAGGTGCCTTCCACTGGGAGACTGGGTCTCCTTGGCTCACATAGCCCCCATGGCCTCTCATGTTAGGTGTGAAAGCTGTGGCCCAATGAACCAACCCAGAAAAGCAAAACCTTTGCTTGCACAATGGTTCAGAATACAGAATACAGAATCAACCAGGTTGGACAAGACCTTTGAGATCATCAAGTCCAACCTATCACCAACACCATCTGATCTGATGTGTCAAAAGCCCTAGTTTGGAATGAGCAGCTGTGGGGCAGGCAGTGCTGTGGGTACAAGCTTCCTTCCTGCCTGGTGTTACGTGTGCTCAGAACAGGAGCAGCCAGGGGATGCAGCACTGGCAAAGAGCTCAGTGTTTCACCTCTGTCACCTCTGCCAGGCTATGGAACAGTGGCAGTCACACCACCATGTTGTCAGTACTTTGCAGAGCATGTGGCCATGCAGCAAGGAAAAGCATGGGAGGTATGAAACCTAGGCTGCCCTTGTGCTTGTGCACAGGCATGTGTGTTTGGCTGACCCAGCAGCAGGCCAGCTTAGCCATCATTTCCCACCCCTTGGCAGCCCCCAGTGTGGACTTCCATTCCTTAGTGCAAGTCCTTTTGTACTAGAAATGGCATTGGCTACCAACTGTGCAAACCTGAGCGCTGACAGCAGAGTTGCTCCTCTCCAGCCACACAGGCACTTTGTCGGCTCCCTGCTGGTGACTGACACAGCAGGTAACCTATAGTGTCCCTGGAGGGCCTCTCTGAAAGGACTGGAACACAGGTCAGCCTTTATGAGCACTGTCACTTCTCCCACAGAGCTGCTCTCCCTCAACCCACTTCCTCTCACACAGAAACAACAGCTTGCCAGAAAGTGATGTTGCACCTCTAGCTACACCTGAGATACCAAAGTGTCACCTGCTGATGGGAAGGCGACCTGGCAAGTAACCCCCTAGCAAACAGACTGCTGCCTGGGTGGTGCAAGGCATGTAAACCAGCCAGCAGCTCGGGTTTTGTCTGTGGCAGCTTGCACAGAGCTCTGCCAGCAGAGTTGATAGGAAGGGGGGAAACAGCACAACGAATGAGCCAGTTCCTTAGCACTCACTGCTGGTCTGTGAACAACCGCTGGGCTTTTCTTCTGGAACAAAAGCCACTGTGAGAGAGATCGATTTTTCTGCCTCTGACAGAGTCACAGATGTGTGGGGTCCTTTGCTTCCCCCTGCTGACACCCTGAAATGGTGCAGGGTGGGCTGTGGCTCCAGCCAGCTGTGGGAGTGGGGAAACTAATGAGGATGGGCTCTGCTGGCAAGCGCTCCCACAGCCCGCGGCTCCCAGGGCGCTGCCGTGGAGAGGTCTGCGAGCGGGCAGCCAGAGGCAATCAAAGCCACTCAGCTACCCCTCAGCCCCACCACCCACAGGCAGGGTCCTGGGGAGCCGAGAGTGGCTGTGGGGTCCCAGCAGAGAGGGATCTTCAGTCGGCTTTCCCTGAAGGTCGGATTTTGCGGTTCCTCTAGCTGGTCTCCCACGTGGAGAGGGGAAGAGATTTGGCACCCACAGCACTCTCAGGTAAGAGGGATTTGCTGGGAAGTGGGTGATGTGCTGGGAAAAGAGCCAGTGTGGGGCTCTGTGGTGTGTGTGGAAAGAACTGGCTCTGGAAGAGGACTTTGCTGTGAGTATCTGAGCAAACTACACAGAAGCCCTTCCCTCTGGCAGTCTGTAGAGAGCAGCCCTTGGTCCAGAGGGGTTTGCTGGCCCACGTGCGCCTGCCACGTCCCAGCGGGGTCCCCTGGCAGTCAGCAGCCATCCAGTAGCAACTGGGGTCTTGGAAAGCTCCAGCGACTGCTGCTGCCAGGGTAGAGTAGGGCATCTGGAGGTGGGAGAGAGCAGAGGTCAGTCTGAGAAGACCAAACGCGGTAGGTCGAGCGTGGAGGTGGCTCTTGCTTTGGCTGAGGTGCGGCAGCGCCGGCGCGGAGCTGCCTCTGGTTTGCTGTGGGTCAGGGCTGCACCTCACTCAGTGCTCCTCTTCAAGTTACCTAAACATTTATGGTGATAATAACGCCAGAAAAAAAGAATTCAAAGATAATTGGCTGAAAAAACCCCAAACCAGCCTGGATGGAGAGTCTGTGCCACGCAGAGTGATCACTGCTGCTTTGCAGAGACAAGCAACCGAGTTACAGCAGAAGGCAGCGACGTGGGGCACAGCGCGGGCTCCAGGAGGGCAGCAGCCAGAGCTCTGGAGCAAACCTGCTTGCAGGCCACCAGGGGAGAGGGCACTGAATGGGGAAGTGCTGGGCAGGATGGGGGAGGCACAGGGATGATGTGGCTGTGTTCTGGCTGGGTTGCAACCTGCCACCCCAAAAAACAGCTGCGTAGAGCGGCCCCAGCCTCCTACAAGGGGCTTAGAAACGTGAGCCCCTCCTTCCTGGCCCTTGTAGCACAAGAAGAGATCCTTCACCTCTGGCAGATGACCCTAGGAAAGGACTAAAGGGTGGAGGTCCAGCAATTGGCTCTGCTCTTTAACCTTTGGGGGGTTGTGTATTTGTGGCTGATTTCCATGTGCCATGTGATGTTCCCAGCTCATAAGCAGAAGCTGGGAGAAGGCAGTGTGTGGCAGGAGGTTCAGCCTGCCTTGGCATCCCACCAGCCTGCCTTGGCATCCCACCAGCCTGCCTTGGCATCCCACCAGCCTGCCTGCTGCACTGTGTGCAGTTTCCTTCAACTTTCAGGGGCCAGCTCCCTGCTGCAGCTGCGGAACAAAACCATTCCCCAGCTGCTGAATTGCACTTCAGCAGCCTCACACACTGACACGCAGGGTAACAGGCATCTTCAACACACACACACACACAGACAGACACACACACAGACAGACTCACAGACACACACAGAGACACAGAAAAGCTTTTGCAGAATCACCAAAGGGCCCGGGGGAAAGGGACAACATCTGTCAAAGCTGGGGAGGGGTCTGGAGCACAGCCCTGTGAGGAGAGGCTGAGGGAGCTGGGGTTGCTTAGCCTGGAGAAGAGGAGGCTCAGGGGAGACCTTCTTGCTCTCTCCAACTCCCTGAAGGGAGGTTGTAGCCAGGTGGGGGTTGGTCTCTTCTCCCAGGCACCCAGCACCAGAACAAGAGGACACAGTCTCAAGCTGTGCCAGGAGAAGTTTAGGCTGGAGGTTAGGAAGATGTTCTTCCCAGCAAGAGAGATTGGCCCTTGGGATGTGCTGCCCAGGGAGGTATCACAGTATCACAGTATAACCAAGGTTGGAAAGGACCTCGAGGATCATCGAGTCCAACCTATCAACACAGACCCCATGACCAGACCATGGCACCAAGTGCCACATCCAATCCCCTCTTGAACCCCCCCAGGGACGATGACTCCACCACCTCCCTGGGCAGCACATTCCAATGACGAAAGACTCGCTCGGTGAAGAACTTCCTCCTCACCTTGAGTCTAAACCTCCCCTGGCACAGCCTGAGATTGTGTCCTCTTGTTCTGGTGCTGGTTGCCTGGGAGAAGAGACCAATCCCCTCCCGGCCACAACCACCCCTCTGGTAGTTGTAGAGGGCAATGAGGTCACCCCTGAGCCCCCTGAGGTGGTAGAGTCACCATCCCTGGAGGTGTTTAGGAAGAGCCTGGATGAGGCACTTGGTGCCATGGTTGAATTGATTAGATGGTGCTGGGTGATAGGTTGGACTGGATGATCTCAAAGGTCTTTTCCAATCTATTCTATTCTATTCTATTCTATTCTATTCTATTCTATTCTATTCTATTCTATTCTATTCTATTCTATTCTATTCTATTCTATTCTATCCTATCCTATCCTATCCTATCCTATCCTATCCTATCCTATCCTATCCTATCCTACCCTACCCTACCCTACCCTATCCTATGTACCCAGCAAACATGACTTCCCTGAGGGATGTGTCAGCCTGGTCAGTCCCAGCCTCAGGAGGGACTGAAGCCCTCCTTTGGTGGCTGTGTGTGTTCTGTCCTTACACAAAGGTGGTTTGTGTGCAGCCATCGTGGCTTTGCTTTATCTCACCTCTCAGAACTGCACAGAGCTTTGCTTCACTTCTGGTCTCCATCACTAGATGGTGACATGCTCCCAGATACCAAACCCTCCTCCAGTTTGTCTTTTTTTCTTTCTTTGGTGTAAAATCCCAGTAAATGGAGATGCAAGGTATGCTGTGCCCTCTGTTGATGGAAGTGGAGCATTTCCAGCCACACACACCCAGATCTGCTCAAGAGAATTTGGCATTCAACCAGTTTTTAGCATGGCATTGGCTTTGTCAGTGTGGTTTCCTTGAGACTTCCTGCTCTGGAGTTAATTCTGGCCATGAGCATGTGCACAAAGACTGAACATTACCAACCTCTGCCTGTCTGTCAGCAGCCAACAGCACACTCGAAATGAAAGCCTCTCTGTGCAGTCTCTAGGAACAAGCCTGCACCAGAAGTTTGAATGTGTTACCTGCTGGTGGGAGCTGCCAGGTTTGCTTCCTCCTCCCCTCTCTCCCTGAGCACACAAGAGTGCTCATTCCCTTCCTCATAGTGCTTGTCAAGAGCTGCAGCCCAGAGGAGCAGTGTTTGTTACCCTGCTGAGGGTTGGGTTGCTGGGACACAGAGGCTGCCTGCCCCAGAGGTCAGGCACTCACATGTCATCTCCATTCAAGCTCATTGTATTGATGGAGATGTCCACTGGGATTTGCAAGGCTTACTGCAGCAGCAGCAGCCATCCAGAGAGGCTTCTGGCATGGTATGAAGATGAGTGCTGGAGAAGAAGAGCTAAAATACACGAGACACTTAGTGTAATGATGCACACTACAGACCTGGACACACACACCGGTGTCTGGCTGCTGCATGCACGTGTCTCAGCATGGGTTACTGACTCAGGGGGATGTCTGTGAAAGTGTCAATCCCTGCTACTTGCTTGGCTGCTCACCAGCAGATAAAACCAGATCTGCCTCTATCACTGCTGGGAAAGAGAAGCTTCAATACCAGCATGCAAGAAGCAAAGCCCATCCCATTCCCCCTGGCAGCAGAGCATCCTGTGCTGCTGCCACCAATGTGTCTCTGGCCATGCAGGAAAAGGCAGGCCCCTGGGAGCCAGCTCTGCTCAGCTACATCTGAGGGCTTGGAGAGGCTATGCAGGGAGTTTGGCTGCATACCAGCTGAGTGGTGCAAGTTTGTTTTCATCTCCAACACAGCTCCAGGGCCCTGTGGTCCCTAGTAGGCTCTGGGCCAGCTGGGCTCAGCACTGCATGACAAGGAAATCCCACTGGAGTGGGTTTCATGTCAGCTTAGACCAGAATGAGGCTAAGCTTAAAGTAATGCTCTTTAATCACTGGCAAATTTAGAGGCTAATTTGAGGTACGTGGAGGAAAGCAGCTGCCTGCACTCTGGCCTCCTCCACACAGCTTCAGCTGTCACTTGGTGGGGGTGTGGGGGGCAGTGAGTGAGCTTTCCACACTCTCACTGGTGCCCACTGGTGCTGTCTGCTGCCCAGACCTTGGCTGACCCAGCTGCTAGCTCATCCCTCACCCCCACCTTCCTGAAACCTTCCCTTTACAAAGAGCTGCTTTCTGGTTCAGTTACTCTTTTGTCAAAGGCATTTTGTTCTGGCTCCCTGTGGTTTGCTGGTTTTATTCTATGAAGCCCTTCAGAATCCTCTCAGTCTCAAAAATATCTTCAGCCTCTCTTCTCCCCTTCCCTTTGATTTATTTTAGCTCACCAAATTTTGGTGCAGATTTGTGTAGTGAAACTTCACCTGTTTCACTGGCTGTCCCCATCAAAGGTAAATCCACTGTGTCCTGCCCCAAGTCCAGCCACAGGCATGACAGAATCAGAGGATAAGAGAATCCACAAGAGGACACAGTCTCAAGCTGTGCCAGGGGAGGTTTAGGCTGGAGGTTAGGAAGAAATTCTTCCCAGCAAGAGAGATTGGGCATTGGGATGTGCTGCCCAGGGAGGTGGTGGAGTCCCCATCACTGGAGGTGTTTAGGAAGAGCCTGGATGGGGTGCTTGGTGCCATGGTTGAGTTGATCAGATGGTGCTGGGGGTGAGGTTGGACTCGATGATGTTGAAGGTCTTTCCCAGCCTGGTTAATTCTATTCTATTCTAAACACAAGGTTGGAAAAGACCTCAGAGCACATCAAGTCCAACCTATCACCCAACACCTCATGAATAACTCAACCATAGCTTTAAGTGCCACATCCAATCCCCTCTGAACTCCTTCACGGACGGTGACTCCACCACCTCCCTGGGCAGCACATCCCAATGGCCAATATCTCTCTCTGGGAAGAACTTTCTCCTCACCTCCAGGCCTAAACCTCCCCTGGCACAACTTGAGACTGTGTCCCTCTTGTTCTGGTGTTGCTTGCCTGGGAGAAGAGACCAACCCCCACCTGGCTACAACCTCCCTTCAAGTAGCTGTAGAGAGCAAGAAGGTCTCCCCTGAGCCTCCTCTTCTCCAGCCTCTCCTCATAGGACTTTTGTAGGTTTTGGGAAGATAGCATTAATAGTTCTTCCCCAGCTTTCCTGTGACCTCAAACCCCTTAGCATCACCAGCAGGCAAGCTCCAAGCTGCTGGGAGTCATATCTGACTCTGGAGTCACCATCACTGGAGGTGTTCAGGAGGAGCCTGGATGAGGCACTTGGTGCCATGGTTGAGTTGATCAGATGGTGTTGGGTGCAAGATTGGACTGGATGATCTTGAAGGTCTTTCCCAGCCTGGTTGATTCTATTCTATTCTATTCTATTCTATTCTATTCTATTCTATTCTATTCTATTCTATTCTATTCTATTTCTATTCTATTCTATTCTATTCTATTCTATTCTATTCTGCTCTGCTCTGCTCTGCTCTGTTCCACAGGGCTGGCTGCTCTCTGGCCTTGTGGATTGCCTTGATTTTTTTGAGGGTAGTGAAAGCTTGCTCAAGTGCATGACTGACTTTGGGTCAAGACATTCAGCCAGTTACAGTCACTTGTCTTAACCCTGCTCATTTCTGTCCCCCCAACAGGCAGCTCAGGAGGCTCCTCAGAATGGCTGCTGGCCTGGAGAAAGCCTGCCACCGCTGCATATCTAAAATTGCCAGCAATGGTAAGGCACTTCTGCTGGTAACCTTCTTCTGCATCTAAGCAGCCCTGTCACTGAGCCAGGTGTAGAAAAGAACTAAGATGATATCAGCTTGCAGTGAATCTTCCCCTGAAGTGTCCATTCTCTTTCCTCCCTTCTGCTGTATTTCCTTTCCTAGGCACTTCCTGGGCACTGATGGCACACACACAAGAGTAACTCTACCCCACCAGCACCTGCCTGCTGGAGTGTTTGCACTGCAGCAGAGCAGTGTAAAATGCCAAACAAGTACAAACACTGCCAAGTACCTAAATATGGGCTGCAGCAGACTGCCTCAGCAAGAGAGAGTATTTGGGTTTGGTTTCAAGTGGTCCCTTGTATGCAGCCCAGCAGAAGTGCCTGCAGGGAAAGACCCCCCTGGTATGGAGCAGGCAGCACAGCCAGCCTGGGAGCAAAGTGCCCCAGGAGGGATTCCTGAAAAGCAAAGCTGCTGCCAGCCTGTGTGATGGCATGTGCACAAGAGGTGGAGGACAGAGTACGGTCAGGAATAGCTCCTCTTTCACCCAGAGACATTTGGAAACAGGGTCTTCTTCCCTCTGCTTGCCCATGCCCTGGCACAACAGACACCACAGTTGCAGGCAGCCCTCAGATGCAGGCAGCCCTCAGAAGTGGCCACTTGTTGTGAGTAGGAAGCACCAGTTATGTGCAGAGAGGGACCTGGGGGTGCTGGTTGATGGTAGGCTGAACATGAGCCTGCAGTGTGCCCAGGCAGCCAAGAGGGCCAATGGCATCCTGGCCTGCATCAGGAAGAGTGTGGCCAGCAGGAGCAGGGAGGTCATTCTGCCCCTGGACACTGCACTGGTTAGGCCACACCTGAGTCCTGTGTCCAGTTCTGGGCCCCTCAGGTTAGGAAGGAGGTTGAGGTGCTGGAAGGTGTCCAGAGAAGAGCAACAAAGTTGGTGAGGGGTTTGGAGCACAGCCCTGTGAGGAGAGGCTGAGGGAGCTGGGGTTGCTCAGCCTGGAGAAGAGGAGGCTCAGGGGAGACCTTCTTGCTCTCTACAACTCCCTGAAGGAGGTTGTAGCCAGGCAGAGGTTGGTCTCTTCTCCCAGGCAGCCAGCACCAGCACAAGAGGACACAGTCTCAGGCTGTGCCAGGGGAGATTTAGGCTGGAGGTTAGGAGGAAGTTCTACACAGAGAGAGTGATTGCCCATTGGAATGGGCTGCCTGGGGAGGTGGTGGAGTCACCATCCCTGGAGGTGTTGAGGAGGAGCCTTGCTGGGGTGCTTGGTGCCATGGGTTAGTTGTTTAGGTGGTGTTGGATTGGTTGATGGGTTGGACACGATGATCTTGAAAGTCTCTTCCAACCTGGTTTGGTTTATTCTATTCTATTCTAATGTGAATGGAGGTCTGGACGCACTGCCTTCATAAACCCTGATTTTCCCATCCAGGGTAGAGGATGCAGAGGAGTGCAATGAGCTGACAGCTCTCAGGCTGGGTAAACAGTCTGGTTCTTGCCGTTGAGGAGCAACACAGCAGAAAGCTGACCTGGGCTGGGGGCTGTGGAAGCTACATGAAGAGGCACAGGAGGCACATGCTCCAGGAGCAGGTTTTGTAAGACCAGGGGAGCAGTGCTCTTGGCAGGAGATTAAAATCCAAGGGGTTTAAAGCAGCTTACTCCCCACTGACTGCTGCTGCTTTTCACTCTGAGCTGCAAGAGCCTTTGGCTTTCACTCCTAGGAGGTAGCAATTTCTGATTTCTAATTCCACTCCCAAGAGGAGAAGAAAAACCCTTGGCCACTCATCATGATTGATACTTCACCCACACTAATTGCTGCTCTTGCCAGCCTAGGGCTCTTACCTTGGGGTCTTTTGTACTCCTGCTTTTTGCCTCAGTTGGAAAGTTCCCAAAGCTCAGAACAAACCTTCAGTAATGATTAAGTCTCTTAACTCCACCAAGCTTTACAACCCTTCAGAGAAAACTGAGCCCATGGGGACAGACAGCCCTGGCTCTTGAGTCCAGAGAAGGGCAACGAAGTTGGTGAGGGGTCTGGAACACAGCCCTGTGAGGAGAGGCTGAGGGAGCTGGGGTTGCTTAGCCTGGAGAAGAGGAGGCTCAGGGGTGACCTTATTGCTGTCTACAACTACCTGAAGGGAGGCTGTAGACAGGCAGAGGTTGGTCTCTTCTCCCAGGCAGCCAGCACCAGAACAAGAGGACACAGTCTCAGGCTGTGCCAGGGGAGGTTTAGGCTGGAGGTTAGGAGGAAGTTCTACACAGAGAGAGTGATTGCCCATTGGAATGGGCTGCTGGGGAGGTGGTGGAGTCACCATCCCTGGAGGTGTTCAGGAGGAGACTTGATGGGGTGCTTGGTGCCATGGGTTAGCTGTTTGGGTGGGTTGGATTGGTTGATGGGTTGGACAGGATGATCTTGAAGGTCTCTTCCAACCTGGTTTGGTTTATTCTAAATACAGGTTTATTTTATTCTGGCCTGCATTCAGTCCTGCTCAAAGGCACCTGGCACAGGCAAGTAAGGAGAGGACATTGTCTGCCCCACTTGTTCCTGTTCATCATTGCCCCAGGGGAAAGGAGGGATGAGGAGTGATGAGCACTGAAGGGTGTGGAGCATGCAGTGCTCTCATTAAACCCCAATCAGCCCCAGGGAGCAGGACTGGGCTGGTTGGGCTCCCTCATAGCTCACAGGGAGAATGTGCAGGGGGTGGCTGAGCCTGTTGGGGGATATCACAACCGAAGGGAAAGGCAGAGTGGTGTTTTCTCTGAGCTGAGCTCCCACAGGTTACAAGCAAAATGTCTCTGCTCCCTGTTGGTATTGAATTGCCACTGGGACTTCAATGAGAGAAAATGAGCTCTCTGGAGTTTGAAAGGGGAGGATTAGTTTTGATCTCTGTGTTGTTTGACACCAGGAGCATCCTCCTCCCAGATACCCACAGAGCTACCTGTGAGTGAGGCAGCTCAGAAGTGCTGGCCCAGGAAACTCATTATCTCTAGGTTTTCATTAGAGTGAAGTTCAAAATCAGCTCAGCTTTACCTATGGCTCAGCCAGTGCATCCCAAACTGATCTTCTGTCCATTGAGATGCAAACCCTCCTGAAGCTCACTGACACCTTTTCACTTTTCCTCATAATCCTGTGGGTGATTTTGCAAAGAGCCTTTCAGCACAGCCCCACATTTGTAGCCATGCTCTCATGACACTTACATGACCCTCTCTGTACCTGTGTGGCCTTTAAAACATTCTTTTCACCCTTGGGGTAGCAACTGAAGTTCAGAACATTAGGGCAGTCCTCAATTAACTGACTGGAAAAAAACACCAAGCAGCCAAATCCACTGCTCTGGGCACACTGCAAAGCACAGTGGTGGTTCCTGGGTGCTTTATGCAACACCTAAATCTTGTGTCAAAATTACATCTAGGAATGGGGCCAAATCCAGAACCTAAACCAGGGCACACCTGTAGAGTAGGATAGGATAGGATAGGATAGGATAGGATAGGATAGGATAGGATAGGATAGGATAGGATAGGATAGGATAGGATAAGAGAAGAGAGAAGAGAAGAGAGAGAGAAGAGAAGAGAAGAGAAGAGAAGAGAAGAGAAGAGAAGAGAAGAGAAGAGAGAGAAGAGAAGAGAAGAGAAGAGAAGAGAAGAGAAGAGAAGAGAAGAGAAGAGAAGAGAAGAGAAGAGAAGAGAAGAGAAGAGAAGAGAAGAGAAGAGAAGAGAAGAGAAGAGAAGAGAAGAGAAGAGAAGAGAAGAGAAGAGAAGAGAAGAGAAGAGAAGAGAAGAGAAGAGAAGAGAAGAGAAGAGAGAGAGAAGAGAAGAGAAGAGAAGAGAATTAACCAGGTTGGAAAAGACCTTTGAGATCATCAAGTCCAAGCTGTCACCCAACACCATCTGATCAACTGAACCATGGCACCAAGTGCCTCATCCAGGCTCTTCCTAAACACCTCCAGGGATGGTGACTCCACCACCTCCCTGGGCTCCAATGATGATGACTCTCTTGGTGAAGAACTTTCTCCTCACCTCCAGCCTAAACTTCCCCTGGCACAGCTTGAAACTGTGTCCCTCTTGTTCTGGTGCTGCTTGCCTTGAGAAGGGACCAACCCCCACCTGGCTACAACCTCCCTTCAGGGAGTTGGAGAGAGCAAGAAGGTCTCCCCTGAGTCTCCTCTTCTCCAGGCTAAGCAACCCCAGCTCCCTCAGCCTCTCCTCACAGGGCTGTGCTCCAAACCCCTCCCCCAGCTTTGTTGCCCTTCTCTGGACACCTTCCTGCAGCTCAACATCTTTCCTAAACTGAGGGGCCCAGAACTGGACACAGGACTCAAGGTGTGGCCCTAACCAGTGCAGTGTACAGGGGCAGAATGACCTCCACTGGCTCCTGCTGGCCACACTCTTCCTGATGCAGGCCAGGATGCCATTGGCCTTCTTGGCCACCTGGGCACACTGCTGCCTCATGTTCAGCCTACTCTCAACCAGCACCCCCAGGTCCCTCTCTGCCTGGCTGCTCTCAGCCCTCTGAGCCCAGCCTGTAGCACTGCCTGGGGGTTGTTGTGACCAGAGTGCAGCACCTGGCACTCAGATGTGTGAATTCCCAATGTTAAATGTGTTAAATCTCAGTGTTCCCCCGGGGCAGCCAGAGGGAGTGCTGTGAAGATACACCTGGAGCTGTTTCTCCTCATGCAGATAAACACTGAGGTCACTGCAGGACTTGTTTGGAAGCTCATCTCCTTTTTATTTGCTTTTCTTTACTGAGGTATCTGAGAGGCTGTAGAACAAGCAACATTTGAGAGTGATCTTAATGTGCACCTCAGGTAATTTATTGCTGTATTTATTGTTAGAGAGCTTGTCACACACTCTACTGAGCAGGTTGAGCCACAGCCATTATTAGCATGCTTGCCCAAGGAAGTGGGTAGGCTGAGATTCACACTCACAAATCACTCCTGGAAATCCCATGGGGACCCTTCTTACCTGGAAAGAAAGTCACTTTTCTCTCTCTTCAAAGTAAACAGGGGCAGCTTGAGCTGATTTGGAGCTTACAATAGTACCATAGTATCAGTCAGGGGTGGAAGGGACCACAAGGATCATCCAGCTCCAACCCCCCCTGCCATGGGCAGGGACACCCCACACTACATCAGCCTGGCCACAGCCTCAGCCAGCCTGGCCTTAAACACCTCCAGGGACAGGGCCCCAACCACCTCCCTGCACAACCCATTCCAGGGCTTCACCACTCTCCTGGGGAAGAACTTCCTCCTCCCCTCCAGCCTCAATCTCCCCACCTCCAGCTTCATTCCATTCCCCCTAGTCCTAGCACTGCCTGAGATCCTGAGCAGTCCCTCCCCAGCCTTCCTGGAGCCCCCTTCAGATCCTGGAAGGCCACAATGAGGTCACCTGGGAGCCTTCTCTTCTGCAGACTGAACAGCCCCAACTCCTTCAGTCTGTCCTCACAGGAGAGGTGCTCCAGCCCTCTGCTCATCCTCCTGGCCCTGCTCTGGACACCTTCCAGCACCTCCACATCCCTCAAGTGCTTGGAACAATCATGGAGGCAAAAATCAATCTGAGGAGCCCAGAGGTGAATCGGTGTCACACCCAGTCCTGCCTCCAGAGCTGTCCCACCTGCCAGATGGCAGCTCAGCTGCTGCATGCCCTGAGGCCATCCGTGCACACAGCCAGGGATAGAGAGCAAGGGAGGACCAGAGGGAGGAGAGCTGCAGTGTAGGGCCACAGCTATGGAAGGCATACTGGCACAGGCATCAGATGGGAGAGGCTGTGCCATACAGCTGCAGTGTATAGGATGATTTTCCTGGGGACACCCCGGGCAGGAGTACCTCAGACAAACAGCAGCTTTAGCTGACCCTCCTGCTGGCAGGAGACACCAAATCTGCACTCCCTGATCTGAGTTTTGTGCCCATGGATATCAAGGAATGTGCAGGATACGCAGCCACTTGTTCTCCTCTTCCTCTGGTGTGATGCCAGACAGGAATTCTTCCCTTCCCCCATTGCTCAGCACATCAAGACTCGCCTGCTAATGCCAGAGCAGAGCTTTACCAGTGCAGTACCATGAGCTGCCCTGATACAGAGCAGGGGGCTCCCCTGCCTGGTGCCCTGACAACAGCTCCACAGGGCAGGTGTCCTTCTTAGCCATGCCTGGAGATGCTTCTTTCCCCGTGTTGTGTTTGCAGAGACCACCAGCCCTCGCGGTTAAGTTGTCCCGGGAGCGGCTCCACAGGGGCTGCTCTGGGCAGCCTGTGAGGCGATATCGCTGATTAGCGATGTCACAAACCCTGCGTGGGAGACAGCAGCGCCCCCTGCAGGGCTGTGAGACAGCAGCTCCCTCTGCAGAGCTGTGAGACAGCAGCGCCCTCTGCAGGGCTGTGAGACAGCAGCGTCCCCTGCTGGGCTGTGAGACAGCAGCGCCCGCTGCAGGGCTGTGAGACAGCAGCGTCCCCTGCTGGGCTGTGAGACAGCAGCGCCCCCTGCAGGGCTGGGAGACAGCAGCGCCCGCTGCAGGGCTGTGAGACAGCAGCGCCCCCTGCAGAGCTGTGAGACAGCAGAGTCCTCTGCAGGGCTGTGAGACAGCAGCGTCCTCTGCAGGGCTGTGAGACAGCAGAGTCCCCTGCAGGGCTGTGAGACAGCAGCGCCCTCTGCAGGGCTGTGAGACAGCAGCGCCCTCTGCAGGGCTGTGAGACAGCAGCGTCCCCTGCAGGGCTGTGAGACAGCAGCGTCCTCTGCAGAGCTGTGAGACAGCAGCGCCCTCTGCAGGGCTGTGAGACAGCAGCGCCCTCTGCAGGGCTGTGAGACAGCAGAGTCCCCTGCAGGGCTGTGAGACAGCAGCGTCCCCTGCAGGGCTGTGAGACAGCAGCGCCCCCTGCAGGGCTGTGAGACAGCAGAGTCCCCTGCAGGGCTGTGAGACAGCAGCGTCCCCTGCTGGGCTGTGAGACAGCAGCGCCCCCTGCAGGGCTGGGAGACAGCAGCGCCCGCTGCAGGGCTGTGAGACAGCAGCGCCCCCTGCAGAGCTGTGAGACAGCAGAGTCCTCTGCAGGGCTGTGAGACAGCAGCGTCCTCTGCAGGGCTGTGAGACAGCAGCGTCCCCTGCAGGGCTGTGAGACAGCAGCGCCCCCTGCAGGGCTGTGAGACAGCAGCGTCCCCTGCAGGGCTGTGAGACAGCAGCGCCCCCTGCAGGGCTGTGAGACAGCAGCGTCCTCTGCAGGGCTGTGAGACAGCAGAGTCCCCTGCAGGGCTGTGAGACAGCAGCGCCCTCTGCAGGGCTGTGAGACAGCAGCGTCCCCTGCAGGGCTGTGAGACAGCAGCGTCCCCTGCAGGGCTGTGAGACAGCAGCGCCCCCTGCAGGGCTGTGAGACAGCAGAGTCCCCTGCAGGGCTGTGAGACAGCAGCGCCCTCTGCAGGGCTGTGAGACAGCAGAGTCCCCTGCAGGGCTGTGAGACAGCAGCGTCCCCTGCAGGGCTGTGAGACAGCAGCGCCCCCTGCAGGGCTGTGAGACAGCAGAGTCCCCTGCAGGGCTGTGAGACAGCAGCGCCCTCTGCAGGGCTGTGAGAAGCAGAGTCCCCTGCAGGGCTGTGAGACAGCAGCGCCCTCTGCAGGGCTGTGAGACAGCAGCGTCCCCTGCAGGGCTGTGAGACAGCAGCGCCCTCTGCAGGGCTGTGAGACAGCAGCGTCCCCTGCAGGGCTGTGAGACAGCAGCGCCCTCTGCAGGGCTGTGAGACAGCAGAGTCCCCTGCAGGGCTGTGAGACAGCAGCGTCCCCTGCAGAGCTGTGAGACAGCAGCGCCCTCTGCAGGGCTGTGAGACAGCAACATCCTCTGCAGGGCTGTGAGACAGCAGTGCCCTCTGCAGGGCTGTGAGACAGCAGCGCCCTCTGCAGGGCTGTGAGACAGCAGCGTCCTCTGCAGGGCTGTGAGACAGCAGCGTCCCCTGCAGGGCTGTGAGACAGCAGCGCCCTCTGCAGGGCTGTGAGTCAGCAGCGCCCTCTGCAGGGCTGTGAGACAGCAGCGTCCCCTGCAGGGCTGTGAGACAGCAGCGTCCCCTGCAGAGCTGTGAGACAGCAGCGCCCCCTGCAGAGCTGTGAGACAGCAGCGCCCTCTGCAGGGCTGTGAGACAGCAGCGCCCTCTGCAGGGCTGTGAGACAACAGCGCCCCCTGCTGGGCTGTGAGACAGCAGCGTTCCCTGCAGGGCTGTGAGACAGCAGCGCCCCCTGCAGGGCTGTGAGTCAGCAGCGCCCTCTGCAGGGCTGTGCGCCCTGCGGCAGACACCATTTCTCGAGCAATTTGCCTGAGGACCAGAACGGGGCAGCACAACCCAGACAAAGCCAGAGGGGAGGCGGAGGGGGAGGGGAGGTGTCCCGGCTGAGGAGCATTTCGGTGGAACCCCCACACGTTTCGGGGGAAACAGGCTTGGGTGCTGCTAGCTGCATTGGAAGCGACTGCATAGCCCTGCCGGTTGTGTAGTCGATTGTTGAGAGCCTCGCTTTGTTAAACACGGATCTGGAAGCCTTCCCAGACTGTGCATCTGCCCCTCCAATTCGAGACCTAAGCGGCTGTGGTTGAATGGGGAGATAATGAGTAAATACATTCCCAGCGACTGCCTTGGGAGGGGAATTAATGAACCATTATCTTCTCCTCTTGAGCTCCAAGTGCTCCCTATCTCCATTTCTCCCCTCCAAAATCAAGCTATTGGTAGATGCTAGACACAGCCAAGCGCCGACACCTGCGTGCCAGATGTGCAGCACCACATACACGTGGTACAGAGCTTGCTGCAGCATCCCTCCCCGGGGGCCAGACAGACCATGTGCTGCACGATTAAGAAATGACATGATGCCTTCTCCTACCAGGCTCCTGAGCACTTGCCTGTGCAGCAAGAGCAGGAGCAGGAGGCTGCTATGAAGCTGCAGGCAGAGGAGTGATGTTGCTCTGAGACCTGCACCCCAGTGGCAGCACTTCTGGCAATGTCAGGCAGTCAGTGCGACTCCTGCAGATCTGAACTGCACTCATTTGGGATATCAGGGATATGAGCTGCTCAGGCTGTGGGCACCATTTGCAGGTGATGCTCATGGGTGTGTTGGAAGCCCAACTCAGCTACACCACCACTGCTTCTGAGCATGAAAATAGCAGTCTAGATAATGTAGCGACAAGATCACCTGGCATGGAACGTGACGTGTGGTGGACAGGGACACCCTAAGCCGAGCTGCTCTAATGAGAGGCTGTCAGCCTTTGAAAGGGCTTAGTTGAGTGTGGGACACTGTTTAAGCAGAGGAAGAGTTTCTGTTCTGTACAGCATTCAAGAGACAGAAGAGCAAGAATTGTCTGTGAGAGAGACTGGCCGACAGGGAGAGGAGGAGGGGGTAGCACAAAGGAACAGAATTGCTTTCATGGGCTCAAAACACCTTCAGTCTCTGCCAGTTCATAGAGATAACAAACATGCTGCTTCTGAGGAAGAAAGGTGTCTCTCAAGCACTGAAGTGTAAGATCCTCTGCTGCAGGGGAAGCACCAGCAGCCTGTGGGGGATGGTGTGCTGCCATGGAAAGCACCTGCCACTCAGACTAAGCCTGGTGGATCTGCCCGGAATGTTGATGCTGCTCCCATGTCCTCCCAGTTGCTCCTCCTGAAAAATGGAGGCAAAGTCATTTGCCTTTTCCTCCGAGGCGCCCTGAGGGTGATGTTTTGGCGGTGCTGCAGAGTCTCTCAGAGAGGCACAGCACACAGGGTGCTGGCAGCATCCCCGCTCCTGGGAGGCGAGGGGGACGGCATTCTCCTTGCAGAGGTTGCGGTTCTCTGGCATGGGGAACTGCATGACACAGATTGCCTGAGGGAAGGCTGGCTCCAAGCCAACCCATTCTTTTCATAAGCCTCCGAGGAGACATCCAAGGAGACATCCTACTCCTTTTCTTATCCGTGCCCTTCTCAGCCTCTCAGCAATCTATGCCACCTCTGCTCATGGCCCTTTTGCCTCCTTGGGCATCGACTGGCAAATCGAGCCTCTGGCAGAAGTGCTCTGCAGGAACACTTGCCACACAATGCCCTCGCTGTGTTTTACTTGCATTTTGCAGGGCAGTGTTCCACTTTCACAGTGCTGAGTGTCTGTGATTAGGCACAGAGGTGCCAGCTCACACTGTCCTTGGTGCCATTGTTTTTGACGGTCTGCAGAGGTAAGCATTCACCTTCTGCAGCACCAGGCTGTGCTGGGAGAGCACCAGGACACAGAAACAGCAGCAGCTCTCTGGGAGCAACTGCTCACCTTGGATCCACTCATTGGTGGGAACACTGTGTGCACCCTCTGAGAGCATCCTCCCATGCAGTTTCAGTTGATCTAGCCCAGTGGTGAGGGCTCATTCCTTGCAGCAGGGCTGCTGGCTTTGTGTCTACAAGCTGAGCTGGGCCAAGGGAGTTAGAGCAGCCAGCAACTGTTTGCAGTTTATTTAGCTATCACTGAAAACTGAGTGGAATGGCACTGGAGCTGCTATTTGCTTAGCAAACAGATATGGCTCATCAGTTGCCATGGATTAGCTGATGCAACACTACTTGTCACTGCCCAGTCACCTGGCAGTGCCCCTAAAACTGATGCAGGCTAAGCCACGGGCCAGAAGTAGAAGCACAAAAGCACTTGGAGTCTGTCTTTGGTATTCCAGGCATACAAGACCTAGCAATGGATGAGAACATTGAGCACTGGGAGAGTGATAAACCATTTGCTGGTCCCATCATTGGAAGAGCTGCACCACAATCATGGTATTCCCATGCCACTGTGTAAGGAAGACTGGTCAGCTGCTAGAGGTTCATCTTCACAATGGAGACAGAGGAGCCCTGTAAACCTTTACTCAAATAAAGGGAGAGTCCATGGGGCAGATCCCTGGGGGGTCTCTCAAATGGCTGGAAGGTGCAGCTTCCATTTCATCCTAAATCCCTGGAGGCAAATTTCCCTCTGCCTTTCCCCATTGGCTGAGGTACTCAGAGTTTACAGTCTTCCCCATATGCCTGCTGCATGTGCCTCTTTACATGCAGCCCCACCTGCACCAAGCATGGTATCTTCATTTAAAATGGGCTCCTCCCTTCTCTGAGTGGAGATGTTAACACACAGTAGCCTTTTTAGCCTGCACTCTGTCCTGAAAGTTGAGAAGTTCAGGCTGTTTTCAGTATCTGCTGCCTCTGGGGAGCACCCTGCTGAGTTACAGCAAGACCCCAGGGCAGGCACGTAGCAGAGGCCCTCTTTATTACATATAACACAGGTAAAGTTTAGGAAAGATGTTGAGCTGCTGGAAGGTGTCCAGAGAAGGGCAACAAAGCTGGGGAGGGGTCTGGAGCACAGCCCTGTGAGGAGAGGCTGAGGGAGCTGGGGTTGCTTAGCCTGGAGAAGAGGAGGCTCAGGGGAGACCTTCTTGCTCTCTCCAACTCCCTGAAGGGAGGTTGTAGCCAGGTGGGGGTTGGTCTCTTCTCCCAGGCAACCAGCACCAGAACAAGAGGACACAGTCTCAAGCTGTGCCAGGGGAGGTTTAGGCTGGATGTTAGGAAGAAGTTCTTCCCAGAAAGAGAGATTGGCCATTGGGATGTGCTGCCTGGGGAGGTGGTGGAGTCCCCATCCCTGCAGGTGTTTAGGAAGAGCCTGGATGAAGCACTTGGTGCCATGGTTGAGTTGTTTAGATGCTGTTGGGTGATAGGTTGGACTGGATGATCTCAAAGGTCTCTTCCAACCTGGTCTGGTCTAATCTATTCTTATCTATTCTATTCTATTCTCATCTATTCTATTCTATTCTATTCTATTCTATTCTATTCTATTCTATTCTATTCTATTCTATTCTATTCTATTCTATTCTATTCTATTCTATTCTATTCTATTCTATTCTATTCTATTCTATTCTATTCTATTCTACTCTATTCTATTCTTATGGTGGACTGCTTGGTTTCTTTAGGTGGACTGCTTCATTTGCAAGGACACCACCCACCTTAATCCTGTTAACAGCATTTCATGTCACACAACTCTATGGATAAGCAGCATCTGTAGAGCTGATTTCTGGCCTTCAACCAGCCCAGATAACACCATCCTTCTCTTCTTATCCACAGCGTGCTTCATCTTTGGGCTCCTCGCTTTCCTTGCCTTGCCACTCTCCATGGCTTTTATAGGTAAGTTGACTATTAAAGCAATTTAAAACCAGGGACTTCCCAGCACTGTGGAGCAGGTTACACACCTGGCAGGAGAAAGGAGTTGGGAAACTGAAAGTTTTCAGCCACTGGACCTGTGTGGTACTTGAGCTTCAGGCACAATCCCAGCCCACGTTGCATGGCAGAGAGGAAGCAGTGAGCCTGCAGTGTGCCCAGGCAGCCAGGAGGGCCAATGGCATCCTGGCCTGCATCAGGAACAGTGTGGCCAGCAGGAGCAGGGAGCTCATTCTGCCCCTGGACACTGCACTGGTTAGGCCACACCTCGAGTGCTGTGTCCAGTTCTGGGCTCCTCAGTTTAGGAAGGAGGTTGACTTGCTGGAAGGTGTCCAGAGAAGGTCAACAAAGTTGGTGAGGGGCTTGGAGCACAGCCCTGTGAGGAGAGGCTGAGGGAGCTGGGGTTGCTTAGCCTGGAGAAGAGGAGACTCAGGGGAGACCTTCTTGCTCTCTCCAACTCCCTGAAGGGAGGTTGGAGCCAGGCAGAGGTTGGTCTCTTCTCCCAGGCAACCAGCACCAGAACAAGAGGACACAGTCTCAGGCTGCACCAGGGGAGGTTTAGGCTGGAGGTTAGGAGGAAGTTCTACCCAGAGAGAGTGATTGCCCATTGGAATGGGCTGCCTGGGGAGGTGGTGGAGTCACCATCACTGGAGGTGTTCAGGAGGAGATTGATGGGGTGCTTGGTACCATGGGTTAGTTGGTTGGGTGGTGTTGGATAGGTTGGACATGATGATCATGCAGGTCTCTTCTAGCCTGGTCTGGTCTGGTCTGGTCTGGTCTGGTCTGGTCTATTCTATTCTATTCTATTCTATTCTATTCTATTCTATTCTATTCTATTCTATTCTATTCTATTCTATTCTATTCTATTCTATTCTATTCTATCCTGTCCTGTCCTGTCCTGTCCTGTCCTGTCCTGTCCTGTCCTATGCTTGCATTCTGTTTGCCTTCACTCCCCCCCAGTGTGTCTTGCCTCGGTGCAGGGCTCTGTCTGTGGGAGGAAGCTCAGGATCTGACACATGAGGAGATTTCACTAATCTGAATCACTCTGCATTAACTGCACTGCAGAAGTCTTAGGAGAGTGGTGCTGGAAGGGATGATGTGGGTTGCTGTTTCTCCATCTTTATGGAAGTGGGACCCTGGGGTTTGGCTGCTCTGTCTCTGCATAACCCCTCCAAGGCTGGATTTCTGAGTAGCATTTCAGGATCAAATATTTAAGAAAGGAAAGAAAAAATCCTTTGAGCAGCAGAATTTTATACAGTTTTGAACTGCATGAAGCTCTTCCCCCCCCCCCCCCCCAGCATCACCTTTCCCTTACCATCAGCATGGATAGGGGTTTTTACTGAGCACTTTCTAGCACTTCACTGCTCCCTTTGGGCCTTGCAATCCCCCCTTGAGCAACACCAGCAGAGGCACCAGCCCACCTCCACTGCAGACAGGCTTGATGCTCACAGCATCCCTGACAGAAGTCTGACTTGCCCTTGCCCAAGGAAATTCCACAGCTTCCCAGCGAGCCTATTGCAGCATTTCACTGCTCTCACAGACAAAATATTTTCCTCCTTATCCAACCTAAATCTTCCCCTGGGCAAATGAAACAGCTTACTGCCTGTCCTCCCCACCGTGGTCACACAGACAGATTGGTTCCCATCCTACTCAAAAGCACCTCTGAGCTGTGTGAAGGATACTAGTCTAACACCACTTCACCTTCCACCCCCCAGCCCCCCACCCCCTGAGATTGCAAACACTTGCTTTTTTCCACCCTGACCTCACAGGTCACTGTTTCTGTAGGTTTTTGAGGCAGTTTTGCCTCCCTCGTTTGGCCTCCACCCAATGTAACTACAGTTTTCCCCTAAACAATTAAATATGGAACACAGGACTGCAGATGAGACCTGTGGAACAAGCAGTGCAGAATAATACAGAACAGAGAACTAACCAGGCTGGAAAAGACCTCAGAGATCATCAAGTCCAACCTATCACCCAACACCATCTGATCAACCCAACCATGGCACCAAGTGCCTCAGCCAGGCTCTCCCTAAACACCTCCAGGGATGCTGACTCCACCACCTCCCTGGGCAGCACATCCCAATGGCCAATCTCTCTTGCTGGGAAGAATTTCTTCCTCACCTCCAGCCTAAACCTCCCCTGGCACAGCTTGAGACTGTGTCCTCTTGTTCTGGTGCTGGTTGCCTGGGAGAAGAGACCAACCCCCACCTGGCTACAACCTCCCTTCAGGGAGTTGGAGAGAGCAAGAAGGTCTCCCCTGAGCCTCCTCTTCTCCAGGCTAAGCAACCCCAGCTCCCTCAGCCTCTCCTCGCAGGGCTGTGCTCCAGACCCCTCCCCAGCTTTGTTGCCCTTCTCTGGACACCTTCAAGTCTCTCAACCTCCTTCCTAAACTGAGGGGCCCAGAACTGGACACAGGACTCAAGGTGTGAGTCCTGAGCAGTGCTGAGCACAGGGCAGGATGAGCTCCCTGCCCCTGCTGGCCACACTGTTCCTGCAGGATTCCTGTGAAGGCACTTCAAAATGAAAGATGCTCTCTCTGCATCAGCTCATTGCTCCAGTTTAGCTTCTGGTGCATTTGGAGCCCAGATGGTTTTTGGTTCTGTGGCTCCTTATCAGACATTTCTCATTTTTTGTTTACATCCAAGTTTTCTCTCCTATCCACAGAATTCAGCTTTATCAGCTGTCACCTGGGAGATTTCTGGATGTCTTTTACCTGTGTTGCCAGATCACTGTGAATTTTAAGTCATGTCCTCAAGAGCCCTTACAATCATTTAAGATGGGTGTTCTTGAGGAGTTGTTCACCTTGAAAGATGGTGCAAATGAATTCCACATGCAGATCATGGAGCCATAGAATCAGTCAGGTTGGAAAAGACCTCAGAGATCATCAAGTCCAACCTGTCACCCAACACCTCATGACTAACCAAACCATGGCTCCAAGTGCCACATCCAATCCCCTTCTGAACACCTCCAGGGATGGGGACTCCACCACCTCCCTGGGCAGCACATCCCAGGGGCCAATTACTCTTTCTGGGAAGAACTTTCTCCTCACCTCCAGTCTAAACCTCCCCTGGCACAGCTTGAGACTGTGTCCTCTTGTTCTGGTGCTGGTTGCCTGGGAGAAGAGACCAACCCCCACCTGGCTACAACCTCCCTTCAGGGAGTTGGAGAGAGCAAGAAGGTCTCCCCTGAGTCTCCTCTTCTCCAGGCTAAGCAACCCCAGCTCCCTCAGCCTCTCCTCACAGGGCTGTGTTCCAAACCCCTCCCCAGCCTTGTTGCCCTTCTCCAGACGTGTCCAAGTGTCTCAATGTCCTTCCTAAACTGAGGGGCCCAGAGCTGGACACAGGACTCCAGGTGTGGTCTGAGCAGTGCTGGGTACCACGGATGATGTGGCCAAGGTGCATCCTGCCTAGGTTTGGAAGGTATGCAGCTGTAACCCAGCTAAGTGCTGTGTGTTGCCCTTGCCAGCAGTTAAGAGGAATGGGCTTTTCTGGCAGTGAGAGTCCCACAGCCTCTTTCAGACATCTGCATGGGGATGAGATGACTTTTAAGGGAACTGGGACACCCAGCCTGCTGGCACATAGCGTGGGCCAAACCCACCAGAAGGTGTTCAGCTCAAGGCTGGTGCTGTTTGCTTTATCTGGGGCCTTCTGAGTGCCAGTGATGACTGTGGTGGGATTCTGATTAGGATGTTCTAATTAGGAATTAGGGAGGTCTAATGAGGGATTATGGGGCAATTAGGAAGTAGGGAAAGAGACTGAACTGTTACATCTCAACACTGAGGCTCTTAGGCTTATCCATAACTTAAAATTGCTATTTATCCCTTAAGAGGATTTTGGCTTTGGCTTTTCCCCAGGCTGAGCAAGGCTGAGCTCTGGAACAGGGCTGGGAAGGTAGGATTCCAAGTGTGGTAGAGCTTGCATGCACATTGACAGCCAGCCTTCTGGACTCTGGCCTGGAATCTGGCCACTCATCAATACAAGTTCCTAGGAACATTGCATAATAACTTTAAGATCACAGTACCATAGCATCAGTCAGGGTTGGAAGGGGCCACAAGGACCATCCAGTTCCAACCCCCCTGCCATGGGCAGGGACACCCCACACTACATCAGCCTGGCCAGAGCCTCATCCAGCCTGGCCTTAAACACCTCCAGGGCTGGGGCCTCAACCACCTCCCTGCACAACCCATCCCAGGGCTGTCCTATGGAGCACACAGGCCAGGATGCATGGAAAGGACTTAGCAATCTTGCCAAGCTCTAAAACTGTGACAGCATTTGAGCCACAGATATTTTAGTCACATTCCCAACCTTTCCTGCTAGAGATAAATTTCATTCCTTTTTGGTTTTTTTAGCTTTGTTTTCCCTCTAAACACTTCAAGAATAGATAACCATGGAAGGACCTCACAGGCTTTTTGGGGCTTTATTCTATTTTTCACATGTTTATTTGTTTATTGAAGCTCTGGGCTAGTGAAGAATTGCTCTCACTAGCACATTCCTGTGTGCTGTCCAGACTACCTTTGTATACAGCGCTCCCCAGGGCTAGCTAAATCACACTGGGCAGCTGATGACCTTGTTTTCCCAGCAGGCACTCTAAATCTCCCCCCCATTCAAATGTAACCCAGTACTGCTCCTCGTGCCTGCATGTCCATCCCTACTGCTGTGTTTATAAAGTCACTGTCACCCCTGTCACCTCCTCTTTGGCTGCCCTGTCTGCCTGCAATATTGCCCCAGAATCTACAGGGTACCACTGCCTCTCAGTCAAACCCTTCCCCAGACTGACTGCTGTCATTCTGCCCTGTGCTCAGCACTGCTCAGGCCACACCTGGAGTCCTGTGTCCAGTTCTGGGCTCCTCAGTTTAGGGAAGATGCTGAGCTGCTGGAAGGTGTCCAGAGAAGGGCAACAAAGCTGGGGAGGGGTCTGGAGCACAGCCCTGTGAGGAGAGGCTGAGGGAGCTGGGGTTGCTTAGCCTGGAGAAGAGGAGGCTCAGGGGAGACCTTCTTGCTCTCTCCAACTCCCTGAAGGGAGGTTGTAGCCAGGTGGGGGTTGGTCTCTTCTCCCAGGCAGCCAGCACCAGAACAAGAGGACACAGTCTCAAGCTGTGCCAGGGGAAGTTTAGGCTGGAGGTGAGGAGAAAGTTCTTCACTGAGAGAGTCATTGGCCATTGGGATGTGCTGCCCAGGGAGGCGGTGGAGTCCCCATCCCTGGAGGTGTTCAAGAGGGGATTGGATGTGGCACTTGGTGCCATGGTCTAGCCATGAGGTCTGTGGTGACGGGTTGGACTTGATGATCTTTGAGGTGTCTTCCAGCCTTGGTGACACTGTGAGGCTGTGCTATGGAGCTCTGCACTGCAGACATCTATATTGGGACAGATGAGTCTCACTGCCACAGACAGGCTCCAGTGTCTACTGCCAGCAACCTCCTTACACCACCACACACTCCCTTCCCTGAAACTTGCACATCTTTCCCTTTCTAGCAGTGGGTCTTAGAGTTGCCAAGATTCCTGGCTCCATAACAACCAATGCTTTTAGCCTCCAGCAACCCAACTAGCCTGGAAACTTGGGCTTCTGTGGTTTCCTATCAGCTGCCTGGGAAGCTAAAAGAGCTCCAGGAGCTCCCACAGGCACTTGCTCTCTGTATTCAGAGCATCTGACTCAAGAACATGCCACAGTCATGGGACCTAGTGAACAGGGAAGGCCTTGGAGAGGCTTATCAGAATTCCTTCTTCTCCCAAGCAGTTTTGATTTTCACTGAATTTTCTGCTGCTGATGAAATTTTCCTGTCCAGCTCAGCCAGCCATGCAAAGATGGAGTAGTTGAAGCTAATAACCTGTCTTTGTGGCTCCAATCAGCAAAGCTAGAACAGCTAATGCTGCTGCTGCTTTTCTCTCTTCCTTCTGCTTTTTCATAGAATCACAGAGTCAGTCAGGTTGGAAAAGACCTCAGAGATCATCAAGTCCAACCTAGCACCCAACACCTCATGATTACCAAACCATGGCACCAAGTGCCACGTCCAGGCTCTTCCTAAACACCTCCAGGGATGGTGACTCCACCACCTCCCTGGGCAGCACATTCCAATGGCCAATCTCTCTTGCTGGGAAGAACTTTCTCCTCACCTCCAGCCTAAACTTCCCCTGGCACAGCTTGAGACTGTGTCCTCTTGTTCTGGTGCTGGTTGCCTGGGAGAAGAGGCCAACCCCCACCTGGCTACAACCTCCCTTCTTGCTTGTTCATCATCTTCAGCCCTGCAGTGGGAAATGCAACCCCTTGGCAAATTCAGCCCCCTTGTCAGTAGGTGCTGGGTCTAGGCACTGCCCTCCACTTACACTGCCTGCAGTTTCTGTGTGCAGCCTGTTGAACTATTTGATACTTGAGATAACAAACATTGCTTTTTGCTGCTCAGGAATGAAGTTTTTGGAAGACTGCCCAGTTCAGCCACTAATTCCACTCTATCTGCTGGTGGGTGGTGTGATTGGCAGCTTAAAGGTAATGTGCCTTCTGTGTGTGAAAAACACTTTGTGTGACTAGACTTTGCCTTGCTGGCTAAGACATGATGCTGGCTCCAGGCAGTTAAGTGCATGCTGTAGTGAAGAGTGCCATGGAGACTGAACTGTGCTTGTTCCACCACTTGAAGCATCCATCAGTCAATGGGATGCTAATGAGTTCAGCATTGTCCTACATCGTGGTTGTGACTTTCTCCTACATCACAGAACCTGTGCAACCCAGGGAGATTGCTACATAACATAGATGCCTGTGGTGAACGGGGTCCTGTCTCCACAAGCAGTCCTTCAAGCCTCCCAGACCTTTTCCCTGTGTTTCCAGACACAGAAGCTGATCAGACAGTGAAGCTACTCTCCTAGTTCTGGGAATATCACAAAACTCCAGGTGTTTGCACATAGTCCTTCCCAAGTCCCTGGCCAGAAGCAGTGACCATGCAGCTTGCTTTCACAAGAAAAATGTTCTTGCACTACAGCAGGGCTTGTCCACGTAGGCACAGCATTTTCCACCCACAGCTACCTCTCTTCTAGGGGACTTACATCTTCACTGAGTCAGAGACTGGTTTCTTGACAGGTAGAAGCACCTTCCTATCCCTCTTATACCCTGGTCACCATAACGCTGCAGCTGTTGGCTCTAGGATAAAGGATCACCCCCTCGCCACAGTCCCTTTGCAGATGGTCTTAACTGGCTGCCTGTGGGTGGGAAGAGGCTTGTCACAACAGACTGCAGAGCTGCTTTAAGGCTTCTCAGCAGGATTAAGCAGAACTGTTCTTTGCTGTCAAAGGAAGGAAAAGGGGCAGAGCTGAAAGGAAAGCTTCAGAACTGCCCCTGTGGGGCACGAAGGGCTAAGAACAGCAAGTGCTGCCGCTGGAGGGAACGTCTGTATGGGCAGCTTGGCCCATCCTGCATAGCTGACAGGGGCAGCAGCAGCCTGGCACCCAGCCTGCCTTTCCAGGAGCCCAGCACTGGCAAAGCAGACAGAGTAGGCTTGATGGGTCACGGCCTAATGTTTCAGTACAGGCAGCTTGTCCCTTGAAAGGAAATGTGCTAGTCTCTGCCTTGACAGCACTGCACAGTGGAGCCAAAAAGTGCTGCAGGCAAGACCTAGCTGTGTTCCCCTTTGTTTCTAGTCCCTTTTCTTTGCCAGGATAAAAAGAAGGGGGAAAGAATATTCCTCTCAGGTCTCTGCATTCCCTGCAATCTGTCACAGGAGTAACCAAACTGTGTTGGTGGGATATGAATCACCCTCCCGAGGACCTTTGCTCAGGGAGTAACTGGAGGGAAGAAGAAAGTTCTTAATCTTGTTACAAGAAATTTGCTATGCTTTGAGTTCTGCAATCAGATGCTGAGTCATTTGATCACACCAGTGGACTTATCTGTATAATCAAAGGTTCATTCAACAGCAGTTGAGAGCAGATTAGAGAAGAAGTGAAAGGAAAATGTCATGCTAATGAACTGCAGCCTCCATCAAAAAATGTTGATTGTTTCTTAGCTCTTTCTGGCTCAAAGCCTGTTTTTCTCACCCCAAATAATATGGTACTAAGTGGGTCAGTTAATACCCCTGCTGATGTCAAATAATGCCTTGAATTTGGCTTCAGCTGGCAGCAGGAGTGCCTGGCTGCAAGGCAGGCAGTACACGTGGTCAGAATTTGCCTGGCATAACTTGTGTGTCATAATGCTTGATCTGTGGCCAAATCCCACCTGCCTCATCTCTGCTCATCATACTGCACCAGCTCCACTGAGCTGTACCTGTGCTTGACCTCTGAGAGTTGTATGGTCAGAGAATGGGTGTAGGATGAAGCCTGGATGAGTGCTGTTCTGTGACAGGCATGATGTCATGGCAAGTCACTGGCCCAGAGCTGTGGGCTGCTCATCTCTTTCCTTACCACCACCAATCTTTCAAAAGGCAATGGCAACCTGCAGATGTTCACAAAAGCAACTGGACAGCCTCTGGAGAGGCCATAAATCCACTTGGGAGGCTTCTCCAATGCCCTCAAAACCAGTGATCCACTGCCATCTAACCCCATGCCTGTTGCTGAGCTTGGTGAAGTTTGGGTAGGGGCAGCTGCCTAGGCTCTGAGCTCACCTCAAAGCCAATGAGTTGCACAGAACTGCAGGCCAAGCCACAGACCCCCACGAGGAACCTTAGACACACTGGCCAGGTAGGTTTATCCCTTCTGTGTGTTATGAGCCTGCCTGAATGATCAGTTGAGAAGAAGATGCTTTGATGGTTTGAATGGGCACACCATTTTGAGGGCAGAGCTGGGTGTGAAGCTACCCAGTGGAAACTCTGCTTGTCACATGTGGTGGTGCTGGGACTTTAATCTCTGTTCCTCACAAACTGATACCAGGATCTGGGCTAGACAAGTAGCTGGGTTTGTGAACAAGTACTGAATAACTTGTAAACAATCAAGCAGTTTCACAGGGAAGAGCAAGATGATCCTCTTCCCAGATCTCCCAGACCCTCCTGCTCACCCTTGCCTCTAGGAAATGCAGCATATGGACTGAAATAGGAACCAGGCAGAGTATAGATCCAAATGGCTTTCCTTAGCCAGTGTTCTCACCATTAATCACTGACTAATGGAGAAGGGAGAGTGTAAAACGAGAGGTGCTCCTCTCTCTCATTTCAAGCAGGAGAATGAGCACAGAGTACAGCTCCAGGAAAGGGCTGCAGACCCCTGCCTGGACAGCATGGTCCTCCCCATGGCCACTTACACACCCACTTCCTTTATCACAGTATCAGTCAGGGTTGGAAGGGACCACAAGGATCATTCAGTTCCAACCCCCCTGCCATGGGCAGGGACACCCCACACTACATCAGCCTGGCCACAGCCTCAGCCAGCCTGGGCTTAAACACCTCCAGGGACGGAGCCCCAACCACCTCCCTGGACAACCCATTCCAGGGCTTCACCACTCTCATGGGGAAGAACTTCCTCCTCCCCTCCAGCCTCAATCTCCCCACCTCCAGCTTCATTCCATTCCCCCTAGTCCTAGCACTCCCTGAGATCCTGAGCAGTCCCTCCCCAGCCTTCCTGGAGCCCCCTTCAGATCCTGGAAGGCCACAATGAGGTCACCTGGGAGCCTTCTCTTCTCCAGACTGAGCAGCCCCTTACCCTTCTCTCTGGATTTTGCTCCTGCTTGGCAGAGGCAGCTGCCTGTTCAGTAGGTTTCCTAGAATCCCTTTCTAAGGACACAGCTTCTCCACCTGCTCCTCTGCTGGTCCTGGCTGAAGGCAAGAAAATGACACTTAATTGAAGAAAATGTGACAGAATCATTCCAGGTACCTGAAACACTTTGTCAGGGGTTTAGGTTGAAGTCTAGACCCTTCATATTTTCATTTGAGATGATTCACCTATCCAGCCATGGAAAATAGAGTTAGAAGACACAAGTCCACCCACTACAAGGCAGGAACTACTCTGCTTAAGTCATTTAGCAGTTACTCTAATCTCTCCTTAACAGTCTCCAGCGTGGGAGCTGCTGCCATCTCCCTGCACAATCTGTTCTCATGCCTTTCCATGCTTGCCTCTGGAAGGTTTTTATCTCAATACCCAGCCTAAATCTCACTGCTGAATAAACTGCAGGGGGAAACTGCTTTGTTTTCCAGCAGGACCTGCCCCATTTGTGGCTCCTCCCTTTTCTCTTGGGTGATTTTCCCACACTCAGTTTTAACTTGGCCCAAAGGCTGGCAGTGGCCAGAAGGTGCTGAGGCTTCCCACAGCCAATTTACTTATTGCCTTTTTCTCCCCCCGTGCCTCCAGGTGACTCTCCTGCTGTATGACTCAACCAGGATGAGGCAGCTGCTTTCCAAGTCTGTGGTGATTGATGACGACGATGACGACGAGTATCCCTGGAGGCAGAATGCTCACAAGTACTACATCCACCTCACCCTCAGCCTTTTCCTCTTTCTCTGGTTCATCCTTGGGAACTACTGGGTTTTTTCTGTGTACCTGCCAAATTTTATCCCACCTTTCCATCAGCCTCAGGACTACTGTGACAAAACCCTGTACATCTTTGCCGTTGGTGTTCTCGTTCTCAGCCACACTGTTCTCTTTCTCCTTGTCCTTTGCAGCTGTTGCATATATTGCTTTTCCAGGCAAAGGTACTCGTCTGAGGAAGACTAAATGCCACATTAATAAAGTCACAGATGTCTGGGAAAGAGTGCACAACAATTAAGAGGCACTAGTTCAGCCTTGTGTACATCTTTGTTGCGCTGTATCTGTGTGTGGTAGCCACCAACTGCAAGAGGGAGCGGTAAAACACAGCAGCAGCTGGAAATGGCTGAGCTGGAGTGCAGCTCAATCAATGCCAACTGATGCTACAGATGCCAGGGTGCATTCTTGCTGACTTCTACTTTCCCTTTTGAAGTATTGGATGGTCTATCTGGAATAATCTCTTGCAGAGGGCAAGCCCCTCTAACACAACTACATTCTTTCAGCATAGCACATACTTGCCTACACAAATAGCCATGGTGTCCTCCTCACTGGGCTCTGAACACCTCCATGGCCTTGCTGGGGTGTAGCACCATCTCTGCATTGCAGATGAGGGAGCTGAGACAAGGAAATAAAGGGCTGTATTCAGACTGTGGGGGTTGGCCTCTTCTCCCAGGCAACCGGCACCAGAACAAGAGGACACAGTCTCAAGCTGTGCCAGGGGAGGTTTAGGCTGGAGGTGAGGAGAAAGTTCTTCTCAGAAGGAGAGATTGGCCATTGGAATGTGCTGCCCAGGGAGGTGGTGGAGTCACCGTCACTGGAGGTGTTTAGCAAGAGACTGGATGGGGTGCTTGGTGCCATGGTTTAGTTAGTCCTGAGGTGTTGGGTGACAGGTTGGACTTGATGATCTCTGAGGTCTTTTCCAACTTTATTGATTCTATGACTTTGCCAGTGACTCAGGTGTTCACTAGAGACCTATTCAGGGTGCTGTTAGACCAGCCAAGAAGTAGCTATGAGAGCCACATGGGCATGTACAAAAAGCAGTCTGAATCTGGCCTTCAGGTCTCTTTCAAACTTGGATTAGAAAGCATCTCTATCTGACTTTGGTGCTAAAAGAGATTGTCTGAACATATCCATACATATATATAGGTATATATATGTGTGTGTGTGTGTATATATATATATCTCCAATATATTTGAACAGAGCCAAGCCAACATGTCAGTCTTCAGCAGAACAAAAAAGCAAGCTGCTGAGTATGAGATACCATTTCATTTTCCTCATAATCCTGTGGGTGTATTTGCAAAGAGCCTTTCAGCACAGCCCCACATTTGTAGCCATGCTCTCATGACACTTACATGACCCTCTCTGTACCTGTGTGGCCTTTAAAACATTCTTTTCACCCTTGGTGTAGCAACTGAAGTTCAGAACTTTAGGGCAGTCCTCAATTAACTGACTGGAAAAAAACACCAAGCAGCCAAATCCACTGCTCTGGGCACACTGCAAAGCACAGTGGTGGTTCCTGGGTGCTTTATGCAACACCTAAATCTTGTGTCAAAATTACATCTAGGAATGGGGCCAAATCCAGAACCTAAACCAGGGCATGACTGTAGAGTAGAGTAGAGTAGAGTAGAGTAGAGTAGAGTAGAGTAGAATAGAATAGAATAGAATAGAATAGAATTAAGCAGGTTGGAAAAGACCTTTGAGATCATTGAGTCCAACCTATCACCCAACACCATCTAATCAACTCAACCATGGCACCAAGTGCCTCATCCAGGCTCTTCCTAAACACCTCCAGTGATGGTGACTCCACCACCTCCCTGGGCAGCACATCCCAATGGCCAATCTCTCTTGCTGGGAAGAACTTCTTCCTAACATCCAGCCTAAACCTCTCCTGGCACAGCCTGAGACTGTGTCCTCTTGTTCTGGTGCTGGGTGCCTGGGAGAAGAGACCAACCCCCACCTGGCTGCAACCTCCCTTCAGGGAGTTGTAGAGAGCAAGAAGGTCTCCCCTGAGCCTCCTCTCCTCCAGGCTAAGCAACCCCAGCTCCCTCAGCCTCTCCTCACAGGGCTGTGCTCCAGACCCCTCCCCAGCTTTGTTGCCCTTCTCTGGACACCTTCCAGCAACACAACATCTTTCCTAAACTGAGGGGCCCAGAACTGGACACAGGACTCCAGGTGTGGCCTGAGCAGTGCTGAGTGCAGTGCAGAATGGGTGGATTTGTTTGTCCATGTGCTGGTGAATGCAGTGTCCAAGTGCTCTTTCTGCTTTTGCCTGTGTGCATGTCTGTTAACATGGCCAAAAGGAAGGGGCTGCCCTCTATCCAAGCCTGAGGGTGGCCCCAGGCTCAGGAGGAGGATGTGTGGTTTAGGTAATTTTTCTGTTAAAACCACACAGCTGAAGCCTATGATTTTGGAGAAAGCTCAGTAATGCCTGTGGGAGGGTGAGATCCATTGAACAACCTCAGCAGTGTGCTGCAGCTGAACAGGCTCTGCTGGGGAAGCAAGCATCCTTCCTGGGACTTGGGCTGAATACAGCGTGGCATCTGCAGCCACCTTTGTCTCTGTCTCAGAGGCTGCTGCATTGGCAACCAAAGGCACATTTGGGCCACAAGAATTTTCACTCAAGCTCTGGTTGTAAGCACTGTTTGTTTCCAGAAAGCTAAAGAAGGTAGGACAAAGGGTAAAATAATCTGACAAGAGGGCAGCTCCAGTGTCAAAGTTCCCTGCTCTGCAGGAGCCACTCAGGGGGAGTCACAGTCAGGCTGTCCCTGCTCAGCAATCCATGGAATGGGAATGACTAACACTGCTGTCTGCTTGGGCCATGCTCAGTTACATGCAGGGAGATATGACCCATGGAAATGTTTGTTTTTATTTGTGGGCCTCAGACTGTATCTGGGAGAGATCAGAGGCCAAGAGCTGCTCCAGCCCACTCTCTCCACTGCCTCTACAAAAGTACTACACACTTCTGAACCATAACTGCTGCCAGTGGTGGAATGCTGGAATTCCTCCTTCCCACTCAAAATACCTCACTGGCTCAGCATTTGCCCTCCTGCATTTTGTTGTTCACTTCTGACCTAGGTGATTTTACCTTCAGTGGAGAACATCTTCCATTCATTAAGATGCCAAAGTGTTTAAGAAATAGCCTAGCAGCAGGTGGAACTCTCTCCATCATTTGGATAGAATAGAATAGAATAGAATAGAATAGAATAGAATAGAATAGAATAGAACAGAACAGAACAGAACAGGTCGGAAGAGACCTTCAAGATCATCGTGTCCAACCTATCATCCAACACCACCCAACCAACTAAACCGTGCAGAATAGAATAGGAATAGGAATAGGAATAGGAATAGGAATAGAATAGAATAGATTAGAATAGAATAGAATAGAATAGAATAGAATAGAATAGAATAGAATAGAATAGAATAGAATAGAATAGAATAGACCAGGTTGGAAAAGACCTTTGAGATCATCCAGTCCAACCTATCACCCAGCACCATCTAATCAACTCAACCATGGCACCAAGTGCCTCATCCAGTCTCCTCTTGAACACCTCCAGTGGTGGTGACTCCACCACCTCCCTGGGCAGCACATCCCAATGGCCAATCTCTCTTCCTGGGAAGAACTTTCTCCTCAATTAATAATAATAATGATAATAATAATAATGATCACTCAGCTTAAGTCCAGGCAAAAGCAGTTTAACTGAAGGCACTTCATTTCACTTTGAGGCCAGCCAGGAACATGAGCATGGTCCACAGCACCTTAACTTGCGAGCAGCAGCTTTTGAATGCCACAAACTGCTGGTGTCCAAGAGGTCTGCTCAGTCCCTGGAGAAGGAGGTACAGCTCCTTAGCAAAGAGCTGTGGGGGCATTAAGCCAGGAAGACCCAAGCATCAAAAGACTGAAGACACAACCTGCACCTTGGCATGAAAGGGTTTGGCACGTTGCCATTAGGCTAAAATGGCAAGTTGGAGATGCTCTCTTTGTAATAAAGTCTTATTAGCTGTTACTATTGTCAGGCTTTGCTCTTTTTTTGGCCCCCTACTTCCCCCTTTTTGAATAGGAATGTCTTCTGGGAACTGAACCAAATACACACTTCAGACAATCATTATGAACTCTACTATGTATTGACAGTCATGCAGGAAGCCATCTCTGACTGTGGCATCTCCTCTCTGGACAGCAAAGGTCTGCTTCTGGAAGCCATCTCTGACTGTGGCATCTCCTCTCTGGACAGCAAAGGTCTGCTTCTGGAAGCCATCTCTGACTGTGGCATCTCCTCTCTGGACAGCAAAGGTCTGCTTCTGGAAGCCATCTCTGACTGTTGCATCTCCTCTCTGGACAGCAAAGGTCTGCTTCTGGAAGCCATCTCTGACTGTGGCATCTCCTCTCTGGACAGCAAAGGTCTGCTTCCAGCTGCCAAAGGCAAGGTAATGCATCATTGCAGTGGGTTAGCTGGCTTGCTGGTTGAGAGTACTACACAAGCCTAAGAATAGACAGACACAAGCCCATTTCTGCACACACACACACACACAGGCTCTAGACATATACTTACCATAAATACAATGTGGCAGCCATGAAATAAATCACACTCTTTACAGCTTATTGCCCACAGTACATTTCCCCACCCACCGCTCTGCCTTCTTTGGCAGTGGGCACAATATGCCCAAGCTCTTGGGAGCAGCTTCCCACAGCTATTTTAAAAGCTGCAGCCAGACAGGAAAGTCTCAGGCTCCATCGTTTCAGCTGCTGAACACAGGACAGCTGCTGCCTGCTGACCCAAGGAAGAGAGGGAAGAGGAGTGTCAGGCATACCACAGACCTCGTCTCCTCAGGAGCACGTAGAAGGATGGTGTGCTGGTGGAGGAGCAGCTCTCTCCCACACAGCACTTGCTCTGGGCTTCACAAGGCTCCAGAGCAGACTGGAAAGTCACAGGGTGGCTCTGCAGGAAAAAATGAAGCAGCAGGAGCAGTTCTAGGCTGTGCTGGGAGTTGCTCTGAACATCTCAGCTCCTGAAACATGGAAGGTTGGTGTAAATGAGCCTACAAGCTTTGACTTTACAGACAAGGGTCTATGAAGATCACAGTATCACAGCATGTTAGAGGTTGGAAGGGACCTCCAGAGATCATCCAGTCCAACCCAGATCACTTAGGGCAGTCTGCACAGGAATGCACCCAGGTGGGTTTTGAAAGTCTCCAGAGCCTGCAGTCTCCAGAGACTGCACATCCTCCCTGGGCAGCCTGTTCCAGGGCTCTGGCACCCTCACTGTAAAGAAGTTTCTCCTCATGCTGAGCTGAAACCTTCTATGTTCAAGCTTGTACCCATTGTTCCTTGTCTTATCCTTGCACACCACTGAAAAGACATTGGTCCCCTCCACTTGACACCCACCCCTCAGATATTTACACACATTGAAGAGATCTTCCCTCAATCTTCTCCAGACTAAACAGCCCCAGGGCTCTCAGACTCTCTTCACCGGGGAGATGCTCAAGTTCCCTAAGCATCCTCCTGGCTCTCTGTTGGATTCTCTCCAGCAGGTCTCTGTCTCTCTTGAACTGAGGAGCCCAAAACTGGACACAGTACTCCAGCTGTGGTCTCAGCAGGGCAGAGTAGAGGGGGAGAAGAACCTCCCTAGGCCTGCTGCACACACTTGTCTTGCTGCACCCCAGGATCCCATTGGCTCTCTTGGCCACCAGGGCACATTGCTGTCCCATGGAGAACTTGCTGCCCACCAGCACTCCAAGGTCTTTCTCCATGGAGCTGCTTTCCAGCAGGGCAGCTCCTAACCTGTCCTGGTGCCTGCTGTTATTCCTCCCCAGGTGCAGGACTCTGCTCTTGTCCTTATTGAACTTCATGAGGTTTGCCTGCACCCAGCTCTCAGCCTGTCCAGGTCACATTGGATGGCAGCACAGTCTATGGGGTGTCAGCCACCCCCCCAGTCCTGTACCATCAGAGCTTGCTGAGGGTACTCTCAATCCCCTCATCCAGATTGAACCAGTGATGGCTTGTGCACATCATACAACATTCAACCCCACATCAGTTTCTGTAAGGTATCTTGAATCTCATCTCTGGTTATTCATCTTCCCTGGATTATTTTTGATAGGGCTTTTGTGGCAGGCTGCAGAGTCCTACATGTTCTGCATGCAGCACAGAAAGGACTGCTACCTCAGGACTTCAGTTTGACAGTGTTGCTTCTGGGCTTACATTCCATCAGGAAGAGTGTGGCCAGCAGGAGCAGGGAAGTCATCCTGCCCTGCACTCAGCACTGCTCAGGCCACACCTTGAGTCCTGTGTCCAGTTCTGGGACCCTTAGTTTAAGAAGGACATTGAGACACTTGAAAGTGTCCAGAGAAGGGCAACAAAGCTGGGGAGGGGTCTGGAGCACAGCCCTGTGAGGAGAGGCTGAGGGAGCTGGGGTTGCTTAGCCTGGAGAAGAGGAGGCTCAGGGGAGACCTTCTTGCTCTCTCCAACTCCCTGAAGGGAGGTTGTAGCCAGGTGGGGGTTGGTCTCTTCTCCCAGGCACCCAGCACCAGAACAAGAGGACACAGCCTCAAGCTGTGCCAGGGGAGGTTTAGGCTGGAGGTGAGGAGAAAGTTCTTCCCAGAAAGAGTAATTGGCCACTGGAATATGCTGCCCAGGGAGGTGGTGGAGTCATCATCACTGGAGGTGTTTAAGAGGGGATTGGATGTGGCACTTGGTGCCATGGTTTAGTTAGTCCTGAGGTGTTGGGTGACAGGTTGGACTTGGTGATCTTTGAGGTCTTTTCCAACCTTATTGATTCTATGATTCCATGATTTTTTGAGGTTCCTGCTCACTACTGGAGTATGTGAAAGACACAATATCACTAAGCTATCACAGTATCACTAAAGTATCACTAAGACCCCCAAGTGCAGGTCATAAGAGGGAAAAGAGAACATGTTTAGGAAGTGTAGTACTTGAGGAAAGCTAAAAGAGGCTGAGAAGTGCTGTCTGGTGTTGCATAGTACCAGGAACCTGCTGTAAACAACAGAGGTATATTGCCAGAACAGGTCACTGAGAGGACTGCACTCAGTTCTGGGGAATCACTTTGCATGCTGCTAACAGTGATCTACCAAATGTCTCATTTCAATGAAAATGCAGGGGGGAAGGTACTGACCAGTGTAAGCACAGGAGTGTGTGTGACCAGAGCTTAAAAGTGAAGCCACTTCACATTTATCACTCATGCCAATTACAATCAACCCTGCTGCAGTTTCACTGAGATGAATAGTTAGATCAGGGACTGATTGTGCTCACACATTTCAATCTAAGCCACACAGACTCTTTTGTATGAGTCCTGTGTCCAGTTCTGGGCCCCTCAGGTTAGGAAAGATGTTGAGGTGCTGGAAGGTGTCCAGAGAAGGGCAACAAAGCTGGGGAGGGGTCTGGAGCACAGCCCTGTGAGGAGAGGCTGAGGGAGCTGGGGTTGCTTAGCCTGGAGAAGAGGAGGCTCAGGGGAGACCTTCTTGCTCTCTCCAGCTCCCTGAAGGGAGGCTGTAGCCAGGTGGGGGTTGGTCTCTTCTCCCAGGCAACCAGCACCAGAACTGAGGCCCTGAGCAGTTGGTGGAACAAACCTGGACTTATGATAAGGGAAAATGAGAGATTCCTGTTCCTGGCCCCTCAGTCAAATGGAGTGATTGAGCTGAGCTGATTACATACTGCCACATTTGTCTCTGGAGAACAAAAGGCTGTTTGGTCTGGGGGAAGCCTGCTCATTGGAAACAGCACTGCTGATGACAGGGGCTGGCAAACTTTGTAATTCCTTGGGCATAAGAGCACACAACAAAACAAATACCCTACTGTTCATAAAAGCACCACAAAGGCCAGAATTCTGACCCCTCCCTGCATTCAGGGTGAGCAGCCTGTGCTTGTCTCCTCATGCTACCAGCCTAAGCACTTCAGACAGCTCCCTGAGACCCCAGGATCCGGGTGTTCCTCTTCGACCACTTGCCAAACCCTCCGCTTCAGCCAGGGAAAGGGCAGAGTGCCGACCGCCTCTCCCCAGGCTGCTGACAGCTCTTGACTGCCACTGCACTCACAGGGGCAGAGGAAAGCTGGAGCTTTGGAGTGCTCTGCCCCCACAGCTGAGGCCAGCGTGGCAAATGCAGGGTTGGAAGTGGCTCCCACACCAACAGCAACTCGCTGATGGTTGTCACTTGCTTCGAAAACCTGGCCCCAATTAGAGATGCTGAGCTTCCCTGCAAATCTGGCCCTTAATGCCTGCTCCTGTTCCCACTGCAATCAGTGGCAGGGCTCTGATTGATTTAATGGGGGCAGGCACAGAGACTTAATTAGAAAATTGGTAACTGCAAAGAAAGGAGAGAATGCACAGCAGCCTGCCAGGGCTCCAGTAGGAAGCAAGCAAAGGAGCTGCTCGTCCTTAAGATGGAGATTTTAGCCTCTCTCTCTCTCTCTCTCCTATTAAAAGAGCTTGGCAAGGTGGCCTTGGAGCTGCTCTTAAACATCTTAGATAATACATAGTTGCTTTTCAGCTCTTCAGTACTCCATCTACCTTTTAGATCAGTCCCCTGAGAAGGAAATATGAAACATGCTGAAAAACAACAGCCCTTAACAGCAAGCAGTATTTGCAGCTGCTGTGTGGGGAGGCAAGTCAATTACTGCTGTTAAAACCCTTCCTCTTTGACAGCTCTAAAGCGTGTTTGACATCTCAGTCCAGTCCAGGCCTGGCAGGCACTTTTGACAAGCTCTTGTGTTCCAAGAAAACCCTGGGATTGTGAGCTCACTGCTGCGTGAAAAATCCTAATACCCAGAGGCTCACAGTCACAACTGTGAAATAGACCAGACCAGACTAGACTAGACTTGAGTTGAATGGAATAACCAGGTTGGAAAAGACCTCAGAGATCATCAAGTCCAACCTATCACCCAACACCATCTGATCAGCTCAATCATGGCACCAAGTGCCTCAGCCAGGCTCTTCCTAAACACCTCCAGGGATGGTGACTCCACCACCTCCCTGGGCAGCCCATTCCAAGGGCCAGTCTCTCCTTCTGGGAAGAACTTTCTTCTCACCTCCTGCCTAAACCTCCCCTGGCACAGCTTGAGACTGTGTCCTCTTGTTGTGGTGCCCTTCTCTGGACACTTTCCAGCAGCTCAACATCTTTCCTAAACTGAAGGGCCCAGAACTGGACACAGGACTCAAGGTGTGGCCTAACCAGTGCAGTGTACAGGGGCAGAATGACCTCCCTGCTCCTGCTGGCCACACTCTTCCTGATGCAGGCCAGGATGCCACTGGCCTTCTTGGCTGCCTGGGCACACTGCAGGCTCATGTTCAGCCTACCATCAACCAGCACCCCCAGGTCCCTCTCTGTCTGGCTGCTCTCAGCCACTCTGACCCCAGCCTGTAGCACTGCCTGGGGTTGCTGTGGCCAGTGTTTAGAACCTGGCACCTCATATTGTTGGACTCTGCCCATCTGCCCAGCCTGTCAAGGTCCCTTTGCAGAGCTCTCCTAACAGACTGACACCTTCTCCTAAGTTGGTGTCATCTGCAAACTGGGTGCACTAAATCTTCCCATCCATTTCACCCTCCTTACTGCAATGTCCACTTGTGCACTTTTCCCTACTGCTATGCTTCACCCTGTTAGTAGGAGCTGGAAATTTCATGGTTGTGTTTGCTACATAAGATGCTACTTGGTCTGGCACATCACAGTTGCTTGTTTCAGCAGAGGGTCCCTTTGACAGCTTGCCAGGGCCGAGGATGCTCGCAGATCGAATGTCTAAAAGCAGCACAGGGGGGTAAATGGAAGTGAAAAGAAAAAGCATTCCACAAACCGCTGTAAGGGTGGACAGGAGCACAACCCCACCCCCCAAAAACACACATCGCCCTCCCTCGTACCCGCTCTCCCCTCCGTGCGCGCAGCCAGCGCCGGCCGCGGGCAGGGCAAGGCGGAGCCGCTCCCGGCCCTTACCTAAGCGCGGGCAGGGCCGGGCCGGGCCGGGAGCCTTATGTAAGGGCAGAGGCGGGGCCAGCACTGCTGTGGCGACGGCAGCAGGACAGCCATGTCCTGGTACCGCAACACCGTCTGGTTCGTGAAGGGGCTGCGGGAATACACAAGGTACGGGCGGCGGCTGCCCCCGGGCTGTGCGGGGCGGCGGGGCGGAGCGGGGCGGCTGGGGGCGTTCCTCTGCGCCCGCGGGCGCTTAACCCTTCCAGGCTGCTGGTACACTTGTAGTGGAAGTTGCCCAGCCTGGGGCTCTGGTTCTAATCGAAGCTGCCCAGCCAGGGCAGACAAGTTAATGCCCTGTCGTTCAGAACTGTCCGGTGGTGCTGCCTCGGCACATCCTGGCTCCGCTCGCTGTTGCGGTTCTAATCGAAGCTGCCCAGCCTGGGCAGGCAAGTTAATGCCCCGTCGTTCAGAACTCGGTGGCGCTGCCTCGGCACATCCTGGCTCCACTCAGGCAGCCGCCCTAGGGCTGCAGCTGGGGCACTGCCCGAGGGTGGAAAGTTTGGTGCTTGCGGCAGGAGAGCGCCTGGAGCTGTTGCTGCGCCGCTGGTTGCTGTGTCACTGGCGCTGTGCGTGGACTGCCCCACGAGTAGGAAGTGATGGAGTAGAGGAGTTTAGCCCATGCTGGGCCGTGAGGGCTGAGCACTTCCCACCCCTCCCCTCTGCTTTTCGGAAGTACTGTCTTCTAGTTTCTCACATGTGTCTCTGCTTTACACAGGTGCGGCTATGAGTCTGCATCCAGGCACTTCAATCCAGACGATGTGGAGGTGAACGTGGCTGGGAGATCCTTTCTGGTCACTGGTGCCAACAGTGGCATTGGCAAGGCCACTGCCAAAGAGATAGCGAGGAGAGGTGAGCCAGGCTGTCCTGAGGAGCCCTGAGGGTTTGTTACAGAGGAGATGGAAGGAAGCAGGCTGGGCCCTCCAGCACAAAGTGTTTAAGATGCAACTGCATGAGGCACTTAGTGCCATGATGTAGTTGATCAGATGGTGTTGGGTGATAGGTTGGACTGGATGATCTCAAAGGTCCTTTCCAACCTGGTTAATTCTATTCTACACAACTTTTGGGGATGGGGGAGTCAGGCATGTCATTTTAGAGGGCTGTTAGTGTGAGTTAGAGGTTTATTGTGTTAAAACTGGAATTATGAGATAAAATTAGTGGAGAAGAGCTGCAAAGTATTCTCCAAGTGCATATGTACTGAAGCTGCCAGTGATGGTGGCATCTAAGGCTGCTGGTGATGGATCAAGGTCTGTTTAAGGCAGCAGCCTGGTTTGGTTTGAACTAGTTTGAAGAATGTCTAATTTCAAAGCAGTGATTGATCATCTTATTATCATCTGCTATGGTACCTTTCATGATATAATGAAAGAAAGCAATTGCTTTTGCTAAGCTGAGATGAGAGTATAAAAGGAGGAACACAGCTGCACTTGAGCTTAGTGATATAATAACTTACTGGTGTTGCTCTTTGTAAGCCAGGCAATGGTAGGACTGAAACAAGCTGCTGCTGGAGGGTAACCCTAATCCCTCTCAGAGCTGACACAGTAATTCCTGTTGTGCAAGAGTGATGGGAGTTTTGGCATGTGGAATGGAAGGGAGCACTCTGGGGCTCTTTGCTCTCTCTTTGCCTGCTTAGGTTTCTTAATTATCTTATCAAGGAAAGTAGCAACTTGATTAAATTAATTCAGAATTATTAGCATCAAAGAGCCTGGGGTTTAAAGATTCCCCTCAGTGCCAGAATGTGATTGATTGCAGGTTCCCACTGCTGCCATTGTGTAGAATGGCTTCATGTAAGCATGGTTTTGCCTTTTGACTGTTTCTCTCATCCATGGATGCTTGCCAGGCTTTGCAAGCTCTCAAGCTGACTAGATCCACACAGGATTTGGTCACCATGACTAGTATTTGGAGCCCAAAGAACAACCTTGGGGTCAGACTGCTAGTCTGACACCTTGGATGTGTGTTGCACTGCCTAAGAAGTTAAAATGACTTCACAGTGTCTTCCTGATCCTGTCTTTGCACTTGTTGCTCTGAAACCCAGCATCCAGGGTTGTAGAAAGGCAGAGACAGGCAGAGGTTGGTCTCTTCTCCCAGGCAGCCAGTACCAGAACAAGAGAACACAGCCTGAGACTGGGGAGGTTCAGGCTGGAGGTCAGGAGTAAGTTCTACACAGAGAGAGTGATTGCCCATTGGAATGGGCTGCCTGGGGAGGTGGTGGAGTCACCATCCCTGGAGGTGTTCAGGAGGAGACTTGATGGGGTGCTTGCTTGCATAGTTTAGTTGGTTGGGTGGTGTTGGATGATAGGTTGGATGTGATGATCTTGAAGATCTCTTCCAAACTGGTTTATTCTATTCTATCAGCTGTTGGGGCTCTGGCTTCTAGTTGCATCTTCTCAAGCACACCATGACAAGAAAGGAAGGAATTCAGGTTCAGTGAAAGAATAAACAGGTTGTGTTGGCCTTACCTTTAGCTCTTTAGAATAGAATAGACCAAACCAGGTTGGAAGAGACCTTCAAGATCATCGTGTCCAACCCACCTAAACAACTAACCCATGGCACCAAGCACCCCAGCAAGTCTCCTCCTGAACACCTCCAGGGATTGTGACTCCACCACCTCCCCAGGCAGCCCATTCCAATGGGCAATCACTCTCTCTGTGTAGAACTTCCTCCTGACCTCCAGCCTGAACTTCCCCTGGTGCAGCCTGAGACTGTGTCCTCTTGTTCTGGTGCTGGGTGCCTGGGAGAAGAGACCAACCTCTGCCTGTCTACAACCTCCCTTCAGGGAGTTGTAGAGAGCAAGAAGGTCTCCCCTGAGCCTCCTCTTCTCCAGGCTAAGCAGCCCCAGCTCCCTCAGCCTCTCCTCACAGGGCTGTGCTCCAGACCCCTCCCCAGCTTTGTTGCCCTTCTCTGGACACCTTCCAGCAAGTCAACCTCCTTTCTAAACTGAGGGTCCCAGAACTGGACACAGGACTCAAGGTGTGGCCTGAGCAGTGCAGTGTCCAGGGGCAGAATGACCTCCCTGCTCCTGCTGGCCACACTGACAGTCTTCATGACAGTTTCTTTAGCCTGAATTCAACTTTCCTCTGGATTGGTGTCACACACAATCACCCAGGTTCTTGTGGGTATTGCAAGTTTGGGGCTTTCCTGCGTCTTTTGCACTGTACTTCCACTTTATGCAGTCTCCACCCAACCCATGTGTTGTTTAAGTACAGATAGTTTCAATCTTTGCCATGAAAGAATCTTTAAATCCCTTTCCTAGCCCCTAGGTCCTACCAAAGCTTCCCTCTGTCCTTAACAAGAAAAATCTTCATACTCAAAGCCCTTAAAATCCACTTCTGTTTTCATGGAATGTTTTCCCCTGTGGGCTATGAAAGAGTTCCTGATCAGCTTGAAAGCTGCCATGTTTAATTAGTACCTGCACACATTACTTGTGCTTTTTGGGTAGAGCTCCTTAACCATCTGCAAATATGCATCCTTAAATGCCTTAAGATCTGCAGCTAAAGCTCTCCTTTGCAGCTGAAGCCTACAGTCACAATGAGAATGGCCAGAGGCAAGCACTGGACACTGCCTCTTCTGATTGCCTTTTCTCCCACTTGTTGTATCTGCTCTCTCTGGGGCAAAGATTGCCTTTCATTTTAGAATAGAATTAACCATGTTGGAAGAGACCTTTGAGATCATTGAGTCCAACCTCTCACCCAACACCATCTCATCAACTAAACCATGGCACCAAGCAGCCCATCAAGTCTCCTCCTAAACACCTCCAGGGATGGTGACTCCACCACCTCCCCGGGCAGCACATTCCCATGGCCAATCTCTCTTGCTGGGAAGAACTTCTTCCTAACAGCCAGCCTCAACCTCCCCTGGCACAGCTTGAGGCTGTGTCCTCTTGTTCTGGTCTTGTTATAGACCAACCCCCACCTGGCTACCGCCTCCCTTCAGGTAGTGCTACCTGCAGGCTACAGATTTCCCCCAGGCCAGAATGCAATCACACAAGGGTTTTCAGACGTGCTTGGATGGTATCAGAACCGTTAGTTTCTGACCTTCCTGGCCCCCCCTCTCGGCTGATGGCTGCCCCAAGGGGTTACCTAACAAACTACTCCGTGTGTTTCCTGTCGAAATCCACCAGGTGGCACGGTCCATCTGGTGTGCCGGAACGAGGAGCGGGCTGCGGCCGCCAGGGGAGACATCGTGGCAGAAACCGGCAATCAGGTCAGTTGTTGCCAGTCCTTTGCTTGCTCTCAGGCTGTTCATGTGAAAGACTTCGGAAGCCTTGAGCTGCAGTATGTTGTGGCTTAGTTGTTGTGGTTTTTAATAGCATTTCCTATGTAGTTTATCATCCACATAGAATAGAATTAACCAGGTTGGAAAAGACCTCTCAGATCATCCAGTCCAACCTGGCACCCAGCACCATCTAATCAACTCAACCATGGCACCAAGTGCCTCAGCCAGGCTCTTCCTAAACACCTCCAGGGATGGTGACTCCACCACCTCCCTGGGCAGCACATCCCAGTGGCCAATCTCTCTTGCTGGGAAGAACTTTCTCCTCACCTCCAGCCTAAACCTCCCCTGGCACAGCTTGAGACTGTGTCTTCTTGTTCTTCCTAATATCCAGCCTAAACCTCCCCTGGCACAGCTTGAGACTGTGTCTTCTTGTTCTTCCTAATATCCAGCCTAAACCTCCCCTGGCACAGCTCCCCTGCAGAGCTCTCCTACCCTGTAACAGATCAACTCCTGCCCCCAGCTTGGTGTCATCTGCAAATTTACTGCTGATGGACTCAATGCCCTCATCCAGATCATCAATAAAGATATTGAACAGGATGGGGCCCAGCACTGCTCCCTGGGGCACACCACTGGTGCCTGGCTGCCAGCTGGCTGTGGCACCATTCACCACCACTCTCTGAGCTCAGCCTCCAGCCAGTTCCTGACCCAGTGTATGCTCTGAAGTGATTTAATGTCAATGAGTGATGGTTTTGGTGATCAGTAACATCACCACCAGCATGCAGCTTTATTTAATGTTTGTTGTTGGTATCTTTGGTGATGTCCTACTTATAATTCCTGACTATGTGGCTAGAGGGTTTCAAAAGTTAATGCATTGCAACACTCTGGCAACAAGCTTTGTGAGTTTGCAGCGTTGAAGGGTTTTTGTCTGAGTAACATGGTGTTGATTTGCTAAGGTTGGCTGCTCTTTCAAGTCCTGTGTGTGCTCCTAGTTCCATCCTCTACATACTTTACATCTCTGCTTCTTAAACTCTCTTATTTTCCTCTTTCCTTCTCTTGCACACATCGCTCTACAGCATACCTCTGTTGTTCTGTCTAATTATTGAGGAGAGTGCACTTATTGAGTCCTGTGTCCAGCTCTGGGCTCCTCAGTTCAAGAAGGACATTGAGACTCTTGAATGTGTCCAGAGAAGGGTAAGGAGGCTGGGGAGAGGTCTGGAGCACAGCCCTGTGAGGAGAGGCTGAGGGAGCTGGGGTTGCTTAGCCTGGAGAAGAGGAGGCTCAGGGGAGACCTTCTTGCTGTCTACAATACCTGAAGGGAGGTTGTAGTCAGGTGGGGGTTGGTCTCTTCTCCCAGGCAACCAGCACCAGAACAAGAGGACACAGTCTCAAGCTGTGCCAAGGGAGGTTTAGGCTGGAGGTGAGGAGAAAGTTCTTCCCAGCAAGAGAGATTGGCCATTGGGATGTGCTGCCCAGGGAGGTGGTGGAATCACCATTCCTGGAGGTGTTCAAGAGGGGATTGGATGTGGCATTTGGAGCCATGGGTTAGTTAGTCCTGAGGTGTTGTCTGCCCAGTGCTAGGTTGGACTTGATGATCTCTGTGGTCTTTTCCAACCTTACTGATTCTATGAGCAGTGCAGTCATTGTCTTTCTCTCCTGTTTGTCTTGGCTGGGATAGAGTTAATTTTCTTCACAGCAGCTCCTATGGTGCTGTGGTTTGGGTTTGTGACTACACCAGTGTTGACAATCCATGTTTCAGCTGCTGCTGAACAGTGCTCCCTCAGCATCGAGGCCATTCTGGTTCTGGTGCTGAGCAGGCCAGGGCTACACAAGAAACTGGGAGGGGATGCAGTGGGACAGCTGACCCCAGCTAACCAAAGGGATGTCCTATACCATATGGTGTTGTGCTCAGGGATAAAATCCAGGGGAAGGAGGAGGAAGGAGAGACATTTGCAGTTATGGTGTTTGGCTTTCCAAACCATTGTTGCATGTGCTGAAGCTCTGCTGTCCTGGGGACTGCTGAGCACTTGCCTGGCAATGGGAAGCAGTGAATTAATTCCTTTGTTTTGCTTGCACACATAGCCCTGCTTCACCTATTGAACTCAACCCACAAGTTTTGTCTGGTTTACCCTGTCAGTTCTCTCCCCTGTCCCACTGGGAGGGCAGTGAGTGAGTGGTTGCATGAGGCTTAACTGCCTGCCTAGGTTTAACCCACAGCACTTGGTTGGGGAGCTATCTTCATTGTAGACAGTGGCCTGGCTCTTGGACATGGGAATGTGCTTCCAGTGAAAGTTTTTTCATGTTGACCCAGAGATACCATACTGGCTGAATTCCTGCTCTTTGGTTTCAGCTCCCTGGTGTGACACAACCAGCACTGCACTTCGTTAACGGAGTGAATTAGATCAGCCCTCATGCAGAGCTACTTGCCAGCTGTCTGTGGCTGTGTAGTCCCATGGCTGTGGTGAGACTGGTGATTATCTGTTACCTCCTTTTCTAGCTGCAGTCAGACAGCCTGGGAGGAGGGGTGAGTTTGACCTCTGGAGGTTCCTTCATGTTCTGTTTTCTGTCATTTGTAGGGAAAAAAAAACACCCCACAAACCTGAGGGAAGTAACTTTCTTCCTCCACAAGCAGCAGTTAGTGCACTCACACTCTTTAGCAGGCTGCCAGCCTGTGGTTTCTGTAGTCATGAAAGAGTTTGAGGGCACTGCACAAGTCCTCTGTGACCCTGGGGACAGAGCACTCCTGTAGAAAGCAGCATTCAGTGAAGTATTAGATGAGCTGCACAAGATGCCCTGGGGGATGTAAGACTGCATGCTAGGCAGAGTCATTTTAATAAGGAGTCCACAAGAACATCCTTCTTTATAAGTACTCATTCAGAAGCAATCCAGGGAGATAATAAAATGCTTTATCTGCAACTTGTCAAGCTGTATGCAGGCTCAGCTTGCACTCCCTGATTATCTAGTGGGGGATCTTGTTGTAGTGCATGCCAAAGTTGTGTTTGGTTTGGTTTTGATGTCTTCCACAGCAGCACACACCAGAGTTCAGTGCTGAAATGCAGTTGCTTTGCAGGCATCTCTGCCCAGACCTGGAAACTGGGAAGTTTTCCTACTCTCCTACTGCAAATCTAGTCAAGGATGTTTGGCCTCACCTTGAAAATGCCCTGGCTACTCTTGAGGCTTGTACAGGGAGCAGGCCTCTGGGTCGTTTGCTTTGAGCCAATGTGAGAGTCCTCAGCAGATCAGTGTTGATGTAAATGTTTTCCAGTCTGTGGAATCACTTGTAGCACTGAACATCTGCCCAAAAGGCTTCAGCTCTTCTGCACCCTTAAGGCCAGGCTGGATGAGGCTCTGGCCAGCCTGATTAGTGTGGGGTGTCCCTGCCCGTGGCAGGGGGGTTGGAACTGGATGATCCTTGTGGTCCCTTCCAACCCTGACTGATACTATGATCTAATGGTAATAGCTTTAAAACTAGAATGCTTTTAGAGGAGCATCCAATTAGAAACAGCAGAGCAATGCCAAGTTATTGGTAGAAAATGAGCATTATAGAATAGAATTAACCAGGTTGGAAGAGACCTTCGAGATCATCCAGTCCAACCTGTCACCCAACACCATCTGATCAACTCAAACATGGCACCAAGTGCCTCATCCAGGCTCTTCCTAAACACCTCCAGGGATGGTGACTCCACCACCTCCCTGGGCAGCACATCCCAATGGCCAATCTCTCTCTCTGGGAAGAATTTCTTCCTCACCTTGAGCCTAAACCTCCCCTGGCACAGCTTGAGACTGTGTCCTCTTATTCTGGTGCTGGGTGCCTGGGAGAAGAGACCAACCTCTGCCTGGCTACAACCTCCCTTCAGGGAGTTGTAGAGAGCAAGAAGGTCTCCCCTGAGCCTCCTCTTCTCCAGGCTAAGCAACCCCAGCTCCCTCAGCCTCTCCTCCCAGGGCTGTGCTCCAGACCCCTCCCCAGCTTTGTTGCCCTTCTCTGGACACCTTCCAGCAGCTCAACATCTTCATTATAATGAAAATATTCTGACCTACCCCAGCTCAGGAGCTGGAATGCAATGGCTGGAGAGAAAGTTGTGCTGTTTGTCATTTATCTTCCGGGCAGCAGAATCACAGGCAGGGAATCATGCCTTGGAATTGCCTCAGCTTCTTCCCTTCTCTCCTTTGCCTTTATAAAGAGTGTTTAAAGAAACACCTTGGACAGAGAGGACAGCCTTTAATGATGATTTGCTTGGGAACGTGTCCTCTGCAGAATTGTTTTCAAACTGCCTCTCCCTGGGATGCATCACAAGCCTCTCCGACTAAGTGCTCTGCAGGAGAGGAGTGGGAGTTGATGTGCCTTTTGTGTGCGGATAGCTGCCGCTGCTTCGCCCGGGTAGAACACAAGCCTGCACAGAGCCGCGGGATTGCCTGTGACAAACAGCGAAAGGCTTTTGATGTTTTGGAGGGGAGGAAGCATTTCCAGCTCTAGTGGCTTGGGACATGGTGACTTTGTTCTATGTTTTTCTCCCTTTTCCCTTTTGCTTCTGAATTCTGTTCCGTGCACATTCGTGGCTGCAGGCTGGTGTGACTCGGGGTGGCTAACAAGCACTTAGCAGTTACTGTGGAAGGGGTGCAGAAGGCACACACAGGCAGCTGGAGAGGTGCATCGGTGCACCTCAAAGCCTACTCTCCTGCCCTGGCTGCAGTGACTGTGCCTGGCTCGTGGGAGGCTGCCCCAGACACTGCTCCTGAGGAATGATGTGGCAGGTCATAGTATCAGTCAGGGTTGGAAGGGACCACAAGCATCATCCAGTTCCAACCCCCCTGCCATGGGCAGGGACACCCCACACTAGATCAGCCTGGCCACAGCCTCAGCCAGCCTGGGCTTAAACACCTCCAGGGACAGGGCCCCAACCACCTCCCTGGACAACCCATTCCAGGGCTTCACCACTCTCATGGGGAAGAACTTCCTCCTCCCCTCCAGCCTCAATCTCCCCACCTCCAGCTTCATTCCATTCCCCCTAGTCCTATCACTGCCTGAGATCCTGAGCAGTCCCTCCCCAGCCTTCCTGTAGCCCCCTTCAGATCCTGGAAGGCCACAATGAGGTCACCTGGGAGCCTTCTCTTCTGCAGACTGAACAGCCCCAACTCCTTCAGTCTGTCCTCACAGGAGAGGTGCTCCAGCCCTCTGCTCATCCTCCTGGCCCTGCTCTGGACACCTTCCAGCACCTCCACATCCCTCTTGTCATAGGGGCTCCAGAACTGGAGGCAGGACTCCAGGTGGGGTCTCTGCAGAGCTGAGCAGAGGGGGAGGATCACCTCCCTTGCCCTGCTGGCCACACTTCTCCTGCTGCAGCCCAGGCTCTGGTTGGCTTTGTGGGCTGCAAGTGCACACTGAGAGCTCCTGGTGAGCTTCTCCTCCCCCAGCATCCCCAAGTCTCTCTCCTCAGGGCTGCTTTCCAGCCAGTCCCTGCCCAGCCTGGATTTGTGCCTGGGATTGCCTCCACCCAGCTGCAGGACCCTGCCCTTGCTCTTGCGGAAGATGCTGGGCTGCCAGCAGTGACTGGCAATCTTCCCTGAGCCTGGGGCAGAGCATGATGGTGTCCTTGTCTGTTGAGCTCTGCTGTGGTCAAGGTGCTGGGCTGCCAGGTGAAGCAACGACAGGATGTGACCCGTCTGCATAACCACAGGGAGCAGAAAGAGGAGATGACAGGGTCCTTGCAGGGAGCACAAGAGCACAAACCCCACCGTGCATGAAAGGAGGCACAGCTGAAAGCCATGCTTGAGTGTGTGGTGTGTAGACTTCAGTGGTGGGGAGGAATGGACTCTTGTGATGCTGGCAACAGAAGGGAGGCTTCTCCTCTGCCTGCAGATGTGCACTGATAGGATAGGTGAAGTGCCATGGTAACAGATGGGGGAGAACGAGCTCTGTCGGGGGAGGTGTTGGAAACAGATGAGCCTGAACTATTACTGCCTCTGGGAAGAAGTACTGGGTGATAATGGCTGGGGGCTGCCTGCTGGGGGGGGCGGTGGGGGCTGCCTGCTGGGGGGGGCGATGGAGGCTGCCTGCTGGGGGCGATGGAGGCTGCCTGCTGGGGGTGATGGAGGCTGCCTGCTGGGGGTGATGGAGGTGCCCATCTGCAGTCCTGGCTTGACATCCTGAGAGGTTTGTCACTTGCTGGAGGCTCAGATTTAAGGTATTGTGGAGAGTCTGCTGAGGCTTGTCTGGACCTTGGACGAGTGCCACATGGGCACTCATGACCCTGTGAGAGACTTGAGCTCATGAGGAGTGCTGAGAGAGGGTGAAGGCCATAAGGGTGCAAGGAGTGCTCCCCCAAATCCTCCCAGTAAAAGGGAAGTAGCAGCACACACATCCTGTAGGTCAACACCTGGATGTGCTCCTGGCTGCACTTTGGCCTTGGTCACTTTCTTTGGCCTTTATTCTCTCTGTCACCTTCTCTGAGAAGTGAGCATGGCTAAGCAGGAATGACAGAGTAGAGCAAAAATTGCTTTGCCAAGAAGTTTGCTGAGCTAGTGAAGAGAGCTTCGAGCTTTCAGTGGGAAATAGAGAGCAGGCACAGGAGACTGATGGGGTGATGGGGACAGTGAGTGTGTATGCAGGAATGCATTGTGGAAGCAGTGGGACTGGAAGCCCATCTCAGCTGCCTGCACATGAATACACACAGCATAGGAAACAGGAATCCATGCATGGGTGCAGAGCTGTGATCTCACTGGGATTAGAGAGGTATGACCAGAGTGCTGGAATGGGTGTAGAATAGACCCAACTCAACCATGGCACCAAGTACCTCAGCCAGGCTCTTCCTAAACACCTCCAGGCATGGTGACTCCACCACCTCCCTGGGCAGCACATCCCAATGGCCAATGTCTCTTGCTGGGAAGAACTTCTTCCTAACATCCAGCCTAAACCTCCCCTGGCACAGGCTGAGACTGTGTCCTCTTGTTCTGGTGCTGGTTGCCTGGGAGAAGAGACCAACCCCCACCTGGCTACAACCTCCCTTCAGGGAGTTGTAGAGAGCAAGAAGGTCTCCCCTGAGCCTCCTCTTCTCCAGGCTAAGCAACCCCAGCTCCCTCAGCCTCTCCTCACAGGGCTGTGCTCCAGATCCCTCCCCAGCTTTGTTGCCCTTCTCTGGACACCTTCCAGCAACTCAACCTCCTCCCTAAACTGAGGAGCCCAGAACTGAACACAGGACTCAAGGTGTGGCCTGAGCAGTGCTGAGTCCAGGGCAGAATGACCTCCCTGCTCCTGCTGGCCACACTCTTCCTGATGCAGGCCAGGATGCCATTGGCCTTCTTTGCCACCTGGGCACACTGCAGGCTCCTGTTCAGCCTACCATCGACCAGCACCCCCAGGTCCCTCTCTGCCTGGCTGCTCTCAGCCACTCTGACCCCAGCCTGTAGCACTGCCTGGGGTTGCTGTGGCCAATGTGCAGAACCTGGCACTTGGCTGTGTTCAATCTCCTGCCCTTGGACTCTGCCCATCTCTCCAGCCTGTATGCAGGCTCTTTGAGAACTGCAAGCTGGGAAGACAAGGAGGAGGAGTTGTGCTCCATGCAAAGGAGTGGCCTGAATGCATGGAGCTGTGTGCTGAAGTGGGTAACAAATCACTTGAGTCATTCCATGATCCTAAGAACCTTTTCACCTGGCCAGGTCTCCTCCCTGTCCCTGCTGGTTGTAACTTCTCTTTTCTTTTTCTTCTTCTCTTTTCCTTCTCCTGCAGAATATTTTCCTGCACATTTTGGATATCTCCAATCCCAAGGAAATCTGGAAGTTTGCTGAAAAGTTCCAAACTGAACATGAATTGCATGTGCTGGTAAGTTCCCTGCATCCATCCTTTCTCTTTCTTCAGTGCACAGCCCATGCCTTGGTCCAGAAGGCAGTGTAGCTTTCATGGTTTTGCCCCCAGCTCTCTGCTTGCTTTGCCTCTAAAGGGTTTTGGGGTGGTCACTGTGGTCTGAGTGCTTCTGCCCAGTTCCAGTTCAGAGACAGCCTACAGAAAGAGAAAGGCAGTCATTTTGTTCCAGCTGCATCTCTGCTTAGCCTGCATTTTCTGTTTGACTTGGATTACTGATAGCTTTGTCCCTCATGGAATCAATGAGGTTGGGAAAGACCTCAAAGATCATCAAGTCCAACCTGGCACCCAACACCTCATGGTTAACTAAACCATGGCTTCAAGTGCCTCCTCCAATCCCCTCTTGAACACCTCCAGGGATGGTGACTCCATCACCTCCCTGGGCAGCACATCCCAATGGGCAATCACTCTCTCTGTGTAGAACTTCTTCCTAACCTCCAGTCTGAACCTCCCCTGGCACAGCCTGAGCCTGTGTCCTCTTGTTACAGATCAACAATGCAGGATGCATGGTGAATAACAGAGAATTAACTGAAGATGGGCTTGAAAAAAACTTTGCCACAAACACTCTGGGTGAGTAGGAAAGGGATTTCTTCTGAGGCACACTCATCTTGAGTATGGAAGTGTGTTTCTACAGCTGGCTTCATGAGGTGTGTGTTCCTGCTCAGGGGCATCAGACCAGTGCTAGGCCAGGGAAGGAGGAGGAAAGGAAAAGAAATCTTAGAATCATAGAATCAATAAGGCTGGAAAAGACCTCAGAGATCATCAAGCCCAACCTGTCACCAAAGACCTCATGACTACTGAGCCATGGCTCCAAGTGCCACATCCAATCCCCTCTTGAACACCTCCAGGGATGGGGACTCCACCACACTCCCTGGCAGCACATCCCAATGGTCAACAACTCTCTCTGTGAAGAAATTTGTCTTCACCTTGAGCTTAAACCTCCCCTGGCACAGCTGGAGACTGTGTCCTCTTGTTCTGGTGCTGCTTGCCTGGGAGAAGAGACCAACCCCCACCTGGCTACAACCTCCCTTCAGGGAGTTGGAGAGAGCAATGAGGTCTGCCCTGAGCCTCCTCTTCTCCAGGCTAAGCAACCCCAGCTCCCTCAGCCTCTCCTCACAGGGCTGTGCTCCAGACCCCTCCCCAGCTTTGTTGCCCTTCTCTGGACACCTTCCAGCACCTCAACATCTTTCCTAACCTGAGGGGCCCAGAACTGGACACAGGACTCCAGGTGTGGCCTGAGCAGTGCTGAGCACAGGGGCAGGAGACCTCCCTGCAAAAGATAAGGCTGATTTATAGGTTGGCTGCAAACAGGAAGGTGGTCTGAGAGAACAAACTAAACTCTCCTCTCTTCCCTTTCCCCAGCAAAGCTGAACCCTGAGGCTGATCTGGGCTCAGGGCCTCTCTTCTGTAAATCTGCTGCTGTCTGTCTCATTAACAGCAAGGGAGCAGTAACTCATGGCTGCTTGAGCTCTGCAGACAGAAGAGGATAACCTTTCTTTAACAAACCATCTTTAGATGGTCACAGGCAGGGTATTCCTCCCATCTTCCTCTCACTGTTGGTTTCTGCCCTGGATCTCAGCTCTGGTTTGGTAAAGGAATGTTCAGTTGTTCATTTGTGGCTGATCCTTTGGGTTCACATGGGCACACTTAGTATCACAGTATCAGTCAGGGTTGGAAGGGACCACAAGGATCATCCAGTTCCAGCCCCCCTGCCATGGGCAGGGACACCCCACACTACATCAGGCTGCCCAGAGCCTCATCCAGCCTGGCCTTAAACACCCCCAGGGACAGGGCCCCAACCACCTCCCTGGACAACCCATTCCAGGGCTTCACCACTCTCATGGGGAAGAACTTCCTCCTCCCCTCCAGCCTGAATCTCCCCACCTCCAGCTTCATTCCATTCCCCCTAGTCCTATCACTGCCTGAGAGCCTGAGCAGTCCCTCCCCAGCCTTCCTGTAGCCCCCTGCAGACTTAAGAGCTGGCACTTGAAAGAGTTAAGATAAACAGAGAGATTCTGTTTGTGTCAGTGAAGCTCCCAGAGCAGACTGTTCAGAGCAGCAGTGCTCAGTAATTTTGGAGGAAGAACTGTCAGCACTGGGAGGCAAGTGGGAGGCAAGAGCAGCCTGCCCTGGAAGTGTAGCTGGAACAATTCTTGTTGCTCTGTGTGATAGCCTGCCTCCCTTTGCCCTTGCACAGCACATCTTGCTCCAGGTGGAAAAGCTGCACATCTGTTTCACTTTCATTGCCCCTTACCAGCCAAGGGAGTGCTAAAACACACTCAGAGCTAAGTAAATGGTGCCCCTAGCATGCATCTTAGCTTCAGCCTGATGTGCTCTCATGTTGTAATGATCCAGCCATGTACATTTACTTTCTGTGTGAGTGAGGGGTAGGGCTAGAGGGAATAAGAGACCCTTCTGCCATGGACCAGCCTGTCTGGGGCAAGTTGCCTAACCTGTATGGATATTGTTGATCTCTTCCCTGCTCATACTTAGCTGGTGTTTTGAGTCTGAGGGCTTTTCTGAGCTGCTGGGAAGACAGGCAGCCTGGATGCCAGCTCTGTCTGCCACAAGGTCAGTGCCTGATCCTTGGTGAGATGGCCTCTGTGCTTGTGGAAAGGAGACTGATACCCATTTTCCTTCTAAAGAGCTTTGAGGCTTTAGGATGAGAGGTGCTCTGTGAAAGAATGGACTTGAGTATGATTGCAAGCAAACCAGCTGCACTGAAGCCTGGGTTCCCAGGACACCATGCACTTGCAGCCCAGAAAGCCAACCAGAGCCTGGGCTGCAGCAGGAGAAGTGTGGCCAGCAGGGCAAGGGAGGTGATTCTCCCCCTCTGCTCAGCTCTGGGGAGACCCCACCTGGAGTCCTGCCTCCAGTTCTGGAGCCCCTATTGCAAGAGGGATCTGGAGGTGCTGGAAGGTGTGCAGAGCAGGGCCAGGAGGATGAGCAGAGGGCTGGAGCACCTCTCCTGTGAGGACAGACTGAAGGAGCTGGGGCTGTTCAGTCTGGAGAAGAGAAGGCTCCCAGGTGACCTCATTGTGGCCTTCCAGGATCTGAAGGGGGCTCCAGGAAGGCTGGGGAGGGACTGCTCAGGATCTCAGGCAGTGCTAGGACTAGGGGGAATGGAATGAAGCTGGAGGTGGGGAGATTGAGGCTGGAGGTGAGGAGGAAGTTCTTCCCCATGAGAGTGGTGAAGCCCTGGAATGGGTTGTCCAGTGAGGTGGTTGGGGCCCTGTCCCTGGAGGTGTTTAAGCCCAGGCTGTCTGAGGCTGTGGCCAGGCTGATGTAGTGTGGGGTGTCCCTGCCCATGGCAGGGGGGTTGGAACTGGATGATCCTTGTGGTCCCTTCCAACCCTGACTGATATTGTGACACAGGAACACTTACTGAACTGAGCTTTGTAAGTCAAGGGGAATGTAAACCTCTGTTTTGTCTTTGGTGTCCATTAGCTCTTTCCTTATGCTCTCAGTTGTTGGCAGTGTGCTGGAGTTGACCCTCACAGGCAGTATACTGAAACCTTCATTCCTGATCCTGTACCTGGGAAGCAGACTCAGAGATGTCTCTTCCTTGGAACTCCATAAATTGAAGGCTTGAAAAGGTAACCAGGTCAAGGAAGAATGTCACTTTGGGTTCTGTTTTAAGACTTGGACAGAAGAAAAGCCAATTGAAGTGCTTTGTGCCAGAGGAATGAGCCATGGGAACCTGCACAAGTAAAAGCTGGGGGGGTGGGGGTGTTTGTTCCCACTTACTTTGTCACAGTTGAAGCAACACTGCTCCTAATAATCCTGCAAAGCTCAGGCAGATGGAAAACTCCACTGAGTGTGGTGCTGGCTGCCTGCCCTTAGCTGAATGCTGGCAGAGTAAAAACCTCACCAACAGTTCACCACTAATTGCCAGATAGAAAACTCTTCTGGAATCCACCAAAACACTTGGGCCTCCAATAATTACATCATCAATTAATTAGATGTTATAAACAGGTAGTGGCTCTGCAATATTACTTCTGCTGAAGCCATAATTGTCCTTAGAAATCAGTCTTAAAGAGCAGATTTGGGGGGGTCACTATCAATATGTCCAGCAGACAGGAGGATTTGTTCATGTGCTATTATTATCTGTGATGCCCTCTTGGTTTCCAGAGCTGCAATACATGGATCCTAAGGAGTCTCCCAGAGGGACCTGGACAGGCTGGGCAGATGGGCAGAGGCCAACAGGATGGCATTCAACAAGTCCAAGTGCCAGGGGCTGCACTTTGGCCACAGCAACCCCAGGCAGAGCTACAGGCTGGGGGCAGAGTGGCTGAGAGCTGCCAGGCAGAGAGGGACCTGGGGGTGCTGGTTGATGGCAGGCTGAACATGAGCCTGCAGTGTGCCCAGGTGGCCAAGAAGGCCAATGGCATCCTGGCCTGCATCAGGAAGAGTGTGGCCAGCAGGAGCAGGGAGGTCATTCTGCCCCTGTACACTGCACTGGTTAGGCTGCACCTTGAGTCCTGTGTCCAGCTCTGGGCTCCTCAGTTTAGGAAGGAGGTTGACTTGCTGGAAGGTGTCCAGAGAAGGGCAACAAAGTTGGTGAGGGGCTTGGAACACAGCCCTGTGAGGAGAGGCTGAGGGAGCTGGGGTTGCTTAGCCTGGAGAGGAGGAGGCTCAGGGGAGACCTTCTTGCTCTCTCCAACTCCCTGAAGGGAGGTTGCAGCCAGGTGGGGGTTGGTCTCTTCTCCCTGTGCTGTGCTGAGCACAGGGCAGAATGACCTCCCTGCTCCTGCTGGCCACACTCTTCCTGATGCAGGCCAGGATGCCATTGGCCTTCTTGACCACCTGGGCACACTGCAGGCTCATGTTCAGCCTACCATCGACCAGCACCCCCAGGTCCCTCTCTGCCTGGCTGCTCTCAGCCACTCTGAGCCCAGCCTGTAGCACTGCCTGGGGTTGCTGTGGCCAATGTGTAGAATTAACCAGGTTGGAAAAGACCTTGGGGATCATTGAGTCTGACCTAAAACTTACACATGAATGTGGAGGGAGGGGGTATGAACCCAGTGTGTCCTCAGGAAGTGCCATGCTCATTGTTTTTACTGGACATGCTCTGCACAGTGCCCAGGCTGATGACCATGCTATCTAATCCCCCCTCTGACCAAGCTGGTTGAGTGGTGTGTGATGGTGGAGTTGCTGAGCCCTTGCAGAAAGGTTTTCACAGCACTGCATTTAGATGGTTTCCTATTTTGTGAAGCTGGCTCCCACCCAAAGCTGACAGGATTGTTTTCCAAAGCAAAGAAAATGCTGAGAGGATGTTTACTTTGAAAGGAATGGTGCATCAATCCCAAGAGCCTCCTGAACTGAAGGAAACCTGGCCAGCAAGTACTGGGTCGGAACTTGCTGTATGGAAAAGGGCTGCAGTTTGTCCAGGAAGTTCCTCTGGTCAGCTCTTCACCTCAGCAGAGTTCAGCAAGGGCAAGATGAGAGCCTGTGCAAGGCAGTGAGTGAATGGTTGTTCATCCCCCTTCTGCCTTCCTCTGCTTGAGCAAGCTCCTGAATTCCTCCTGCTGGCCTCCTCTGTGGCACAGCACCTACTCCTTTTTGAAGGGAAGTGTGGTACACAGTTCCACTCCCAAGCTTTCCTTTTCCACCCTTGCCCCAGTGGGAGCCAAGTCTTTGGCCATGTAGCCCACATCCCTTTCAATGGCAGGAGGAGGGCAGTCCTGCTCAACATATTCCTCAGCCACCTGGGTGAGGGGATAGAGGGTACCCTCAGCAAGTCTGCTGGTGGCACCAAGCTGGGAGGGGTGGATGACACACCAGGAGGTTGTGCTGCCATCCAGTGTGACCTGCACAGGCTGGAGGGCTGGGCAGATGAATAAGCTTGGGCAGTTCAGCAAGGATGAGTGTAGGGTACTGCACCTAGGGGGGAACAGCTCCATGTGTCAGTACAAGTTGGGGGTTGACCTGCTGGGAAAAGACCTGGCAGTCCTGGTGAACAAGAGGATTACCATGAGCCAGCAAGGTGCCCTTGTGGCCCAGAAGGCCAATGGTGTCCTGGGATGCATCAAGAAGAGTGTGGTCATCAGGTTGAGGGAGATTGTTGTCTCCATCACCTCTGCCCTGGTGAGGCCTTATCTGGAGTACTGTGTCCAGTCTGGGCTCCCCAGTTCAAGAAGGACAGGGAACTGCTTGAGGTGGTAGAGCAAAGGCTTACAAAGGTCATTAGGGTACTAGGCCACCAGTCTTATGAGGAAAGGCTGAGGGGCTTGGGGCTCTTCAGCCTGGAGAAGAGAAGACAGCTGTCTTTGCAATGCTTATAAGTACTTGGAGGGGAGGTGCCAGGAGGATGGGGCCAGATGTTTTACAGTGGTGCCCAGGGACAGGACAAGAGGTAGTGGGCACAAACTTGAACATCAGAAGTTCCATCTAAATGTGAGGAGACATTTCAGGTGTTCAGGAGGAGACTTGATAGGGTGCTTGGTGCCATGGGTTAGTTGATTAGATGGTGTTGGAGGATAGGTTGGACACGATGATCTTGAAGGTCTCGTCTCGTCTCTACTCTACTCTACTCTACTCTACTCGACTCTACTCTACTCTACTCTACTCTAGCATTGAAAGGGCCTGCCCAGAGAGGTGGTGGAGTCAAAACCTGCCTCGATGCTGTTCTGTGCTACCTGCTTTAGGTGAGCCTACTTTGGCAGGAGGGTTGGAGTCACCATCACTGGAAGTGTTGAGGAAGAGACTTGATGGGGTGCTTGGTGCCATTGGAATGTGCTGCCCAGGGAGGTGGTGGAGTCACCATCACTGGAGGTGTTTAGGAAGAGCCTGGATGAAGCACTTGGTGCCATGGTTTAGTTGATGGTGTTGGATGATAGGATGGACTTGATGATTTCAAAGGTCTCTTCCAACCTGGTGTCCTTGTAGTGAGGGGCCCAAAACTGACCATCTTTGAGGTGCTGCCCCTTGTCCAGACTGTTCTGCCTGGCAGACCAGCCCCTGCAAAGCAGAATTTATACTACCCAAGTGTGTATTTTTTAAAGATTCCTCTGGAGTTTGTATTGAAACACTTTCAAGCAGGGACAGTAGCTGGTGAGATACTCAGTAGTGGCAGAAATGAAGTGCTTGAGCCTGAGTGCCTTGATGCGTTGTGTCTGTGTTCCCAGGTGCTCACCATAGGAAGCTGGGATCCAAACTGCTCTTGTTGCACTCTGTCTGGAAGCAAATGAGTGAGTGGTTTTGTGTGGCAAAAAGATGGAATGCCCTGGCTCTGTGGGATCTGTTGAAGTCTCCATGGACTCAAGGGAGAGAGGGGAGACTGGTTTTGCAGTTAGTTTGTGGTTTTAACTGAGTGCATGAACTCCTGGCAAGCCGAAGTTGCTTTAAGCAGGATTTTTGGCATCAGCCATTTCTCTCTTCCAGCTGGAAACCAAAACAAAACTCAGTTGTTAATGAGGCAATGTTAATGCCTTCAACCCTTGCATCCCTTTAGAATTAGCAAGTCGATGTGAAGCCCCTCAGAAGAGTAACTCAGTCTATGGGACAGTAAAGTCAACCGCAGTCCTGGCTGGTGGGTTGCGGCTGTGCCGTTAGGAGATGCAGCTCGTTTAACCCAGGCATGATGTTACTTTTGTATTTGAAGCATCCACAGCAAATCAAGTTTAATCCAGGCTGCTCTCTGCTTGTACTGAAGTTACTTCTGTGTTGTACATCTCAGCAGTCTCCCATGACAATCAGCAGCAGCTCTTCTCCTAATGATGTCATCGTTCAGCCTCCCCGCTACCGCCATGGGAGATGCAGAGGCTCTGGTTACTCACTGGCAACTGCCTGGGCTTGCATTTCCTGATTGAGACAGGCTGCATTCACTCATCTGCTGTGCATTGGCTTTGTCTGATTTGCCAGGGGGTTAAATATTTTGTGTGGATGTGGCTCTGCCTCTGGTGATGTGGGGAAGCCGAGGGCTGCTCTGAGCGATGGGGGAGCCGAGCAGTTTGTTCGCCGAGCGGGGAAGCACATTTTGGTGTGGTAGCCTATTTATAAACCTGCTGTGTTTTAACTGTGTGTGACCTGCTGCCTCTGTGGAAGAGAGGTTATAGAGACACATGCTGAAGTCTTCATGTCTAGTGAAACACATGGCCTCGGTGGCTCAGGGGGGAGAGCCACCGACCATCGCTGACATAGGGTTGTTGAACCAGAGCCACGCGTGAAGGGATGGGGGAGAAGTGCCATGCTTGACACAGAAACGCTAGACTACATGGGGGGAGGTTCTGGTTGAATTAAACAGGGGGGGTTTAAACACAGCTTAAAGGGGAAAAGCAAAAGTATCTCTGAAGAGCTGTGCACAAGCAGGAATCCCTGCTTTGGGCCTGGGGGGGTGAGGCATCACGAGGTGTGTCTGAAGCAAGCACCCTGGCAGCTGAGCAGTGTTTGGAACAACAAACTTCTCTGGTCCTGGTAACAGCTGAAATGGAATAGATTGGTGTGGTGCCTGCCAGTCTATGCCAAATGAGCTCGAGTCAAGTGGGAGAGGACACAGTTAAGTTCCTCCAAGTAATCTTAGCTCAGCCTTGGGCATGCAACGTTAACGTGTCCTTTCCCTGGAAGGATTCTTTATCCTCTGTGATAGGCGGGCTGGGGATGTAAGAGGAGGGCTTTGGGTGCAACACAAACCAAAAGTGTCTGTGTCCTCTGAGTGATTTCACAGTGAGAAGGCAAAAATGGATGAGTCCTAAGTGTGTATGGAATGGCCTAAGAAATGCAAGTGTGAAGCAGTTTTCTTCTGTTGCTCACGACCAGGTGTAATGATGTGTGCATCTGCCACACGTGGAGGGGAAGGGCATGCCTGGTTTCTTCACTAGCATCACCCCCAGGGAAGGGAATGGAATGGAATAGAATGGAATGGAATGGTCCAGTTCTGGGCTCCTCAGGTTAGGAAAGATGTTGAGATGCTGGAAGGAGTCCAGAGAAGGGCAACAAAGCTGGGGAGGGGTTTGGAGCACAGCCCTGTGAGGAGAGGCTGAGGGAGCTGGGGTTGCTTAGTCTGGAGAAGAGGAGGCTCAGGGGAGACCTTCTTGCTCTCTCCAACTACCTGAAGGGAGGTTGTAGACAGGCAACCAGCACCAGAACAAGAGGACACAGTCTCAAGGTGCACCAGGGGAGGTTTAGGCTGGAGGTGAGGAAGAAGTTCTTCCCAGCAAGAGAGATTGGCCCTTGGGATGTGCTGCCCAGGGAGGTGGTGGAGTCACCATCCCTGGAAGTGTTTAGGAGGAGACTGGATGGGGTGCTTGGTGCCATGGTTGAGTTGATTAGATGGTGTTGGGTGATGGGTTGGACTTGATGATCTCTGAGGTCTCTTCCAACCTGGTCTGGTCTAGTCTAGCCTAGTCTAGTCCATAAAAAGCTGTTTGAAAAAGACAAGTTCATGTTGGTGCCTGCCTGTCTTTTAGGTACATACATTTTGACAACTGCCCTGCTGCCCCTCCTGGAAAAAGCAGCTGATGCCAGAGTGGTGAGTCTGCAGTGCTGCTGCACAGGGGGGTTTGCTGTTGCCTTCAGGCCTGTGACAGCATTGCTGTGCTGGCAACACAGGATTGGTTGTTATGCTGGAAGCACCCCTAGGATTCTCTTGGATTTTGCTAGCAACAACCTGCTTCTCCAAGGCAAAGCCACTGCCTGCTCCCCTCAACCTTTCCCCTGAGTGGAACACTGCCTTTGGAAGCTTCCCCTTTTCATTTCCCTGGAGCAAGGTATCCCCTGCAGCAGAGTGCAAAATACCTGTAACAGGGGCATGGGCTTGAAAGAACCTCACAGACCTTGGTGGAAAGCAGGATGCAGGTGCTTCATGTGTTCTTTGACACATGAAACATGGCAAGTTCTGTGCAGTCTCCTGTTGGCTAATTGCCCTTCAGGAATGCTAAACATGCAACCAGCAAACAGAGCTGCTCTGCAGTTTGCTTTCTCCTGATTACCTTTCAAAAGGAGGAAGCACCACGTTTCCTGAAGGAGACAGCCTTGCTTTGAGGGAAAGTTGCTTTGAAAAGGCATTTTTTCCCTTCCACCTCATCTCCAGGTCTGCCCCACACGTGAGCAGGGGCAGAGTTCAAAGAGCCTGCGGAGGCATCCTGCTCCCCAGAGGTTTTCCACGTTCCATGCATGGGTGTGACCGTGGGGAGCTCCTGGTCCTGTTTTTCAGTTGTTTGCTTTTCATTCCTTTGTTTTGCATTCACCTGCTTCCCATCCATGTGCTTACAGATCACTGTCTCTTCTGGGGGCATGCTGGTTCAAAAGCTGAACCTCTCTGACCTGCAGTCGGCGAACGGGACCTTCGATGGAACTATGGTGTATGCACAAAACAAGGTACAGCCCACGGGCTTGGCAACAAAGCCCAGCACCCCTCTGCTGTGCACCTTGGGCACTGAGACCCCTGAGTGTGCCCAGAGAAGGGCAATGAGGCTGGGGAGAGGCCTTGAGCACAGCCCTGTGAGGAGAGGCTGAGGGAGCTGGGGTTGCTTAGCCTGGAGAAGAGGAGGCTCAGGGGTGACCTCATTGCTCTCTCCAACTCCCTGAAGGGAGGTTGTAGCCAGGTGGGGGTTGGTCTCTTCTCCCAGGCAACCAGCACCAGAACAAGAGGACACAGTCTCAAGCTCTGCCAGGGGAGGTTTAGGAAGAAATTCTTCCCAGCAAGAGAGATTGGCCATTGGGATGTGCTGCCCGGGGAGGTGGTGGAGTCACCATCCCTGGAGGTGTTTAAGAAGAGCCTGGCTGAGGCACTTGGTGCCATGGTTGAGTTGATCAGATGGTGTTGGGTGGTAGGTTGGACTGGATGATCTCAAAGGTCTTTCCCAACCTTATTTATTCTGTTCTGTTCAGTTCTGTTCTACTCTATTCAGGAGGTGGACTGGAAAAGTGTCTCTCATTCACATAAGTCCTGCATCCCTTCAAAACTGGTTGCAGACTCAGTTTTCCCTTTCCCCCCTCCCTCTGCTCCCAGGAGGACATGCAGGTTGTTATCTCCTTGCAGGGGTGTTGAGGCCTGGAGTTCAGCCTTGGCAATGCTGCCAATTAGGCCTGGAGCAGCCTCATGTGGGCTTATGGCTGCCAAGCCAAATTTGATGTTGCATCACATTGGTTTGGATGCAGAAAGGCAAGGGGGGGTGTGTGGGGGGGATGAAGGCATGGGTTTGTTGGCCTGGTTTAAAGGGAGGTTTGTGTGAAGCTTTGGCTTCATGAGCTTCTGTGTGAAGCCCAGACTCTGGCTTTTGTGTAGTTTTATATGCTTTGCACTGCTTGGTGTGGCTATGAATAGCATTTCCATTTATACCTTCCAATGCTAGCCAGGCCTTTGTGTCAGCCTTTATTACACCATTTTTTCACACCCCTTTTGGGAGAGGTGAGAGAGCATCCTGCCTGCAGCCTGCAGCAGGGAAAGGTGGTCAGGAAAAGCAGGGCTTCAAAAGCAAGCTCCTGTTTGGGCTGTGGATTGCAGTGACCATAGTGGGCCCTGGCAGGAGTACCCAATAAATCCAGTCAGGAGGGGGAAGGGTGGAGCTCTGCCCTTTGGAAATGCCCTGGGATTTACAACACACTTGGTGTAGTTTGCCTGCCTGGGAGCTACCTTGGTGGGCAGGCTGCCGACCCTGACGCTGCTCTCCCTCTCTTTGCTGTGTCCTAGAGGCAGCAGGTTGTCCTGACTGAGCAGTGGGCAAAGGCTCACAGGAACATCCATTTCTCTGTGATGCACCCTGGCTGGGCAGACACTCCAGGTAATAGCTGACTAGAGTTTTTTCTTCTCAGGCTTAGACTAAAAGCCAAGAGAAAGGAAGCTTTCTGGTAGATTTGCCCAGCAGCTGCAGTGATTTCTTGGCTCCAAGCTGGTGCTTGAAGTGGTTTTGTACCCCCTTGGTAGCTTTGTTCTGCACAGTGTTTGCTGTCTGTGTATACCCAGAGAACAATAATAGGCAATGAATGGTTCCAGCCCTGCACAGCAGAGCCATAGGGCTTTAAGCTAGCCTTGAGGTTGCATTTGCAGTGGGACTGTTGAGCAGATCGAGCTTCTGCCTCTCCAAGTACCAACATGTGGCCCCTGGGAATTTGGGAGGGCATGTAGGAGCATGGGGCATACATCACTGTGCTCCTCTGCTCTTCCTCTATGCATTTACTGCCATGGAGAAGCAGCACATTTGGCCTAGCAGCCCTGGTCTGAGCTGCAGCACTTCTGGAGTGATGGTGTCTCAGCAGGCAGGCCAGCAGCAGTTATCCAGTATGCATGCTGCAGTCCAGAGTGTTTCCAGCCTCTGGCTTTCCTGGCCCAGCTGGCAGCCCCTGGCTTGGACAGCAGCTCTCTGAGCTGGGTTAGGAACTGGCTGGAGGCTGAGCCCAGAGAGTGGTGGTGAATGGTGCCACAGCCAGCTGGCAGCCAGGCACCAGTGGTGTGCCCCAGGGATCAGTGCTGGGCCCTGTGCTCTTTAACATCTTCATTGATGATCTGGATGAGGGCATTGAGTCCATCAGCAGTACATTTGCAGATGGCACCAAGCTGGGGGCAGGAGTTGATCTGCTGGAGGGTAGAGAGGCTCTGCAGAGGGACCTGGACAGGCTGGGCAGATGGGCAGAGGCCAAGGGCAGGAGATTGAACACAGCCAAGTGCCAGGTGCTGCACATTGGCCACAGCAACCCCAGGCAGTGCTACAGGCTGGGGTCAGAGTGGCTGAGAGCAGCCAGGCAGAGAGGGACCTGGGGGTGCTGGTTGATGGTAGGCTGAACATGAGCCTGCAGTGTGCCCAGGCAGCCAGGAGGGCCAATGGCATCCTGGCCTGCATCAGGAAGAGTGTGGCCAGCAGGAGCAGGGAGGTCATTGTGCCCTGTACACTGCACTGGTTAGGCCACACCTTGAGTCCTGTGTCCCCCTCAAACCAGACAGCTGTGTGGGTTGGGCTTTCAATCATCACCTGTTGGACACAATGAAAAGAAAACTGAACTTGGACATGAATTCTCTGGTTGGTTTAGCTTCTGTTCACCATACAGGGTTGGCTTTTCCATATAATGCTGCAGCTGGCTGTCTAAAACTGGTAAGCAAATGAGATAAAAATCCTGTTAGAATGGTAGTGGCTTTGCCCAGGGAGGTGGTTGAGGCTCCTTCCCTGGAGACATTCAGGGTGAGGTTTGACAAGGCACTAGGCAGCCTGGGCTGGCTGGGGCTGTCCCTGCTGGCTGTGGGGAGATTGGACTGGATGACCTTTGGAGGTCCCTTCCAGCCTGGACCATTCCATGATTCTATTCCATTTCTGTTGTACTTCTTTGCAGTTTAGAATGGAATTGGCTCAGTTCCCTCTTGCTGATCCTGTTCTCAGCTCCCACTAGTTTTGTCCCTGGATTTTGACCTCAGAAAACAACTGGTGGGTCACCTGGCAGTTCAGCACTCTCCCACCAGAAGCCATCCTCCTCCTAGCTGTGGGGAAAGCCTCATTTTCACCCACCCTGAGCTGCCTTCTCTCCCTCCTGCACCCGGACTGGCAACTTCAAACTGCTCTTTCTGGAGGGGGTTGGGGTTTTGGGGTTGGTTGGTTGTGTGGGGGGTTTTTGGTCTTATGTTTTTTCACCTCAAAGGGTCTCACTTGGCAGGCCATCATTCCCCTGTGCTTGTCTCTAGCTGTGAGGTCATCAATGCCAGATTTCTACGAGAAGATGAGGAGCAGCCTGCGCACAGAGGCCCAGGGAGCCGACACGGTGCTGTGGCTGGCAGTGTCCTCTGAAGCAGCGAAGTTCCCCAGCGGCTTGTTCTTCCAAGGTAGGGCAGCAGTGTCTCACCCTGTGTGGCAGGGGAGATCCCTAGGCTGTCTGAACTGTTTGATCCCCAGCTGGCCTGGGAGGAGATGAAGGCTCCACCAGGAAACTCCTCCTCAAAGGGTAAAATGTTTCTCAATATCACTCCAAGACAGAAGGTTCAAGTGAGCAGTGAGCAGCCAGGGGATGGGTGGGGTGGGGTGGGATGGGATGGGATGGGGTGGGATGGGATAGAATAGAATAGAATAGACCAGACCAGGTTAGAAAAGATCTTTGAGATCATCCAGTCCAACCTCTCACCCAGCACCATCTGATCAACTAAACTATAGCACCAAGTGCCCCAGCCAGGCTCTTCCTAAACACCTCCAGGGATGGTGACTCCACCACCTCCCTGGGCAGCACATCCCAATGGCCAATCTCTCTTGATGGGAAGAACTTCTTCCTCACCTCCAGCCTAAACCTCCCCTGGCACAGCTTGAGACTGTGTCCTCTTGTTCTGGTGCTGGCTGCCTGGGAGAAGAGACCAACCCCCACCTGGCTACAACCTCCCTTCAGGGAGCTGGAGAGACCAAGAAGGTCTCCCCCAAGCCTCCTCTTCTCCAGGCTAAGCAACCCCAGCTCCCTCAGCCTCTCCTCACAGGGCTGTGCTCCAGACCCCTCCCCAGCTTTGTTGCCCTTCTCTGGACACCTTCCAGCAAGTCAACCTCTTTCCTAAACTGAGGGTCCCAGAACTGGACACAGGACTCGAGGTGTGGCCTGAGCAGTGCTGAGCACAGGAGCACAATGGCTGATGTTATGTTCCTGCTTTTGTCCTCTAGAGTAGCTGATAGAGACTTCAAAGCTCTTCCTTTAGGGAGTACTTGGGGGTGAAGTTAGAAGGAAAATGGCTGTGTGCAGGACTGTGCCAAGGGAAGGTGAATCACAGCAGTCAGACAGCAGCTTTTATGGTGCTAGCATCCTTCCCACAGAGCACTGGGAGATGGCTTTGATTTGAGAGGCTCTTCCTACCCTGCTGTGCTAGCTAAAACTGTCACTTGCCTCTTTCTCTGATGCTGGGCAGGGACCTGAGCAGAGTGGCATTTTTGGCCCTGTAAGCATAGGGAATGGAAAGTCAGGGCAGAGGCTTGCTGTCCTCCTGGACAGATGACAGGCATCCTAGTAGGAGCAGCTGGAAGCATCGATGTCTTAATGGTGATGCAGGTCAGCCCAGAAGGAGGAGTTGCTTACAAGGTAATTGCTGACAGAAGCAATTCAGTTCCTCTGTTGGATGTGGCACTGAATTTCTAGGCAGAGGCTGCAGGGAGGTCAGACTCCTGGAGCTGTGTTGGCTTGGTCCCTTCTGTCCCCTCTAACAAAGTTGATTGACAGATATTTAACCAGAGCATCTTCATGTGGTGCATGCAGGAACTGCATCCCAGCTAGTCAGTCTTCACAGATTGCAGCAGGTTGGAAGGGACCCTCGAAGGTCATCTTGTCCAACCCCCCTGCAGTGACCTGGGACACCTCCAACTAGATCAGGCTGCCCAGGACCACATCACATCTGGTCCTGAGTGCCTCCAGGCTTGGGGCCTCAACCACATTCCTGGGCAACCTGTTCCATTGTTCTACCATTCTCACTCTAAAGAACTTCTCAGAATCATGGAATCAATAAGGCTGGAAGAGACCTCAGAGATCATCAAGCCCAACCTGTCACCCAAGACCTTATGACTACTAAACCATGGCACCAAGTGCCACGTCCAATCCCCTCTTCTTCCTTAAGCCTAGCCTAAATCTGCCCTGCTCCAGTTTCAAACCATTGCCCCTCAGCCTGTCACTACCAGGCCTTCTAAACAGTCCCTCCCCAGCCTTCCTTTGGATATTGAAGTGTGGCTATAAGGTCTCCCTGGATCCTTCTCCAGGCTGAACAGCCCCAACCAGCTCAGCCTGTAGAGCCAGGCTTTGCCTTCTTCATACTCCTTCCACCTTCTTCTGCTCCTAATGCTTCTGCTCAGTTTTTCTGTCTCTAGATCATAATTCCACCAGGCTCTTGCCTTTGGCTGTTGTCTACCCTCAGCTGTAGTGAACAGGAAACATTCCTTGGCTCTCTAGCTACAGCTCTTGGCTTTTGAGAGCTATGGTCTCGGCATGACTGCTCTTGGGGCTGCCACAGAAGTCCTGTGTCTGTGTCCTGTGCTTATCACATAATGATGGAGTCAGTTATTGCTCTCTCCCACAGCTTAATGTGGGCCTTCCTGAAGCCCTTTAGCACAGCTCCTGATGTTCTAGTCCTAGGCAGCCACTTCCTGCATCAGCCATACCTTTCCTCTGTCCCCTCTGTTCTCCTTTCTCCTGCTCACTCTGAGTGCAAACCAAAGGCAGAACTCTTTCCTTTTTCCTGAGGGGAAAAAGGGGAAGTGAGAGCATGAGTTGCACAACAAGTCACACACAGAGTGCTCTGCATCTGCCAAAGGAAATGAACAATCCTTGCCAGAGTCCTGCTCTGCACAGGCTAGAGTCAGCCTCTCCATGATGCTGGCCTTGGCTTTCACACACAGCTCCCAGACGTCAGCCCAGGCTCCTGGAAGCATTACAGTGAGGTAGGAAGCAGTTCATGGTCAGTGACAGAGAAGGGAATGTTTGTCTCTCCTCATGTCTCCATGGGCAGAGGTTATGTGTGCAGCCAGTCACAACATTTGCTCTGTGCAGAGCAAACAGCTCTGCTCCCCTGGGAAGCCTGATAGCAGCCTGATAGGTTTGCAGAGAGGTCTGCTGACCAGAGTTGCAACAGCTTGTTCCTTTAGTCTCAGCTGGCAGCTGCAGAAGTTGGCCTTTAATAGACTGCCAGTGCTGCAGCAGTGTTCTGGCAGCTGTTTCACAGCCATCTGCCTTTACTGTCCTAAGGTTCCTAGCCTCCAGACACTGTGCTTTTGGGGAGAAGAATCCCTTAGGGTGGATGCTGGTACAGCCATGTTTGCACAGAGTGAGCAAGGAGCACAAGGGCAGGCCACACCTTGAGTCCTGTGTCCACTTCTGGGCCCCTCAGTTTAGGAAGGAGGTTGAGATGCTGGAAGGTGTCCAGAGAAGGGCAACAAAGCTGGGGAGGGGTCTGGAGCACAGCCCTGTGAGGAGAGGCTGAGGGAGCTGGGGTTGCTTAGCCTGGAGAGGAGGAGACTCAGGGGAGACCTTCTTGCTCTCTCCAACTCCCTGAAGGAAGGCTGTAGCCAGGTGGGGGTTGGTCTCCTCTCCCAGGCAAGCAGCACCAGAACAAGAGGACACAGTCTCAGGCTGTGCCAGGGGATGTTTAGGCTGGAGGTTAGGAAGAAATTCTTCATAGAGAGAGAGATTGGCAATTGGGATGTGCTGCCCAGAGGTGGTGGAGTCACCATCCCTGGAGGTGTTCAGGAGGAGACTTAATGGGGTGCTTGGTGCCATGGGTTAGTTGATTAGATGGTGTTGGTTGATAGGTTGGACTCGATGATCTTGAAGGTCTCTTCCAACATGGTCTGGTCTATTCTATTCTATTCTAGACTGAGGAAGTGTGGCCAGGCCCCTTCCCAGACAGCTGCTGCTTACAGCACCTGGGCAGTTAACTGCAGTTCTTCAGCATTTAGACTTTCATCATTCTTTTAAAAGATGAAAGGAAGTGTTTCAAGGTTGCAAACAAACCAAAGCCCCAAGTTTGGTTGGGGCATTTGTGTGCCACCTGATACATGACCCAGGAAGGAAGGGAAAATCCTGCAGCAGCAATCTTGGGTTGCTGCTCTTTACCTACACCAGTAACAGTCAGCAAGGGTAGCCCCACAGTGAGGCCTGCCTTTGTGCTGTTCCTGGCTGCTAGTGAGGTCTTGCTCCCCAGCCTAAGTCCTGTTGTGCTACAGGACAGTCACTCCAGCTCCAGAATAACAATTAATTAGAATAAACATTTAGGTTTAATTAGAATAATTAGTTCAGTTTCTGCTTGGAAGGCATTTTTAAGAGACATCTAGAAGGTAAGTGTCCTGGCTTCAGGAGCATAGAATAGAATAGACCAGGTTGGAAGAGACCTTCAAGATCATCGTGTCAAACCCTTCAACCAATCCAACCCACCCAAACAACTAACCCATGGCACCAAGCACCCCAGCAAGTCTCCTCCTGAACACCTCCAGGGATGGTGACTCCACCACCTCCCCAGGCAGCCCATTCCAATGGGCAATCACTCTCTCTGTGTAGAACTTCCTCCTGACCTCCTGCCTAAACTTCCCCTGGCACAGCCTGAGACTGTGTCCTCTTGTTCTGGTGCTGGCTGCCTGGGAGAAGAGACCAACCTCTGCCTGTCCACAGCCTCCCTTCAGGGAGTTGTAGAGAGCAAGAAGGTCTCCCCTGAGTCTCCTCTTCTCCAGGCTAAGCAGCCCCAGCTCCCTCAGCCTCTCCTCATGAGGTGTGTTTGGGCAGTGTGGAGCCTAGCAGGAGAATCTCCTTGGTGCTAGAGGAGGAACTTCATGCACCCACAAGAATTCATTTGTCTTCCTTGCCTTCCAGACAGGCAGCCAGTCAGCACACACCTCCCCCTGGCAAGCACCCACAGCCCACCAGAGGACGAGGAGAAGCTAATGGAGGTGCTGGAAGAATTCTCCCAGAAGTTCAGATCCACTGCTCCAGGCTCTTAGTGTCCCTGCTGGCAGAGGGGAGCCACAGAGCTGCTGATTGCGCAGCAGCAGCCCGCGGAGCGCCTGCTGCTCGGGGGAAGGGGGATGCAGCAGGCCTGGTGAAAATAAAGTGTGTTGAGGTGTTCTCAGCAGGGGAGAGAGTGCTGCCTGCAGCAGGCTGCTGCTGAGAGGCTCTCCCCGTGTGGATGGGCACCTGCCCTCCCAAGGCACAGGGAGGTGCTGTTCGTTTGAACTGGAAACAAAATGAGGAGGCACTGCAGTAAAATGCAAGGCTTTGTGAAGGTGCTCAGCACTCAGCTAAAGCACTGGGCACAGAGAGAGGCAGAGGAGAGTGTCTGCAGTAACCCTGCTGGAGGCCTTGGGGAATGAAGCAGTAAATGTCTTAAACCAGGTTTGACTCTGTGCTTGACAGGCTGGTTTCATAGTATAAGAGAAGCAGTCAGGGTTGGAAGGGACCACAAGGATCATCCAGTTCCAACCCCCCTGCCATGGGCAGGGACACCCCACACTACATCAGCCTGGCCACAGCCTCAGCCAGCCTGGCCTTAAACACCTCCAGGGACAGGGCCCCAACCACCTCCCTGCACAACCCATTCCAGGGCTTCACCACTCTCATGGGGAAGAACTTCCTCCTCACCTCCAGCCTCAATCTCCCCACCTCCAGCTTCATTCCATTCCCCCTAGTCCTATCACTCCCTGAGATCCTGAGCAGTCCCTCCCCAGCCTTCCTGGAGCCCCCTTCAGATCCTGGAAGGCCACAATGAGGTCACCTGGGAGCCTTCTCTTCTGCAGACTGAACAGCCCCAACTCCTTCAGTCTGCCCTCACAGGAGGACAGACTCTTGAGCTCTACTGGTGGCTGGTAGCTAAGGGTCATGCTGATGTGCAGAAGGGAGCTCATTATGCCTGCTTTACATAATCCAAGCTCCCCAGAAGATATCCTGCTTGCCTGATTCACTTGTTCCTATTAAGTATCAGTTTAGAGAAGTCTCTTTTCATCCAGTCTCCTTGGCAATAAGGGCTTTACTGTCAGAGGGGCCCTGAAATAAGCTTTCCCATGATAAGCAGTGCTGAGACAAGCCAGGCTGTCACAGCTCTTCCTGATGGAGGGGCTGAATCAGCATTCAAACTATTGCTTCATTCTAGAAACTCAACTCCTTCTCACGCTGCAGTGAAAGAGAGCAGCAACAAGGCTTGCACAGGCATTTATTTCCTAGAAGCCTGGTACTAGCATTTTGCATGGCTCAAGCTGTTAGACACAGCTACTGGAAACAAGAGTGGGGCTGGGAGCACACACAGGGGCTGCTTTTCTCCACCCTCTAGCTGCAAGGCTAATAAAAGCTTTTGCAGGCTGGAGTATTTAAGTCAAGTTGCTTCTCAGCTCTGCAGTGTAGAAGTTTAATGGCTGATACTGAAATAGCTCATAGAAACAACCCAAAGGCACATATGTATATGCAGACACACACACACACATATATATATATATATAACATGTAGTTCAGTCCACATTCTGTCCTCCTGGTATACTGGAGTATGTTTTTCTCCTTAGTCACAGCTTCAGAACAAAGCCAAGGGTGTGTGACCTGCTGTAATCCAAGGCTGGTCCCAGCATACTGTGGTTTCAGAGCACTTCTGATGCAAAGAGAATTAAAACACAGGGCAGTAACTAAGAGCATAGTCTGGAGTCTCCCCCACTTGGCACTTACAGCCCCAGGGGTGCCTTATTTCAGCCCCTTCCTCCAGGTACAAGTGCAGCATGTGGCTGTAAAGCAAGATGCTTTGTGTTCCTGTGAGCAAATGCCTTCAGTGGCACCCACAGAAGTTTAGAGGCACAAGAGGAATGGCATCCAGGGATGGATTACCAGGAATAGAAGGCAGCAAAAGTCCTTGCTAAGTAGTGCATGCTGCGGACTTGCAGTGCAGAGCCGGCTTGCAGGAGCCAGCCAAGCGTGGAAGCTGCTCTCCCTGCCCTGCCCTTTCCACCCTCAGCCCAACACTCCTTTTGTTAGCATTCAGGCCTGCACAGCTCTGACTCTGTTGCTGAATCATTCACATCCTGAAGGTGTCCACCTTTTCCTTCGTTGTGCCAACCTACCCAGCAGGCTTCCACCCTCAGGCGTTTGGCAGGGAGGGGAATGCAGCCCCGCAGCCTCCTGTGGAGGCATTTCCCCCTGCCCTGATGGCAAGGCAGAGCCCACCAGCAGGGCTGGCTGCAGTGGTAACCTTTATTATTATTAGAATAGAATAAACCAAACCAGGTTGGAAGAGACCTTCAAGATCATCGTGTCCAACCCATCAACCAATCCAACACCACCTAAACAACTAACCCATGGCACCAAGCACCCCATCAAGTCTCCTCCTGAACACCTCCAGGGATGGTGACTCCACCACCTCCCCAGGCAGCCCATTCCAATGGGCAATCACTCTCTCTGTGTAGAAATTCTTCCTAACATCCAACCTGAACCTCCCCTGGCGCAGCCTGAGACTGTGTCCTCTTGTTCTGGTACTGGCTGCCTGGGAGAAGAGACCAACCTCTGCCTGTCTACAACCTCCCTTCAGGTAGTTGTAGAGAGCAAGAAGGTCTCCCCTGAGCCTCCTCTTCTCCAGGCTGAGCAACCCCAGCTCCCTCAGCCTCTCCTCACAGGGCTGTGCTCCAGACCCCTCCCCAGCTTTGTTGCCCTTCTCTGGACACCTTCCAGCAGCTCAACATCTTTCCTGAACTGAGGAGCCCAGAACTGGACACAGAACTCAAGGTGTGGCCTGAGCAGTGCTGAGCCCAGGGCAGAAGGACCTCCCTGCTCCTGCTGGCCGCAGCCTGGTGGTCACTGACTCCAGTGGAGAAGGGCAGCTGTAAGCCAGTTTAATCCAAGCTCCTTCTTGCTGTGCCTTTTCCCCCTTCCCTGTGTGTGTTGCTCACTCACTCCCTGCAGAAATGCAGTGCCCCTTCTTGTGCCACCAGATCCTGCTGCTGTGAAGTGAGTGCTCACCAACATCCACCCACTGGCTTTTGCAAAGCAGCTGCTCTCACCCTGGCCAGCAGTGGCAAGCTTCAGATCTCTTCTGGCTCTGCTCAGAGTGTTTCCCTCTTGGCCCATCAGGTTTGCATCCCTTGCTTTGTGGGCAGAGGTAGTTCTGGGTGCATGTGGACAGATCCAGTGACTGCTTCCAGGAGGTGATTTTGAAGTGCAAACAAGATGACTTGAAGACTGTTCCTGCAGCCAGCCTCAGATTCCAGCTCTAGGCAGCAAGAGAGGGAAGGCCTGGAGCACACAGGGAGTGCACCAGGGAGCAAGGGGAACACAAACACTTCTGGGATTGACAGTGGCCAAATCCAAGCCCTTCATCTTGTGAAGCAGGTCAACGTTTATGTTCCTCTCTCTAGAGGGAGCCATCAGATAAACATTGGGATGTACTCTCGTGCAGGAAGCTTCTCTCTTCCTCAGGGCAAATGCTAAGGCACAGCCTTACCAGGACACACAGCATCAGCCTGGCCAAAGCTCTGCAGCAGCCCAGGTTTTCAGCCTGCCCTCAGGAGAAACAGCTCAAACCTTTAATGTGCCAGCAGTGCCAGTGGTGTCTCACGGGTAAAATCGTTGTCAGAGAAGAGGACTAAGAGGAACTGCACTGGTGCAAACCTCAGGGAGCTCCCAGAAAGTGGCATTGGCCTTGGTGGTTAAAAATCATCTTGAGCACCTTCCCTTTACTTTCCACCTGAGAATCCAGAATCAGCAGGGAGCCTTGCAGAACATTGTGCAACTCTTCTGCTGCCCAAACATCCTCCTTCCCTTGGCTCCTCACTCCCTGCTGGGTGGCTGGAGTGAGAATTTGTCATGGCAAAGGAATGACCCCCATGTGCCCAGGCAGTCACTGGCAGCTTTATGCCAACCCACAGACAGGGGAGGTGAAAACTCAGCCAAAACTCAATAAGCCAAACTCCCTACCACAGGCAGATTGACACACACACAGAGAAAGAAAAGCAACAGCCAGAGGCTGATGGGAATTAATTGAGTGGGGTTAAACCACCACAATTTACTCAGTTACACAATGGAACAGCACTAGAAAGTGTTGCAAGATAACTGGCAGGAAAGATGGTCATGTCCTTGAGCAGTGCTGGAAAACACCAGCCAAGGTGATCATCCCTTTGAAAGGCAAAAGCTCTCTATGCTGAAAGCAAGCAAAGGCCACAGGAGGCTGGGCACTACTCTGGAGGGGAGTTACCAGGTAGAGAGCCAGAAGCAATGCTCAGCCTCTGGGAAAACATCAATCATACCTGAAACTAAGTGGTGACAGACTCACAGAACATGAGAGGTCAGAAGGGACCTCCAGAGATCATTGGGTCCAACCCCCCTGCCAAAGCAGGATCACCCAGGCTATTCATGAGTGTGTTATAGAATAATAGAATAGAATGATAGAATAATAAACCAGGTTGGAAGAGACCTTCAAGATCATCGTGTCCAACCCATCAACCAATCCAACACCACCTAAACAACTAACCCATGGCACCAAGCACCCCATCAAGTCTCCTCCTGAACACCTCCAGGGATGGTGACTCCACCACCTCCCCAGGCAGCACATTCCAATGGGCAATCACTCTCTCTGTGTAGAACTTCCTCCTGACCTCCAGCCTGAACCTCCCCTGGCACAGCCTGAGACTGTGTCCTCTTGTTCTGGTGCTGGCTGCCTGGGAGAAGAGACCAACCTCCTTTCAGGGAGTTGTAGAGAGCAAGAAGGTCTCCCCTGAGTCTCCTCCACTCCAGGCTAAGCAACCCCAGCTCCCTCAGCCTCTCCTCACAGGGCTGTGTTCCAAGCCCCTCACCAACTTCGTTGCCCTTCTCTGGACACTTTCCAGCAAGTCAACCTCCTTCCTAACCTGAGGAGCCCAGAACTGGACACAGGACTCAAGGTGTGGCCTAACCAGTGCAGTGTCCAGGGGCACAATGACCTCCCTGCTCCTGCTGGCCACACTCTTCCTGATGCAGGCCAGGATGCCATTGGCCCTCCTGGCTGCCTGGGCACACTGCAGGCTCATGTTCAGCCTACCATCAACCAGCACCCCCAGGTCCCTCTCTGCCTGGCTGCTCTCAGCCACTCTGCCCCCAGCCTGTAGCACTGCCTGGGGTTGTTGTGGCCAATGTGCAGAGCCTGGCACTTGGATGTGTTCAATCTCCTGCCCTTGGATTCTGCCACAGGAATGCATCCAGGTGGGTTTTGAATGTGTCTGGAGAAGGAGACTCCCCAGCCCCTCTGGGCAGCCTGCTCCAGTGCTCCATCACCAAACCCAAAGATGAGTTATGACAAAGAAGAGTCAAGTTTGTGCAACTCATCTTTTGCACAGAACCATTCTCAACTGCTTGATGGTGGCAGCTCCATCGGATTTTCTTGGGGCAGGACAAAGTGGGTCTGCTGTGCCTGAGGGAAGCCCTGACCTGTTAGACAGTGTTAGGTTTGGGTCAGTATCTGCAAAGGGGTCAGTGACCAGGGATGGAAAAAGTGTGTCAAGGAGGCTGGGAAGTACAAGAGTGATAAAGCCTTCATAAAACCAGTCATTGAATGCCTAAGCAAGAAGTGAGTGGCAAGCACAAAACCTCTGTGTTCATAAGGCCTGGCACCTCTCCTGCATCATCAGCTCAGAAGGGATTTGTCTCTTCCCCATCACTGGAGTGTCAAATGGCTCACACATCTCATGCATTTCTCACAGCACTGCTTGGGGTAGATGAAGACCTTTGGCCAATTCAAACCAACAGCAAGGAAGTAAAGTCAGACCTTCTCAGGCTGGATCTATCACCCCATTATGGAACAGCCCCACGGTCCTGGTGGCTCCTGGATCCTGGCCAGGGCTGCTGGTCAGCTTGCAGTGCTGGGGCAGGGGATGCTGTTGCTTTGCACAATTCTAATGAATGTCCATTTCTATTCTGCTGGCTTTGTTTCTGTGGTGATAACATTCTCCCTTGGCATCTCTGCTTCTGCAGAGGCTTTGCCAGCAGACTGTGCTCTCTTGTTCTGAGTTCAATGTCCCCACATGGCACCGATTCCAATGCCTCTGAACTCAACCCCTTTCTGTTCCTAGCAGCACAGTGCTGTCCTGCAGCAAGCAAAGTTTCAGGGGTGGCCAAAGGCTGCTTGGTGACAATGGAAAATCCCCAAGCCTGGGAAGAGAGGTCCCACAGGGCAACACAGAGCTCATCTCGAACTTGAATCCCAGAACTCCGGGTCCCTGTCCAAAGAGAAACCACTTCCCTCCCCCCTTATATTTTTCACACACAATCCTGAAGAGAAAGAAGTCTGCTTCTGCCTCAGCACTACAGGAGAGGTCAGCACTGGAGGAGCTTGGCACATGGATCCAGCCTGCAGAAAGGACCAAGTTACTGTGGCACACAATGGTCACACAGAGAAACAAAGGCTTCTAAATCCTCACTGCAAGCCTGGCCCCCCGGAAAGGACACAGCCCCACAAAGCCTCACCTTGCAGAGCTGCTGCCTCTGTGCTACAAGATGCAATGTTGGCTGCTCTTTCCCAAACCTTTTGGGGACTGGTGAGGGCAGACATAGGGGAGGTGCTGGAGTCACCATCCCTGGAGGTGTTTAGGAAGAGCCTGGATGAGGCCCTTGGTGCCATGGTTGAGTTGATCAGATGGTGCTGGGTGAGAGGTTGGACTCGATCTCGAAGGTCTCTTCCAGCCTGTTTTATCCTATCCTATCCTATCCTATCCTATCCTATCCTATCCTATCCTATCCTATCCTATCCTATCCTTTTATTACTTTGTTATTAGCCCTGGCATTTGAGATGTAAAGAAAGAGACTTCTCTATTACTTTCTAACCCATGCAGCAGACACAGGCACTAAGTGGTCTTTGAACCACAGAATGGTTGAGGCAGGAAGGGACTGCTGAAGGTCATCTGGTCCAACTCCCCTGGCTCAAGCAGGGACACCTAGAGCCAGATGCCCTGCACCATGTCCAGTTGGCACTGAAATAGCTTCAACAATGGAGACTCCACAACCCTCCTGGCCAGTGCTCAGTTACCCTCACAGTGACAAGAAGTGTTTGTGGTGGTCCAGAGGGAAGCTTCTGTGTTTCAGTTTGAGCTCACTGCACCTGATTCTGTCACTGGGCACCACTGGGCAGGGCCTGGCTGTTTTCTCTTTGCACTCTCACTTCAGGGATTTACATATACTGATCAAATTCCCCAGAGCCTTATCTTCTCTAGGCTGAATAGTCCCAGCTCTGAGTGAGAGGCTGGCTGGGGCCTTTCTGCAACTCCCTGAAGGGAGGTTGTAGCCAGGTGGGGGTTAGTCTCTTCTCCCAGGCAACCAGCACCAGAACAAGAGGACACAGTCTCAAGCTGTGCCAGGGGAGGTTCAGGCTGGAGGTGAGGAAGAAATTCTTCCCAGCAAGAGAGATTGGCCATTGGGATGTGCTGCCCGGGGATGTGGTGGAGTCACCATCTCTGGAGGTGTTAGGGAAGAGCCTGGCTGAGGCACTTGGTGCCATGGTTGAGTTGATTAGATGGTGTTGGGTGATAGGTTGGACTGGATGTTCTCAAAGGTCTTTTCCAACCTGGTCTATTCTATTCTATTCTATTCTATTCTATTCTATTCTATTCTATTCTATTCTATTCTATTCTATTCTATTCCATTCCATTCCATTCCATTCCATTCCATTCCATTCCATTCCATTCCATGGAAAGGCTCTCCAGTCCCTTTGCTGTCTCATTATCTCACTGGCCCTTTGCTGGACTGGATCCAGCACTTCATCCCTCTGTTGTACTGGGTGGCCCACAGCTCACCCCAGCTGGGTTAAAACAGCAGCCTCTTTTTTTCTGGCAGTGATTTCCTCAGCAGGCATGAAGGAATTTTGTGGTTTTTTTCAGCCCTACATCTTTTCTGGGGGTCCCTGCACAATCTTTTAGTGCATCCAGGCATGCACCTTCTCATCAGCAACACACACTGCCCAGAGGCCAATGTGCAGCACCTGGCCCTTGGATGTGTTCAACCTCCTGCCCTTGGCCTCTGCCCATCTGCCCAGCCTGTCCAGGTCCCTCTGCAGAGCTCTCCTGCCCTCTACCTGCTACCAGTGCTGCTCATTTCAAAGCCAAGGATGACAGGCAGGTGCTCTGAGGAGCACTGCTTCTTTCCCCAAGGGAACACCAGCTAAGAGAGGAACACCAATCACTGTGTCTAAGGTGCAGAGCAGGGGAAGGCCAGCCTTGCCTGCACACTTCTTGGCACAGCAGGAGGCATCACTAAGAGCCTGCTGCTGCACTCCAGCAGCCCTGGGGGAGAGGAGTTTTCTTCAGCTGAGTGTGTGGGGGTGTGAGTGGGGTGCTGCAGAGTTTACCTCTGCACCAAGGGCACCCTCCCCCCCAGTGCCATTCATAAACCCAGCTTTGTTATTCAGCAGCTAGCACGGGAGGCAAAGGAGCAGGCAGCAGGGAGCCTGGGGCTTTGAGCAGCTCTAGGACAGAAGCAGCTGAGGTTGCTGCCTTCACAGGGCAGAGCAGGAAAGGAGGTGTTTTAACTCACCCAGAGCCAAATCCTCCTTGTTTCATTAGGGAGGTGAAGGAATTGTTGTTGGCATTAGAGACAGCTTCCTTCCCTCCACAGCTCCACATTACAGCTTTTAAGCTCACAAGGTTTTGCTCTCAGCTTCACTGTCAGAAGATTTCCTAAGCCAACACAGGTTTGTGCTGAGAGTGCCAGATCAGAGGGCGCTCAGCTTGGCTGCAGACAGCTGCAGGTACTCTAGCCAGGAAGCACAGCAAGGGCACTTTGCAAATGGATTTGTGTGCCCAGCAGCCACACACAGAGCAACACTCAAGCTCCTGCTCCTTGGAAGAGAAAGGAGGAGTGGCCAGGAGTTCACTGCACAGAAGTGCAAACACAGCTCTCCCCCAGATGTGTGTCTCCTTTGGCGTCAGCTCCTTGTCTTCATTTGTATGGTTCATGGTCAGAAGGACTAAGCACTGAGCCAGGGGCAGCTCCTCAGCTTGCTGCCTCCACTGCTCCATCATAGTATCATGGTATCAGTCAGGGGTGGAAGGGACCACAAGGATCAGCCAGTTCCAACCCCCTGCCATGGGCAGGGACACCCCACACTACATCAGCCTGGCCACAGCCTCAGCCAGCCTGGCCTTAAACACCTCCAGGGACAGGGCCCCAACCACCTCCCTGGACAACCCATTCCAGGGCTTCACCACTCTCATGGGGAAGAACTTCCTCCTCCCCTCCAGCCTCAATCTCCCCACCTCCAGCTTCATTCCATTCCCCCTAGTCCTAGCACTCCCTGACATCCTGAGCAGTCCCTCCCCAGCCTTCCTGTAGCCCCCTTCAGATCCTGGAAGGCCACAATGAGGTCACCTGGGAGCCTTCTCTTCTGCAGACTGAACAGCCCCAACTCCTTCAGTCTGTCCTCACAGGAGAGGTGCTCCAGCCCTCTGCTCATCCTCCTGGCCCTGCTCTGCACACCTTCCAGCACATCAATGGAAGCACAGTCCCTGCTGGAGTGCCAGGCTCGTTGCAATTGCTGTGTCTCCTCAGGGACAGGGCACTGAACAGTGATTTAAGTTCACTTTGGTGCTTCCATGTTTCTGCTCCCTTGAGAGGGACTCTCTGCACATCAAAGCAGGTCAGGTCACTGGCCAAGAGGCCCTGAGCCCAGAGAAGCATGGGACAGCACAGTCCAACACAGCTGTGTAAATCTTCCCTAGAGGAAAGGCAATATTGGCAGGTGACTTCCTCATCTTGCATAGCTGTGTCAGCCAAGAACCTTGCAGTCCCCAGCAAACATGTAAGAGGCGTAGTGAGAAGCTTTCCAAGGTGACACAAGCCTCTGGCTTCCAGGGGAGAAAGTGGGGGGGCTCAGAAAACAGCACAGAAGCCAGGCAAAGGCAAAGGAACCTTGCTGGTGCTTTGGGAATCCTGTGTGAAACTCAGCATTGGAATGTGCTGCCTAGAGGGGAACAAACACCTCTGAGACCTGGAGAGCAGAGGTGGCATCATGTCAGAGAGCATGGCTGCAAAGCACTCAAGCACAGTTTATGGGATGTTTGGAAACAGAATCACACACAGAAGGTCAGGGGCTGGAAGGAGCCTCAGGAGATCATCCAGCCCAGCCCCCTGTACCAGATCACACAGGGATGCAGCCAGGAGGGTTTGAGTAGCTCCAGAGGGGGAGATTCCACAACCCCCCTGGGCAGCCTGCTCCAGTGCTCTGTCACCCCCACAGGGAAAAGAGTTTTCCTCCAACCTTCTCTATGCATCACTCCTAAGACATGCACATGAAGTCCATGGGCTCCTCACTGCAGCAGCTCGGTGCTCTGGAATGAGTGCCATGGATTGTGCTGATCCTTTTGCTTCCTCAGAAGTGAATTGCTGCTGGGCAAATGGAGGAGAAGCAGGGACACCTCACACTGCAGCAGGCTGCTCACAGCCACATCCAGCCTGGCTGCAAACACCTCCAGGCAGGAGGCTTCCACCACCTCCCTGGGCAGCCTGTGCCAGGCTCTCACCACCCTCATGGGGAAGAACTTCTTCCTGACATCCAATCTGAATCTCCCCACTTCTAGTTCTGCTCCATACCCCCCAGTCCTATCCCTCCCTGACACCCTCAAAAGTCCTTCTTCAGCTTTCTTGGAGCCCCCTTCAGATCCTGGAAGGCCACAAGAAGGTCTCCTGGGAGCCTTCTCCTCTCCAGACTGAACAGCCCCAACTCTCTCAGTCTGTCTCCATAGCAGAGCAGCTCCAGCCCTCTGCTCATCCTCCTGGCCCTTCTCTGGACACCTTCCAGCACCTCCAGATCCTTCCTGGCACAGAGGCTCCAGAACTGGAGGCAGTGCTCCAGGTGTGGTCTCAGCAGAGCAGAGCAGAGGGGGAGAATCCCCTCCCTGACCTGCTGGCTCTGTTTCTCTTGCTGCAGCCCAGGCTCTGCTTGGCTCTCAGGGCTGCAAGTGCTCCCTGCTGGCTCCTGCTGAGCTTCTCCTCCCCCAGCATCCCCAGGTCCTTTTCTTCAGGGCTGCTCTCCAGCCAGCCCCTGCCCAGCCTCCATCAGTGCCTGGGATTGACAACATTCTCCTAAAAATGCAAGCTGGGTCAATCCAGGTGTTTAAAGACTTTTTATTCTTAAAAGGGATCACCACATATGCCACCAGGACAATGGGCAGCACTCAGCAACATCAGATCCTGCTCTCTGGAAGAAACTCATGAAGCCCATCAGAGTCTTACAAAATAAATATGACTGTGTGGAACAACCCAGGAAAACCAAAGTCATCTTCAACAACACAGCCAGGTATAAATGCTGAGAGGTTGCTGCACAAGGAAGAGGTAGAGGTAAACCAAACTCTTCAGACCTAGAGCAGTCTGGGCTCTGCCTTGCTCCCCCCTCCCTCCCCCCCATGCACACACTCTGAGCAGTTCCTGTTGCCAATAGTTTAATTTCCACCAGCCTGCCAGGCTCATCAGACTCAAGCAGGTCTGTGTGCTCCTTGTGATGCTCTAAGCCAGAAAGCTCTGTCAGCTTGCACAGAAGTTAGTTGCTAAGCAACCTGTCCCCCTGGGCTTGCAAGCTATGCAGGAAGGGAAGAGGCAGGAGGTTGGATTTTAGCTGCTGCGAGCCCATCAAATGCTCTCTGGGTGATGTCCACTCAGGCAAGGAGATGGTAGAGCCCTTTTGGGTGTTGCAGTAGTCCATCAGCTCCTCGGTGCTGCACCCAGAGAACAGTCAATGCCGTGCCTGGGGCTCCTCCAGTGAAGAGAGCAACGTCCCAGCTCAACAGGGAGCTGCTGCAGGGAGAGCCGAGTGCCGCACGCCCTGTGTCCGTCCCAGAGACACAGCCCGAGGCCCCTCCGCACAGAGCAGCAAGTGCCTTGGCTTGGTGAGACACAGGCCCTCCAGACTGCACCACGGGGACTTCCCAAGCAAACTCAAGACAACCAAAGTCAGATTGTACAAACCAGCAGGTAAAAAAATACCTTCTTGTGTGTTCTGGGAAGAAGAGGAAAGAGTCTCCGTGCAAACGCTCGGCAGAGCATCCAGCAGAGGATGTGGAGCCAGGGTGAAGGCATTGGCTCCTTCCCCACCTGCTGGCTGTGCCCAGCAGTGTCTGTCTGCTGCAGGGTGGTTAGCCTTAGAACATCTTTTTCTCCTGTAAATGCCACCTCTCGAGCTCCACTGAGGTACCATCAAGACACTACTGGTGTCATGTCCCACAGCTGTTAATGCAAAACCCATAACAACATAGTTAGCCTTGGGGAAAGGTAATAAAACATAGGATAGGATAGGATAGGATAGGATAGGATAGGATAGGATAGGATAGGATAGGATAGGATAGGGTAGGATGGAATGGAATGGAATGGAATGGAATGGAATGGAATGGAATGGAATGGAATGGAATAGAATAGGCTGCAAGGCAGCAGTCACAGAGCCACAGGAACACTCAGGCTGCAAAAGGCCCTCAGGATCACCAAGTCCAACCCACAACCCTACTCTGTAAGGTTCACCACTAAACCATAGCCCCAAGCACCACATCCAAACCACCTTTAAACACCTCCAGGGCTGGTGACTCCACCACCTCCCTGGGCAGCAGGTTCCAATGTCTGACCACTCTTGCTGGGAAAAAATGCTTCCTACTGCCCAGTCTAACCCTGCCCAGTCACAGCTGGAGGCCATTCCCTCTTGTTCCATCACTAACAGAAGAGACCAGCAGCAGCTTCTCCATGATGTCCTTTCAGGGAGTTGTAGACAGCAATGAGGTCTCCCCCAGCCTCCTCTGTTCCAAACTAACCATCCCCAGCTCCCTCACTCACTCCTCATCAGATTTATTCTCCAGGCCCTTCCCCAGCTTCATTGCCCTGCTCTGCACTCACCCCAGCACCTCCACATCTCTCCTGTATGGAGGTGCCCAAAACTGGACACAGTACTTCAGAGCTGAGTACAAGGGGACAATCCCCTCCCTGCTCCTACTGGACACAGCATTGCTGATACAAACCAGGCTGCCATTGGCTTTCTTTGCCACCTGGGCACACTGCTGGCTCATATTCAGCTGCTTGTCCATGAGAACCCCCAGGTCCCTTTCTGCCAGGCAGCTTTCCAGCCACACTGCCCCAAGCCTGGAGCCTTGCTTGGGGCTGTTGTGATAATGTTCACCCTTTTTGGCTTGGGTGGTTTGGGTTTGGTTTTGGGACTGCTTAAGAGAGGCTACATGGTTAGAGGTGAATGCAGTAAGTCTGGAGAAGTTTGATTTCATCTTCCAGCACCCATGTGAGGCTGGGGCAGTTGCCTAAATGCCATTCTGTATGTCACCATGCTTCACCCTGTGAGCCAGGTACAGGATCACAGTCCTCACAAGGCATGTGCTCCAGTGCCCTAATCATCCTGGTAGCTCTCCCTTGGACTCTCTCCAGCAGATCCCTGTCCCTCCTGAACTGGGGAGCCCAGAACTGGATGCAGTATTCCAGGTGAGGTCTCACCAGAGCAGAGTATTGGGGAGGAGACCCTCCCTGGTTCTGCTGGACACACTCCTCTGAATGCACCCCAGGGTCCCATTGGCCTTCTTCTCTTAACCATAGAATGCTAAGGGTCAAAATGGGCTTCAGTGATCATCAGTTCAACCCCCCTGCAAAGCAGGAGCACTCAGGGCAGGTCACACAGGAATGCATCCAGGCAGGTTTAGAAGACCTCCAGAGAAGGAGACTCCACAACTTCTCTGGGCAGCCTGCTCCAGGGCTCTGTCATCCTCACAGTAAGAAAGCTTTTCCTCATGTTGAGGTGGAATTTCCTGCAACTGAGTTCACATCCACTGCCCCTTGGCCTGCCACTGGGTATCACTGAAAAGAGTCTGGCTCCATCCTTCAGGTATGTGTAGACACTGACAAGGTCCCCTCTCAGCCTGCTCTTCTCCAGGCTGAACAAACCCCCTTACAGTAAACTGCTGCCTTGGATGGTCAGCAGTCACAAAGCACTGTCAGGAGGTTTCCTCCATTGTTCAGTCTCATTAATGACATCAGCTATTGCTTCACCTAGCCACATAAAGTCAGATGTGCCATCTTGAAATACAGTTTGCTTTCCCAGAGGAAAAGCTGCAGCAGCTCCTTCTCCCAGCCCCTTTACAGACTGAGACCTCTTTGGGTCCTTACTGGCCAGAAGTCCTCAAGCTGTGCCAGGGGAAGTTTAGGCTGGAGGTGAGGAGAAAGTTCTTCACTGAGAGAGTTGTTAGCCATTGGAATGTGCTGCCCAGGGAGGTGGTGGAGTCACCCTCCCTGGAGGTGCTCAAGAGGGGATTGGATGTGGCACTTGGTGCCATGGTCTAGTCATGAGGTCTGTGGTGACAGCTTGGACTCGATGATCTCTCTCCAACCTTGGTGATTCTGTGAGTCCATCACTGAGAGGTCTCTGGGTGGAAGAAAGCAAGCAGGACATACCCACAACCACACAGAAAAGGAAGGGGAAATGAAAGACAGGATCTAGAGCAACCCCCTCCTACCTTAATGACTTTGTCTGTCCCTGAGGTCAAGAGCCATCCCCTGGTGGCATCAAAGTGCACGTGAACGATGTTGTGCTTACTGTCATGGAAAGTAGCTGTGGGTGCTCTCCTGAAGGAAGGGATCCACAAGTCAGCAAAGGCCATACTGCAGGATTGCCCCCAGAGCTCTTTAGTAGGAAGTCAGTGTTTGAGTGCTACAGGAAGTCACTAATTCAGCAGCCCCTCTGTAAGCTCCACCTTGGAAGCCTTCTGGCCCGAGGAAACAGGGGCGGAAGCCTCTGCAGCCCACCCAGTTTAGTAGGCACCACAGCCTTACTGCTTGGGAAAGAGCCCAGGAACCCCCCTGCCAGGCTGCTCTGCCAAAGCCCCACATCTGCCCAGGCCCTCCCAGCTGCAGGAGCTGTGTCCCCTTGCAGGGCAGGCTGGGCCAGAGCCCACACTCACTCTTCCTCGGTTATGGACTCGTGGCAGCTGTCGCAGACCCTCACTTCAAACTCGAAGCCCATCAGGGGGATGGAGGAGCGCTTGGAGCTGCATTTGCCACACACAGCTTTCCCACACTTCCTGCAGTGGTGCTGCAGGGAACAAAGCACAGGAAGATGTCTTCAGTCACCAGCTGAGCAGATGGCTGCTCGAGTCCCGCTGGATGTACTGCCTCACTCCAGCAAGACCCAGCCGAGGCTGCAGGGAACAGCAAAGTGGCTCTCAGGGGAGGCACAGGAAGATAGCCAAGGGCTCCAGAAGAAAGGCTGGGGTGGAAGTCTTGCCCCTCCACTGCCTGGTCACTGGCATGGACACTGGGAGCTGGCAGATGAAGCACTACTCAGGCTATGTGAATTCCTCTCCAGAGTGACACCACACACCACCCAGTAAATCTTTGCTATCTCCACCACTTAGCATCCCTGGATGTAGCTGTGGGGGAGGGCTTCGACACCCAGTGTGACAGAGGTGCTTCAACAGGGTAGAAAGCAGAGTGAGGAAGTCCAGGCTGTACTCTTGTTGTCAGCACAGCCATAGATGGGCAAGGAGCTCCTCTATGCCCCCAGGAGTTGCATCCCAGCTAGCCTGGCATTTCCTGCAGGGCTGGGAGTTGTAGCTACCCTTCTCCCTGGCAGGCTCAGTCTGGGGACTTCAGGCTTAGCACCACGGCTCAGCAGCAGGCTGTACATCAAAATGTCCCCAGGTCAAGGCAAGAGAGAGCTACACTAGCACAGTGCCATCCTGGTCTATAGACATCTAGTCACCTCAGGCCACTTCTTGTCAGCCCCAGAAGCACCAGAGTTTTTGATGCTCCCTGTCTCACCTGTCCTCCTGCACTGGCTGCACAGGACTGCAAGGCTGCCTCGCCAGCCACAGAGCAGCCAGGCTGTGAGGAGCATTACACAAAGAGCAGCTGCAGCTCAGCTCTGCCCCAATCACCTGACTGCTCCAGCTTCCATGAGAGCAAGCCTTTCAGCATTGTTCCCCCCCACCCCCCAATGCCTGCCATCTACAGCGCTCTGCACAGCTCCTGCTGGGCAGGAAACGGCAGCAGCCTGCTGCAGGCAGACCAGGGAGCCTTTTCCAGCACACTCTGAGCAGTCACAGATGTTTACCTAACCTCACTGGAGGCAGCTGGGCTTCCAGCACAGTCTCCAGTAATCAGCTGCAAATTTCTTTCTGCATTGTGCTTAACTGACAGTAACAAAATCCCACAGGGATAAAGCCAGGCGAGGCTCAAAAGCTGTTCGCCCAGCCCGAGGCCTGTGGGACCGGCTGAAAACCACCACCCAACCAACACACCACCAACAACCCCAAACAAACCAACAGCCAAAGAACCCACCCACCCCAAACCAACCACCCAACAAACAGAAGGCCAAAGAAGTGTGTTCCTCCTGCCCACAAAACCAAGCCCCTCCAGCAGGGAGTCCGCCCCCTGCTACCCAGCGCTCGGTGGAACAACAAACTGAACACACTCAAGGCTTTGGGGGGGGGGAAAGAGGTTACCATGAGACAGGAGCCTGATTTCACCACATGAGCACACAAAAGGACACATACAAACCTGCCTGAGGCCTATTTTCTTACTGTCCCACATCTGCTTGAAGTTCCAGAAGAAAGGTTGCTCACACTTTTGACAGGAATCGCTGTCCAGCCACTCGGGGGTCTGCAACACACACACACAGAGTGGGGGTGAGCAGCAAACAGAAAAGCTTCCAAGGGAGCCTAGAGACAGGACAAGTAAGATGCATTAGAGTGCAACTGCACTTGGCCAGAACTCCTCATTTTCACTGGAGGTTGTTTTGACCCTTCCCTGGGATGTCTTCTTCGGCTCAGCTCTGAGCCTTGAAGGACACAAGAACACTTCTCACCCAAATCAGGAAGCAGACTTTGATCATAAGATTGCAAAAATAAGCCAGGAACAGAGAAGCCTTCCTCACCTTTCCAAGCCTGGAATCAGCAATGGGAGATTTCAAGCTGTGCCAGGGGAGGTTCAGGCTGGAGGTTAGGAGGTTGTCCAGGGAGGTGGTTGGGGCCCTGTCCCTGGAGGTGTTTAAGGCCAGGCTGGCTGAGGCTGTGGCCAGGCTGATGTAGTGTGGGGTGTCCCTGCCCATGGCAGGGGGGTTGGAATGAGCTGATCCTTGTGGTCCCTTCCAACCCTGACTGATTCTATGATTCTAAGTCCACCTATGTCTAAGTCACCTACACAGAGAGAGTGATTGCCCATTGGAATGGGCTGCCTGGGGAGGTGGTGGAGTCACCATCCCTGGAGGTGTTCAGGAGGAGAATTGATGGGGTGCTTGGTGCCATGGGTTAGTTGATTAGGTGGTGTTGAGTGATAGGATGGACTTGATGATCTCAAAGGTTCAATCCCCTCTTGAACACTCCAGGGATGGGGACTCCACCACCTCCCTGGGCAGCACATCCCAATGGCCAATCTCTCTTGCTGGGAAGAATTTCTTTCTAACATCCAGCCTAAACCTCCCCTGGCACAGCTTGAGACTGTGTCCTCTTGTTCTGGTGCTGGGTGCCTGGCAGAAGAGACCAACCCCCTCCTGGCTACAACCTCTGCCTGTCTACAACCCCCTTTAAGGTAGTTGTAGAGAGCAAGAAGGTCTCCCCTGAGCCTCCTCTTCTCCAGGCTAAGCAACCCCAGCTCCCTCAGCCTCTCCTCACAGGGCTGTGCTCCAGACCCCTCCCCAGCTTTGTTGCCCTTCTCTGGACACCTTCCAGCATCTCAACAGCTTTCCTAACCTGAGGAGCCCAGACCTGGACACAGGACTCAAGGTGTGACCTAACCAGTGCAGTGTACAGGGGCAGAATGACCTCCCTGCTCCTGCTGGCCACACTCTTCCTGATGCAGGCCAGGATGCCATTGGCCCTCTTGGCTGCCTGGGCACACTGCAGGCTCATGTTCAGCCTACTCTCAACCAGTACCCCCAGGTCCCTCTCTGCCTGGCTGCTCTCAGCCACTCTGACCCCAGCCTGTAGCTCTGCCTGGGGTTGCTGTGGCCAAAGTGCAGCCCCTGGCACTTGGACTTGTTGAATGCCATCTTGTTGGCCTCTGCCCACCTGCCCAGCCTGGCAAGGTCTCTCTGCAGAGCTCTCCAACCCTCTAACAGATCAACTCCTACCCCTGGCTTGGTGTCATCTGCAAGCTTACTCATGACTGACTCACCCCCCTCATCCAGATCATCAGTGAAGATATTGAACAGGATGGGGCCCAGCACTGAGCCCTGGGGGATCAGTCTCAGAAAGGGCTGAGAGGAGGCTGCTCCCACAGCGCCCAAGGCCCAGGGTGCACTGCTGCACCCCTCTACATGCATTGGCAGAGCAGAACAAAAGCAGTTGGGAGCATGTGGGTGAAATCTTCCTGTTTGGATTGTCAAAGTCATTGTTTACCCCACTTCTACATGGTTACACCAGAAGGAGGGAAGGGAGGCAGAGCAGCAGGTGAGATTGAAGCTGCAGTTAAATCTCTTAGAACAAGAACAAGAAGCAGCAGCAGCCCTGGGTTGTGCATTTCCAGGGATGACAAAGAGCAATCTTGTTTTGTTCCCTCAGCCCTCCCCCCCAGAATTATCCAGCTACCCATTTACCTCTGAACTGGTAACATTCCTCATGGTGGTGTGAAAAACACAGCAGAGCATCTCACAATGCCCTCCCTGGGGGATGCTTTTCAGAGCAGCAGCCTCAAGGGTGAGAGCCATTGAGCAGCTCACTTAAGCTGCGCTCTCTGCCAGCCGACCTCCCCTGCGCCACCGTACCCAAGGCAGGACACAGCCGCTGTGCAACAGCTGCAGCACGCCCCAGAGCGTTCCCAAAGCCTGGAATGGCCTTGTGCAGGCTGAAAGTTAGGTCCCTTCTTCCCAAGACTGTTTCAGACCAAATGGACATGAGCCAAGCATCTACCTCCTGCCTCTCAACATCCATGTTCCAGACGACGATCCCTCCGTCCGCGCCGCAGGAGATGAGCTGCCGGGTGTGGTGAGCGTAGGAGAGGGACTGAACTCTGTCACTGCAAAAGAACCAAGACAGGGACTGACCAACCCTCTATGGCCAGTGCAGACTATATAACAAAGTGGCATAACCACCTGCTTGCCCATATGGTTTCCTCCCTGCCTCTCTCTGCACAGCATCCATCAGACGCAAGTCAGCTTTTGCTCTCCAGCTGAGACCAGAATCACAGAGCCATAGAATCATAGAATTGTTAGGGGTGGAAGGGACCACAAGGATCATCCAGTTCCAACCCCCCTGCCAAGGGCAGGGACACCCCACACTAGATCAGCCTGGCCAGAGCCTCATCCAGCCTGGGCTTAAACACCTCCAGGGACAGGGCCCCAACCACCTCCCTGGCAGTGTGCCCAGGTGGCCAAGAAGGCCAATGGCATCCTGGCCTGCATCAGGAAGAGTGTGGCCAGCAGGAGCAGGGAGGTCATTCTGCCCCTGTACACTGCACTGGTTAGGCCACACCTTGAGTCCTGTGTCCAGTTCTGGGCCCCTCAGTTTAAGAAGGACATTGAGACTTGAAGGTGTCCAGAGAAGGGCAACAAGGCTGGGGAGAGGCCTTGAGCACAGCCCTGTGAGGAGAGGCTGAGGGAGCTGGGGTTGCTTAGCCTGGAGAGGAGGAGGCTCAGGGGAGACCTTCTTGCTCTCTACAACTACCTGAAGGGAGGTTGTAGCCAGGTTCTCCCAGGCAAGCAGCACCAGAACAAGAGGACACAGTCTCAAGCTGTGCCAGGGGAGGTTCAGGCTGGAGGTGAGGAGAAAGTTCTTCACTGAGAGAGTCATTCATCATTGGGATGTGCTGCCCAGGGAGGTATCACAGTATCACAGTATCACTTAGGTTGGAAGAGACCTCGAGGATCATCGAGTCCAACCTGACACCGCAGACCCCATGACTAGACCATGGCACCAAGTGCCACATCCAATCTCCTCTTGAACGCCTCCAGGGTCGATGACTCAACCACCTCCCTGGGCAACCCATTCCAATGCCGATGGTGGAGTCACCATCACTGGAGGTGTTCAGGAGGGGATTGGATGTGGCACTTGGTGCCATGGTCTAGCCATGAGGTCTGTGGTGACAGGTTGGACTCGATGATCCTCGAGGTCTCTTCCAACCTTAGTGATGCTGTGAGACTGTGAGACTGTGATTCCAGGGCTTCACCACTCTCCTGGGGAAGAACTTCCTCCTCACCTCCAGCCTGAATCGCCCCACCTCCAGCTTCATTCCATTGCCCCTAGTCCTAGCACTGCCTGAATCACAGAATCATAGAATGTTTAGGGTTGGAAGGGACCCCAAGGATCATCCAGTTCCAACCCCCCTGCCATGGGCAGGGACAATATGATGCCATATATATATATTGCCAGACTATATATTGCCAGGTCCTCATCTTGATAGGTGGACAAAGCAAGCTCTGGTGTTTGGTGTGACCTCAAGGCCTTGTTGATAGAGTGGAATCAGAGTGTTGCTCAGCTGGGTAGCATCCCCAAAAGCAAAGGACTTGCTCTGATTACTGCTTTTGCTGCTCCTGAGATGGGGAGTTCCAGCTGCACTGGGATATCTGGAGAGAGGAGCAGCTCCTGGGCCCTCCACAGGCACCCCTGCATGGGTAAGTGCAGCCCCAGCAGCACACCTTCCTGTCACACAGTGGCATTAATCACTGATCTTTGCACCATCTAGGAATGAAGCACCAAGGAAGACTTTCTTTCAACACTAATAAGCACAAAGGGTTCAAAAGAATGCTACAGGGATCACTAAACTCTGCCTAAGCATTCCCTAGGTGAGGTGAGAGACAGAGCTGCTTTGGCTTCCTCCTTCCAGGAAAAAGCAACATGGGAAAACTGATTCAGTGTAAAGCTTCACAGGTGTGCTCATCCCTTCATAGGAGGGAGGAAACCAAGCCTCAGCTCCAACTGTTTGCAACCTGGGAAACAAACATCAGGCCACACCATTGTGGATGAAAGAGCAAGTTACAAAGGGACAGAACTGAGCAGACAGGGCTGAAAAGATGCCTCAGCATTTGGTTCTCCTTGCTCCTACCACAGGCCTGGCCTGGTCTGCCCAAAGAACTCCCAGGGTAATGCCTTTCTTTGTGCAGATGGCTGCTCCTCCCTAGCTGAAGGCATTGATGGATGGGTCAGGCTCCACACAGCTTGGTGCCTCCCCAGCACCCACCTGCCAATGCCAGAGGCACCATCAGGAGAAACATTTCTCAAGTGCCTCAGGAACCAAGCCTCTCTGCTGTGCAGTGCCAGCCAACAGCCAGGCCACAGATTAAGATCCAGAGGCTAACACTGGATTAGAAAGCCCAGCTTCCACAGCACTAAATCTAGCTGCAGTGACCTAACAATGCCACTGGCAGGGTACAAGGATTATCAGGGAATCTCAGCAGGAGCTCTGCAGGGCTCTGAGATCCCAGAGACATCCAACTCACTCAGCAGAGTGAAGCACCACTCAATTTGCAGCAAACAGACCACAACCACTGCAGGCTTGTGCTGCTCCAGACCTGCCCCTGGCTTGTTTTGCTCTCACAGATTGCACTGGCTTGGAAGGGACATCTTCTCCAAGCCCCCTGCAGTGAGCAGGGACACGACCAACTAGATCACTAAGTCTGATCTCGAGTGTCCCCAGGCACAGGGCCTCAACCACATCCCTGGGCAACCTGTTCAAACATTTTTCCTCTCTCATTCTGTATCTAAACCTCAATCTACCCTGCTCCAGTTTCAAACCACTGCCTCTCACCCTGTCACTACAAGCCCTTCTAAACAGGCCTTCCCCAGCCTTCCTGTGGGTCCCTTTCAGACATTGACAGGTATCTGTCAGGTCTCTCAGGATCCTTTTCTTCCCCAGAATGAACAGCCCCAACTCATTCACAGAAGAGGTGCTCCAGCTCTCTGTTACTCTTTGTGGCCCTCCTCTGGACCTGCCCCCAGCATGCTGAAAGAAGCTGGTTGTGTTGCCAGTGTTAAAAGGCTAGGAGGTCATAGAGTCAGAGAATCAGTAAGGCTGGAAAAGACCTCAGAGATCATCAAGTCCAACCTGTCATGCAGCATCTCATGACTAACTAAACCATGGCTCCAAGTGCCACATCCAATCCCCTCTTGAACACCTCCAGGGATGGGGACTCCACCACCTCCCTGGGCAGCACATCCCAGTGGCCAATAACTCTTTCTGGGAAGAACTTTCTCCTCACCTCCAGCCTAAACTTCCCCTGGCACAGCTTGAGACTGTGTCCTCTTGTTCTGGTGCTGGTTGCTTGAGAGAAGAGACCAACCCCTTCCCAGCTACAACCTCCCTTCAGGTAGTTGTAGAGAGCAAGAAGGTCTCCCCTGAGCCTCCTCTTCTCCATTGCAACCAGAGCTGTTCTGCTGCCTACTCAATGCCCAGTAAGCCAACAGGATTATCTTGTTGAAAGACTTCTACTGTGCCACAAAACTGTGAGACCTGTAGGTGCCAGGAAGCCTCTCTGCAGAGGGGAGGTGGGGAAGGCTCCTATGGGTCAGGCAGACGGCTTAGCATCCCGGCTGCAGGCAGCGGGGCACGGGAGCTGGAGCCGAGGGAAGGCTGACTCAGTGTCAAAGCCTGATGCTCCCTCTAGGGGAAGGCAAGATCCTGGCACCTGAAAGCAAGGATTTGCCTGCAGCTGTTTCGTTTGAGGACCCTTCTCTCTCCAGCCAGGGGCAAGCTCTGACATTGCACAGTCAGGACTGCAGACACTGTGGCTGCTTTCACCACCCTTTGCAGACTCTCAAGCGCTGTAAGGCTCACTGTGAGCAACTGACTGAAGCTGTGTATGGAGCACAGGGAGTCATGAGTTGAGGCTCATGAAGAGTGCAACCTTTGGGCTGTTTGTTTCCAGATGTGGCTTCTGGATTGAGCTCTCCTCCCATTCAAGCGAAAGGAAGGGCTCTGAACGTACTTGTGGCCTTGCAACTCGATGGCTGTTCCTTTTCTTCCTCCAATGTCCCACATTATGATGGAGTGGTCAGAACTGCCTGAGAACAAAACTCGCTGTATTGGGTCCCAGCAGAGAGCAGTGACACCACCTGAAAGAAAAGGAGATGCACACATGAGTCACTTCAGTACAGGAAGAGGAAGAGAAGAATCTAGCTGGGCACTTACAAAGAGACACAACAAGAAAGATGGAGACCAAACTGCAGGTCTCCTCAGCAAGGGCCATGCAGCCACTGTGCTTGCCAGCTGAAAGCTAACAGCCTAGCACACCTCCTGAAGCCCCATCCTGCTCCTCTGCTGCCACTCACAGCAATGACACCATCCAGCAGTAAAGCCTAATGGAAGGATGCTCATGATGTGACTACACAGCTTTTCACCTGCCTCAGCCCCAGGAGATGACAAAAGACAAGCCAGTGGGGAATATTATGGGCCTCTACAGCATCCTAGCACAGGAATGGAATTACCTTGCTCCACCTCCTGGCTGAGCCACTAGGGTTCAGTCAGAGAGGAGGGATATGAAGAGAAAATGCTGAGGCACGACCACCATTTCTCCTATTAGATGGCAGGACCACATCCCAGGGCTGCTGGCTTTAAAACTTGATGGGACACAAGTCCAGTCAGTGCAACAAGCAGTTAATGCCTTGTGGGCTGCATGCTAGGAAGAAGTTCTTCCCAGCAAGAGAGATTGGCCATGGGAATGTGCTGCCCAGGGAGGTGGTGGAGTCAGCGTTCAGGAGGAGACTTGCTGGGGTGCTTGGTGCCATGGGTTAGCTGTTTGGGTGGTGTTGGATTGGTTGATGGGTTGGACACGATGGTCTTGAAGGTCTCTTCCAACCTGGTCTGTTCTTTCTATCCTATCCTATCCTATCCTATCCTATCCTATCCTATCCTATCCTATCCTATCCTATCCTATCCTATCCTATCCTATCACTTGATGTGCTCAGGAAAACCCACACTGCCTAAAACATCTGCCTGATCCACTGGGGCAAAAGCATCTGCCTAGAGGGGTCTTTCCTGAAGCAGCATCATTTCCCCCCTAGAATTACCACAGCTCATTGTAGCCTCAGTGGTGTAACTAGCAGCTACTGATGCTGGTGCTTTCTGCCATGGAAGTATTCTGGTCAGAAGTCTGATCACTCTTGCTTGTACCAATAACAATTTCTCTGAACTGTAGTGACAACTTAAGCTCTATCTCCCTGCCAGGAGTCAAACCACCACAACACTAAGCAGAGATGAAGAGCAAAATCAGGTGTCCTCCTGAAGCCTTACCTGTGTGTCCCTTAAATGTTGTCACAAGGCTGCAGGACTCCTGCTCCAGTTTGAGTATGGTCACTTGTCCGGAGTGATCACCCACGAACACGTGCCGGGTTTCCACGTCAAACCTGAGGGGGGAAAGCTGAGGAAAACACACTGCTCATCCAAGCCTTGCCTTCAGCACTGGATGGTAGGAAGAAGCTCCTCCCAGCAAGAGAGATTGGCCATGGGAATGTGCTGCCCAGGGAGGTGGTGGAGTCTCCATCACTGGAGGTGTTTTGGAGGAGACTTGATGGGGTGCTTGGTGCCATGGGTTAGTTGATTAGGTGGTGTTGGATGATAGGTTGGACTGGATGATCTCAAAGGTCTTTTCCAACTTGGTCTACTCTATTCTATTCTATTCTATTCTATTCTATTCTATTCTATTCTATTCTATTCTATTCTATTCTATTCTATTCCATTCCATTCCATTCCATTCCATTCCATCCCATTCCATTATATTCCACTCCACTCCACTCCATTCATTCCATTATATTCCATTCCATTCCATTCCATCCATTCCACTCCATTCCATTCCATTCCATTCCATTCCATTCCATTCCATTCCATTCCATTCCATTCCATTCCATTCCATTCCATTCCACTCCACTCCATTCCTACATTGTCACCTCTTGAAAGTGCACCACTCTCCAGGCAGTGCTCAGAGTGCACTTCCAGGCATCAAGCTCATAGCTCTTTACATTCAGACTGCAGTTTCCCTGAGTAAACCACAGTGAGGACAAATGAGATTGTTCCAAATGAGACTACCCCAGAGGACACAGTGTGTGGGTTTGTTGTGGAACACCTTTGGAGTGGCTCTTCACCATGACCAGAGGAGTCACCTCCCCAGACTCTAACACAGCTGCTAGAGTTGGATGGTGTCCACTCCCCCTCTCCCTTCCCCAGGTGGTACAAAACAAAACAACTCATGTTCCACTTCTGCTGGGTCTGTATAGCAAGGTTTGGGGAGGGGGAGGCAGTTCCACAGGGCTGGCTTCTGCTAAAACCTGCCAGAAGCTTCCCCTGTGTCAGGTAGAGCCAATGCCAGCTGGCTCCAAGACAGATCCACTGCTGGCCAAGGCTGAGTGCATCACTGACACTGGAAATGCCTCTGTGACAGCAAATTCAGGAAGGGAGAGAAAACATCTCTGTACAACTGCAGCCAGGGAGAAGAGTGGGAGTATGTGAGAGAAGCAACTCTGCAGACACCAAACTGAGTGAAGGAGGAGGAAGTGCTCAGCTACAGCTCATGGGAAGGACTCACACTGGAGAATATAATGGAGGATTCTCTTCTGGGGGAGGGACACTAAGCTGGAGAAGGGAAAGAGCATGAGGAGTCCTTCAGCTGAGAAGGAAGGAGTGGCAGAGGCACCGTGATGAAGTGACTGCTTCTCCTGCCCCCTGTCCCCATGCACCACTGGTGGAGAGGAGGCAGGAAAATCAGGCATGGATTGAAGCCCAGGAGCAAGGGAGGGCTGGGGTGAATGTGCTGTCAGAGTCAGGTTTGTTGCTCATTATCCTGCTCTGATTGGATCACCAATCAATTAAATCCACTTCTCCCAAGTCAAGTCTGGCTTTCCCATGAGAGTGAGTGGTGAGAAGTCTCTCCCTGTCCTTGTCTTGGCCCATGAGCCTGTTGTTGTATTTCCTCTCCTCTGTCCAGCTGAAGAGGGGAGTGAAAGGAACAGCTTTGGTGGGCATCTGGCACCCAGCCAGGGTCAACTCACCAGGGTCAACTCACCACACCTCTCATAGGCTCACAGGATGTTAGGGGTTGGAAGAGACCTCTGAAGATCATCCAGTCCAAGCCCCCTGCCACAGCAGGAGCAGAGAACCCAGCACAGGTCACACAGAACACATCCAGATGGGGCTGGAAAGGCTCCAGAGAAGGAGACTCCACAACCTCTCTGGGCAGCCTGTTCCAGGGCTCTGTCACCCTCACAGGGCAGAAGTTCCTCCTCATGTTGAGGTGGAACCTCCTGTGCTGCAGTTTCCATCCATTGTCCTGTGGCAGGGTGCAAGTGAGCAGAGCCTGTCCCTGTCCCCTCCCTCTTGATCCCCAGCCCTCAGATATTGATAAACATTAATTAAATCCCCTCTCAGGCTTCTCCTCTCCAGGCTGAGCAGCCCCAGGGCTCCCAGCCCCTCCTCACAGGACAGTGCTGCAGTCCCTCAACCATCCTGGTGCTGTCTGATGGCATCCAGGGGAAAAAAATCACTCCTGCAGAACTTTTCTGTTGTTGCTGTTAAACTTGCTCTCTTGACCTGGCACAGCAGAGATTTGCCCACCAAGCAAAATGCTAATTCTGGAGAGATCTCACTGCAGTAGCTGCCACAGGGCTTGGGTTTAGGGAGCTTGGGTTTATGGCCACCATGGGCTTGGGTTTAGGGAGCATGGATGGGTTTGTTCTTTTTGCACAGAGCCAAAGCCAACCATCAGCTGCACTTGTGCCTCAGGAAAGATTTATGGAATAGAAAGTTACTTTGAAATCCCCTCCTTTCACCACCACTTCCCCTTTCCCACCATATCTGCCCCTTTGCCACCCACCTGCCCCATTTCCCCCTTTCCCCCCTCAAACCCACAGCACCTGGGCTCTGCTGGAGTCTCCTCCCACCCCAGCTGTGGCCACTTGGCCCTCCCCACCCACTCCCCTATTTAATCCCCCCCAGGAAGGGCAGCAGCCCCCAGCTGAGCCCATCTGGGCTGAGGATCCTCCTCTCCTCACTGGTGAGTGCCCCTGGGGCACACTGGGTGTGGGTGGTGGTGACAAAAGGCCGGGGGGCCTGGTGGCCCCCCGGTTGTTAGGGCCAGGATTGATGACTGCTCCAATGTCACCCATGGGTGCTGGCTGGGGCTCCTCACTGGGGCTGAGCTCCTCTGGGTGCTGTCTTGGCTGGTGAGGGTCTTGACCCTGGCTCTGGGATGGCTGCAGAAATGGTGGTGGTGGAGCAGGAGCTGTTTAGGCAGGGGGGAGGATGGGGGCAGAGGGAGCAGGGGCCGTTTAGGTGGGGTAGAGGATGGGGGCAGAGGGGGCAGGGGCCGTTTAGGTGGGGTAGAGGATGGTGTAGTCCTCCAATACAGTTCAGCTGACAAATACACCAAGAGGGTATTGGTTTGTTTCAGTTCCCATCCCGCTGCCTAGCTGGACAGACTCTGCCCTCTTCATCCAATCTAATTACCCAGGCAGAGCCCATTCCAGACTGGGTTTATGCACACAGGAGAAACCAAACCAAAGAAACCCCAGCCCCTTGAACACATTCCCCTGCCAAGCTGTTTGCAGTGGCTGTCAGTGATTCTCCTTCCCTCTGCTCTCCACCCCTGTGACCTGATGACCCAACTTAGAATGCTCTCCAGCCCTTCCAACAGTCCCTTCTCTAGAGGGATGTAGGTCACACAGGGCAAATTCCTGCACCACACTCTGAAAGCATTGATCTCCTAGTGAAAACATGAAGCCCAGTCTTTGTCATGTGCATCAGCTGGTACAGGACAAGCTGGTGTTCAGGCAGTAACTCTGAGCCAGCCTCCCCTCTCCTGAGCAGGCAAACCACCCACTGGTGTGCACCATGCACGCTATGGGATGCTCAAGAGCACCCACTGGTGTGCACCATGCACACTATGGGATGCTCAAGAGCACCCACTGGTGTGCACCATGCACGCTATGGGATGCTACAGAGCACCCACTGGTGTGCACCATGCACACTATGGGATGCTACAGAGCACCCACTGGTGTGCACCATGCACACTATGGGATGCTACAGAGCACACACTGGTGTGCACCATGTATGCTATGGGATGCTCAAGAGTCTGTAGATGCCACCCTCTGGGTTCAGCCCCAGGCTCCTACTTCTCCACATCTCTTTTCACTGGCAATAAAGCTGACCTAATATTTCTGTTGTTGCCAGGCAGCTGGGGCAGCTGTAGGTGACTAAACCACTTGAGTGCCCTTCCTGGAGCCCTTTCCCCTTTCTGTACCCCACTTCCCAGCACACAGTGGGCTGCTTCGGGGTGAAGACAAGGCCTCATCACTTTGTATGACAGCAAGTGAACGTTTCCCATGCACCCACACAGGCGTGCTGCCTTCACCACCCTCCTCTCTGGTAGCCTTCATGCTCAGAAGGCAGCACAAGCTGCAGGTTGGAAGGAAGGCCCTGTCTGTATTGATTACAGCAGCAGACCACAATAGGTTGCAGGCCACCCATCGTTGTGCTCAGAAAGGCTCAGCCCCAGATACGCCACAGTGCACTAGGGAGACAAAGCAAGGAGAGCAGACAGCCGAGGGGAGCAGACAGAGATTAGAGCTGGCTTTGAGGCGTAGTCTGACAAATCACTGAACCCACAGATGCACAGAATGGGGGGGAGGCAACCAGGAAAATCAGCTTGAAAGGGCAGCTCGAGTGTAGTGTTGAGAAGCAGCAGTAAAGCTGGGCTGCCAGCAAAGGATACTGCAGGCCGCAGGCGCCGGCGCTGGTGCGGTACCCCCCCAGCCGCTGGCCGCTCTCCGAACAGTGCCAGGTGAAGTGCTTGTCGTGGCCAGTGCTCAGCACCCACTCCATCTCCAGGACAAACAGAATCATAATGACCCTGCTCTGGTGAGCTGGAAATCAAGCAGACAGACACATCATCACCTTGTGGAGATGCCTGCAAATACCAACTCAGTCCAAGTCACAGTCTCACAGTATAACTCGGGTTGGAAATGACCTCGAGGATCATCAAGTCCAAGCTGTCACCACAGACCTCATGACCAGACCATGGCACCAAGTGCCACATCCAATCCCCTCTGGAACACCTCCAGGGTCGGTGACTCCACCACCTCCCTGGGCAGCACATCCCAATGACAAATGACTCGCTTGGTGAAGAACTTTCTCCTCACCTTGAGTCTAAACCTCCCCTGGCACAGCTCCAGTCCCTGCTGACCCTTCCCTACAGAAGAAGCTGAGGGAGCTGGGGTTGCTTAGCCTGGAGAAGAGGAGGCTCAGGGGAGACCTTCTTGCTCTCTACAACTCCCTGAAGGGAGGTTGTAGCCAGGTGGGGGTTGGTCTCTTCTCCCAGGCAAGCAGCACCAGAACAAGAGGACACAGTCTCAGGCTGCACCAGGGGAGGTTTAGGCTGGATGTTAGGAGGAAGTTCTACACAGAGAGAGTGATTGCCCATTGGAATGTGCTGCCTGGGGAGGTGGTGGAGTCACCATCCCTGGAGGTGTTCAGGAGGAGACTTGCTGGGGTGCTTGGTGCCATGGGTTAGTTGTTTAGGTGGTGTTGGATTGGTTGATGGGTTGGACATGATGATCTTGAAGGTCTCTTCCAACCTGGTCTATTCTACTCTATTTAATAGTCCTGTTGGCACAAGCTGCCATGCAAGCTTGTAAGGTCTCTGCTTTACATGGAAAAAAAGCAGAGACAAGATGTAATTCCTTCCACCCCTACTGCAGCCATTTAGCTTCTACAGTTGCACAAGTCCTGCTTCCACCACTGTACCATCAGCAATAAAGATGCCAATAGGGAAAGGTCTCCAGGCTCTAGCTAAACCTCTTTTGAGCTGGTTTTATGACAGCAGTGCTGTGCTGCTGCTGTTCCTGCTGGGAGGTCTGGTGAATGTGGGCTGCAGATTAGAATAGAATGAACCAGGTTGGAAAAGACCTTCAAGAGCATCAAGTCCAACCTATCACCCAGCACCATCTGATCAACTCAACCATGGCACCAAGTGCCTCAGCCAGGCTCTTCCTAAACACCTCCAGTGATGGTGACTCCACCACCTCCCCAGGCAGCCCATTCCAATGGGCAATCACTCTCTCTGTGTAGAACTTCTTCCTAACACCCAACCTAAACCTCCCCTGGCTTCCTGTGGTTTCAGTGGGCCACAGGAATAGGTGGCACCATTCAACTCTCCTAAATCTCCTATTTCCTCCTAAAGCTTCTAGAAGGCAATGTACAAAGGTGCAAACTCTTTGCTAGATGTACTACTGCCTGTGGAAGGTGAGGCAGCTCCCTCTGGCTTATCCTTTGCTTACCCTCCCTTTTCTACACCCAACCCTCAGCCCACGTGGCTGGCAGTGTGCAGCAAGCAGAACACTGGCCCTAACATTTCTCTAGCCTTTGCACCGAGGGAAGCACTACACAAACATTACACTGACCCCTCCACACAGATGGATTTGGGAGGGCTCAGAAGCCTGGCATCACCACACCTGCTTTAGACTCCCCAAACCAGGCCACCTGTGCACTGCCATTGCTTCTCAAATGGGGGAGATGCAGTTTTCATCAGCTTGAACAAGGAGAATGTCAAACATCAAACCCTGGGAGTGAGGGAGCAGGGCCTGCACTCTGTGACCTCCAGGGAGACAGCACCAGCAGGCACTGCACCTGCTAGCTTAAGCACCAGAAGACAAGGCACTGCCTGCTGTCAATGATCACCCTGGCTGGGCTAAAACTGAAAGGGTGTCTGTTCTGGGCACAAGGATGGCTTCTTCCACCCTACAATAAGTACACAGTTTGCAGATAAGATCTTCTAACACATCATCAGAGAGTCCCTGCACAAAATGACCAGATCTGATCAAAAACCTTCCTGTGATGAAACAGGCAGGCTAGGAAGGAGACCACTCTAGCCCAGAGTCCAGTTGGTTATATCACTTCTGATTGGCCACAGCAACCCCAGGCAGTGCTACAGGCTGGGCTCAGAGTGGCTGAGAGCAGCCAGGCAGAGAGGGACCTGGGGGTGCTGGTCGATGGTAGGCTGAACATGAGCCTGCAGTGTGCCCAGGTGGCCAAGAAGGCCAATGGCATCCTGGCCTGCATCAGGAACAGTGTGGCCAGCAGGAGCAGGGAGGTCATTCTGCCCTGTGCTAAACACTGCTCAGGCCACACCTTGAGTCCTGTGTCCAGTTCTGGGCCCCTCAGTGTAGGAAAGATGTTGAGATGCTGGAAGGTGTCCAGAGAAGGGCAACAAAGCTGGGGAGGGGTCTGGAGCACAGCCCTGTGAGGAGAGGCTGAGGGAGCTGGGGTTGCTTAGCCTGGAGAAGAGGAGGCTCAGGGGAGACCTTCTTGCTCTCTCCAACTCCCTGAAGGGAGGTTGTAGCCAGGTGGGGGTTGGTCTCTTCTCCCAGGCACCCAGCACCAGAACAAGAGGACACAGTCTCAGGCTGTGCCAGGGGAGGTTTAGGCTGGAGGTGAGGAAGAAGTTCTTCCCAGCAAGAGAGATTGGCCATTGGGATGTGCTGCCCAGGGAGGTGGTGGAGTCACCATCCCTGGAGGTGTTTAGGAAGAGCCTGGCTGAGGCACTTGGTGCCATGGTTGTGTTGATCAGATGGTGCTGGATGATAGGTTCGACTGGATGCTCTTGAAGACCTTTTCCAACCTGGTTAATTCCCTTCTATTCTATTTGAAATAACACAGTGATCTCAGAATAAAATCATTATTGATCCATTGATAATCCCACCATTTAAATTAGAGGGTTTGTTTGTTTGTTTGTTAATGAATCACTGCAAAGTAAACTTCATTCACTCTTAATACTACACACAAAAGAAAGAGACAGACAAAAGATTAACAGCAACACAAAGCCATTAAGATGGATGATGAGCCTTACCCTGGTAGCTCTTCACTAGTGTCATCTTGTTGTAATCTTCTGATAAAATGAATTCCTGAGAGAGGGGAAAGAAACAAACAACAACAACACAAATAGTGCTTAGGGATGTGAAGTGTCTGGGGAGTGTTTTCAGCTGAAGTCAGTGAGAGGCAGTCCAAGCAAAGCAACAAATAGCACTGTCTATGGTTTTGCTAATTTAGAGCACCTCCATCTGAAAAAAAAACCCTTCCCTTCCTGAAGCTGCCCAAGAAACAGCATCAGCAGTGCTGCTGAAGAGAGCAGTGGAGATGAAAGAGCTACTGCCACAAAAGGAGTCAAAGCAGCTGACAGCAATGGCTGGCTGTGAGCCAAGGCACCACAAAATCACAGACCTGAGCTCTGGCATGGAGCAAGCTCCTGTTGCTCACAACTGCCTGGACAGAAGCTTTCCTGTGCACATACCTGCATGTGCATGCCCAGGCATCTGTGCATCCACATGGATCCATGCATGTGCATCTGCCACAGCTCAAGGTGAACACTCCTGAAGCTCAGTATAAATATAGACCTGCAGGGAGGTTGCAGACAGGCAGAGGTTGGTCTCTTCTGCCAGGCAGCCAGCACCAGAACAAGAGGACACAGTCTCAGGCTGCACCAGGGGAGGTTCAGGCTGGAGGTGAGGAGAAAGTTCTTCCCAGCAAGAGAGATTGGAATGTGCTGCCCAGGGAGGTGGTGGAGTCCCCATCCCTGGAGGTGTTCAAGAGGGGACTGGATGAGGCACTGGAAGCCATGGTTTGGTTAGTCCTGAGGTGTTGGGCAGCAGGTTGGACTTGATGATCTCTGAGGTCTTTCCCAACCTTACTGATTCTGTGATTCTATGATATAACAGCCCCTTGAAGGTCCCAGAACCACTGAGTATTTTGAGTTGGAAGGGACCCTTGAAGCTCACTGTAGTCCAACTCCTCTACAGGCACATCTTCAACCAGACCAGGCTGCTCAGAGCACTGTCCAACCTGACCCTCAGTGTTTCCAGGGATGGGCATCTACCACCTCTCTGAGCAAGCTGTGCCAGTGCTTCAGCACCCTCTCTGTAAAAGTCTTCCTTATGTCTAGTCTAAACCTCTCTGCTCAGTTTAATGTCATGACTCCTTGTGCTGTTGCAACAGGCCCTGCTAAAAGGACTGTCCCCATCTTCCCCACAGCCCTCCTTTAAGTACTGAAAGCTGCTCAGTCCAAACCAGGTACTGCTATTTCATGGTGGGGGTGCATTGCAGATTTCTCTTCCAAAACCTCCCTCAGTGCTTCAGACCAACAGGAAGCCAGATTTCTGCACAGCCCTCCCCCCACACACACCTGGATTTCATCCTCTCCTGGTTCTTATCACAGAATTAACCAGGGTGCAAAAGACCTTCAAGATCATTGAGTCCAACCTCTCACCCAACACCATCTGATCAACTAAACCATGGCACCAAGTGCCTCAGCCAGTCTCCTCTTAAACACCTCCAGGGATGGTGACTCCACCACCTCCCTGGGCAGCACATCCCCAGGGCCAATCTCTCTGTGAAGAACTTCTTCCCAATGCCTAATCTAAACTGCAAAATTGGTTTAGAATCATAGAACTGCTGGGGTTGGAGGGGACCTCAAGGAGCAGCCAGTTCCAGCCCCCTGCCATGGGCAGGGACACCTCACACTACTTCAGGTTGCTCAGAGCCACCTCCAGCCTGGCCTTAAAAACTCCCAGGGATGAGGCTGCCACCACCTCCCTGGGCAACCTGTGCCAGGCTCTCACCACCCTCATGGGGAAGAATTTCTTCCTAACATCCAATCTCAATCTACCCATTTCTATGTGTTTTTCCACTCCCCCTACTCCTGTCATTCCCTCACACCCTAAAGTCCCTCCCCTGCCCCATTTCCCCCTTTTTCCCCTCAAACCCACAGCACCTGGGCTCTGCTGCAGTCTCCTCCCACCCCAGCTGTGGCCACTTGGCCCTCCCCACCCACTCCCCTATTTAATCCCCCCCAGGAGAGGCAGCAGCCCCAAGCTGAGCCCATCTGGGCTGAGGATCCTCCTCTCCTCACTGGTGAGTGCCCCTGGGGCACACTGGGTGTGGGTGGTGGTGACAAAAGGCCGGGGGGCCTGGTGGCCCCCCGGTTGTTAGGGCCAGGGTTGATGACTGCTCCAATATCCTCCACGGGTGCTGGCTGGGGCTGCTGCTGCTTTGGTGCTGATGCTGCTTTGGTGCTGCTGTTTGACCACCACTGAGGCTTTGGCATGAGGAAATGCTGAAAACAGCAGCTGAGAATCTGCAGGGCAGCCATGGCTCCAGGAAAACCCCAGGTGGTTAACCTGCCTGAGCCCCTGGGTGCCCCTGCCACTGGCTTTAGAGAGGAGAGCTGCACAAGGCTGGGGAAGCAGTGGCCACAACAAAACAACTGCAACATGGAGAGAACACCCAAGTGAGGGGCTGGCACCACTGCATTAGTTAGCTCTCCAAGTGCTGTCAGCTCCTGGCATGCGTACACTGTGCACTCAGAGGAACACAAAGGAGAACCAAGGGGTGTGAAATCACAGCAGCTAAATGATGTATAGCCAGCTATGCAGCAACTCCCTGAGCTCATTTGCTGAGGGGACAGAAGTGAAACCTAATTCATCTAACCTAAAACAGGGTGGAAAAAGACCCCAAGAAACATTACTGGAGGTGTTCAAAAAGGGAGTGGATGTGGCACGTGAAGCCATGCTTTAGTGGTCATGAGGTGTTGGGTGACAGGTTGGACTTGGTGATCATAGAATCAGTAGGGTTGGGAGTGACCTCAGAGATCATCAAGTCCAACCTATCACCCAACACCATCTAATCAGCTAACCCATGGCACCAAGCACCCCATCCACTCTCTTCTTAAACACCTCCAGGGATGGTGACTCCACCACCTCCCTGGGCAGCACATCCCAATGGCCAATCTCTCTTGCTGGGAAGAACTTTCTCCTCACCTCCAGCCTAAACCTCCCCTGGCGCAGCTTGAGACTGTGTCCTCTTGTTCTGGTGCTGGGTGCCTGGGAGAAGAGACCAACCCCCACCTGGCTACAACCTCCCTTCAGGGAGTTGGAGAGAGCAAGAAGGTCTCCCCTGAGCCTCCTCTTCTCCAGGCTAAGCAACCCCAGCTCCCTCAGCCTCTCCTCACAGGATGTGTTAGGGTGGTCCTGATGCTCTGTCTGCTGCTTGGCACCCAGATGCAGAGGCTGCAGTACTCATCTGTGGAGTATCTACAGCTCCCAGGCTCCAAGGCAACAACTCTGAGTGATTCAGCAGGGGGGTTGGAGTAGAGGAGCTCCACCCCCCCCTTCCAACCCCTACCACTCTGTGCTTTGAGGCAGCTCTTTGCTGTTTCTAGGCTCCTGCTCATAAATTAGTCACAGGAATGTTCTCTGGAATTGCTCTAATTCATCTTCCCTGCCTGAATCTGTTACACCTCACCTCAGCCTTCCCCTGGCAGCTGAGCACTGCACTGGCGAGTGTTAGTTAAACAGCAGTAACAAATCAATTAAGCCAGCTGGGTTTCTGTGTCAGGGTCACCTTAACTCCACAAACCACAGAACACTGAAAACCTCCTACACCCCCCCAGCTCCTTACAGGGGAAGTGGTTTTCATGAACCACTGCCTGAAGAATCCTGAACCACCACATGAAATGTCTCCTCACAAAGCCTCCTTGGAACAAGACCCTTTGTACCTTTCTGCCATCACTACCTACAGAGAAGTGTCCTCAACTGCTGCAGCACACTGCTGGGAGAATCTGTCTGCCTCTCCCCCCAGCTTCATTGTCCCCAGCTTTGACTGGAGGTGCTGGAAGGTGTCCAGAGCAGGGCCAGGAGGATGAGCAGAGGGCTGGAGCACCTCTCCTGTGAGGACAGACTGAAGGAGTTGGGGCTGTTCAGTCTGGAGAAGAGAAGGCTCCCAGGTGACCTCATTGTGGCCTTCCAGGATCTGAAGGGGGCTCCAGGAAGGCTGGGGAGGGACTGCTCAGGATCTCAGGCAGTGCTAGGACTAGGGGGAATGGAATGAAGCTGGAGGTGGGGAGATTGAGGCTGGAGGGGAGGAGGAAGTTCTTCCCCATGAGAGTGGTGAAGCCCTGGAATGGGTTGTGCAGGGAGGTGGTTGGGGCCCTGTCCCTGGAGGTGTTTAAGCCCAGGCTGGATGAGGCTGTGGCCAGGCTGATGTAGTGTGGGGTGTCCCTGCCCATGGCAGGGGGGTTGGAACTGGATGATCCTTGTGGTCCCTTCCAACCCTGACTGATTCTATGACACTATGACAGGTGGCACACAGATGCTGGTGTCTTCAGGTGAGATGAAGAGCAAGGTTTGCCTTCTCATTTGGATTTGCCTCCTTCCCTTGATAACTTTGGCCTGGCCATTCTGTTCCATAAGCCCAGATGTCACAGCTTCCCAGACTGCATCAGGGTGGAAGGGACCCTCAAAGATCATCTTGTCCAAACTCCCTGTAGTGAGCAGGGACACCTCCAGGTAGATCAGCATGCCCAGGGCCACAGTGACTCTGACCTTGAGTGTCTCCAGGGATGGAGCCTCAACCACACCCCTGGCAACCTGCTCCAGTATTTCATACTATCATAGTATCAGTCAGGGGTGGAAGGGACCACAAGGAAGGTGCTCAGCACTCACCTAAAGCACTGGGCACAGAGAGAGGCAGAGGAGTGTGTCTGCAGTAACCCTGCTGAAGGGCTTGGGGAGTGAAGCAGTAAATGTCTTAAACCAGGTTTAACTCTGTGCTTGACAGGCTGGTTTCACAGTATCAGTCAGGGTTGGAAGAGACCACAAGGATCATCTGGTTCCAACCCCCCTGCCATGGGCAGGGACACCTCACACTAGCTCAGGCTGCCCAGAGCATCATCCAGCCTGGGCTTAAACACCTCCAGGGACAGGGCCCCAACCACCTCCCTGGACAACCCATTCCAGGGCTTCACCCCCACCCTCATTCTAAAGAACTTCCTCCTCATGTCTAGCCTGAATCTACCACAGTCCAGTCTCAAAGCATTGCCTCTTGTCCTATTGCTACAAGCCCTTCTGAAGTGTCCTCCCCCAGCCTCCCTTCAGGCATTGATCTGTAGCTATAAGGTCTCCTCAGGGTCTCCTCTTCTCCAGGCTGACCAGCCCCAGTTCTTTCAGCCAGTCTCCCCAGGGCAGCTGTCCCAGCCTTCTGGTCAGCTTGGCCCCACAGTTTCAGTGGAACACTGAAAGTGCTTTTGAGCCTCACCCTCACAGCTGCAGTATTGATCAGCTCTGCATGCTTTGATACTGATCTCAGCTACGCACTACTAATACACTGCTCCAGCCAAGACAGAATAAACACAGTGCCAATTAACCTGAAGTTTTTTCTTCTCCTTTTTTCCCCCTGAAGGCTTCTTGCTTCCACTTTCACTTTTTGAAAGCACACAATGATTTGGGTGAATTTCCTTGGGTTTCCTGGTGTAATCCTTCTCCAGGTCTTTTACTCCTGGCATGCCTTTGCATTACCCTCCATGGCACTCAGGCCCCATGCCCTCTCAAGGCCAAATGGACCAGTTGAGAGGTTATTTTATCCCAGGGCTCAAGAAACTCCTGCCCTGCTGCACATACAAGGTGTCACCTGCACCACAGAGCCACCAGCCACATCTCCTTAACCCTATCCCAGCACAAACTGGCTTTTATCCTCCCCTCCACAGCTGTTTTGCAACCCTGGGAGCTGCTGGTGCTCAGTTCTCATCATGCAGCCTTTTGCTGCTTCTTAACGAGCTCTAAAGACCTGGGGTCACCCTCACAGCCTCAGCCAGTGGCTGTTAGCAGAACAGAGAAAGATTTCAAAGACCTGCACAGCCCTTTATGCACAGAAGGGGCTGGGAGAGATCAGAGCACTCAAGATGGCAAACCCAAGACCTCTCCTTGCAGGGCTGAAATAAGATTTCTCTGTGCTCTCCAGAGGGATTTTTTGATCTACCTCACTAGCTTTATTCCCCACACTGAAAATGCAAGTGACCAGCCTGGGCTGTCCCAGGTAAGCTTATGATGACAACAGTGACCTGATACCATGAAAGCCTTGACAGAACATAGGTCTGGAGCTTCTGAAGGGACTGCCCCATCTGGTGTCCCCTCTTGTACAAAGACTCTCAACTGTAGAATAGAATAAACCAGGTTGGGAGAGACCTTCAAGATCACTCCCTAGGGTAAGTAACATGGGTGCCTCCAAAGGCACTTCAGCTCTCCTCTGCTGGCTGCAGGACCTGTGATTAACTTCATCTAGGAAGCTAACTTTCAGACAAGTGAGGTAAGGGCTCTCAGCTTTGCTGTGCAAGTCTGCTGCCTACTGCAAGGAACAGACCTGTCCTCTGCTGCTGCTCCTTGTGCTATCTTGAGACTTGCTCCCCTTGGGGCACGGGGGTTTTCCACTTCAGAATAAGGAGTTATGACCATGATAGAGTCTTTTGGCTTCCCAAAGGGACCTCAGGCTGTCCCTAAGATGTAAAGTAACAGCAGTGCCATTTCTTCACACACACAAAACCCCAACACAGAGTTGCAAAGGGTAAAAAGGGAAAAAAGAATCACAGAAACTTTCTTCTTTCAATGTAGGCTGCACTGCTCTTCAAGCAAGATAGCAGCCAGCCTTTCACTCAAGAGCTGCACAAAGGTTTGTGCAGTATGCCAGGCTGGGCAGATGGGCAGAGTCCAAGGGCAGGAGATTGAACACAGCCAAGTGCCAGGTGCTGCACTTTGGCCACAGCAACCCCAGGCAGTGCTACAGGCTGGGGGCAGAGTGGCTGAGAGCAGCCAGGCAGAGAGGGACCTGGGGGTAGTGGGTGATAGCAGCTGAACATGAGCCTGCAGTGTGCCCAGGCAGCCAAGAGGGCCAATGGCATCCTGGCCTGCATCAGGAAGAGTGTGGCCAGCAGGAGCAGGGAGGTCATTCTGCCCCTGGACACTGCACTGGTTAGGCCACACCTTGAGTCCTGTGTCCAGCTCTGGGCTCCTCAGTCTAAGAAGGACATTGAGAGACTGGAATGTGTTCCAGAGAAGGGCAACAAAGCTGGGGAGGGGTCTGGAGCACAGCCCTGTGAGGAGAGGCTGAGGGAGCTGGGGTTGCTTAGCCTGGAGAGGAGGAGGCTCAGGGGAGACCTCATTGCTCTCTGCAACTCCCTGAAGGGAGGTTGTAGCCAGCTGGGGGTTGGTCTCTTCTCCCAGGCAAGCAGCACCAGAACAAGAGGACACAGTCTCAGATTGAGGCTGGAGGTGAGGAGGAAGTTCTTCCCCATGAGAGTGGTGAAGCCCTGGAATGGGTTGTGCAGGGAGGTGGTTGGGGCCCTGTCCCTGGAGGTGTTTAAGCCCAGGCTGGCTGAGGCTGTGGCCAGGCTGATGTAGTGTGGGGTGTCCCTGCCCATGGCAGGGGGGCTGGAACTGGATGATCCTTGTGGTCCCTTCCAACCCTGACTGATACTGTGGTACTATGAATGTATCAACCTGCAGCCCTGGGCAGGGGTCCTTTCCCTCTAGATAGCAAAGTGAAGGTGCAGAATGAGTCTCAGCTTTTCCTCCTGCTCCTACAGCCAGCACACCCAGGGGTGCTGGGCCTTGCCAGAAGTGCTGCCATGGAACAGCTGACTCTTAGCCAGCTATTGCACACTGCTCCAGCACAGGGCTTGCACTTCCCCTTCGAGTGCCATGTCATCCAAAGGGCACTAAGGTCACCTTGCTGCAGTCAGGGCTCTTACTTTGTGGTCACTGTGCCCTGGCTGTGTGCTTCTGTGCTAAACTGATCTTCATAGCTGTGCCCAGCAGGGGAAATGGACTCTTTCCTCCAAAGGATGGCTGTAATCCAGTTGCAGCTACCTGGGGATCTTTCTCTGCTGCCCCAACATTCCTGGGGCTTGAATACTGGGCTGCCCTTGCTTTCCTGCCATCCCCACTCCCACAGCTTCTTGGGACACATGGCAGTCTTGGCTTCTCCTACAAGCCTCAGGTTTGCTGAGGAGGGAAACATTTCCTTGCTTGACATTTCCTTGCTTGAATCTGTGGAGCTCAGTTTCTGCACGGTCCTCCACCACACAACTGCCTGCAGCTGCAGCAGAATAAATCCAGCAACACAGACAAACCCTTCCCCCCTTCCCCCCTTCCCTGTGCTTATGTCCAGGAGACTGGGAGGGGGGAAAGGCCAACTTAGCAACAGACAGAATCTGCCTTAGACACTGGCAAAATACTCTTCTAAGCATCCCCAGTCACATGTTGGATTACCCCTTGCATATCTCCTTCACCATCTTTAGCTTCAGAACTTCAAGTATTTGACTCCCTTCAGACTCAAGCACCCTGACCCTGCAAGGGGAAATGCCCCTAAGACTAAGGACACATCTATCTCTTCCATCCTGCCAGGGTATTTAAAGGCCATGGTTACAGCTGCCTTCACATTTCCCAAAGGCCTGGGGAGGACAAAAGTGCCTCGGGAGGGCTGGCAGACTGCAGCTATTGGGGAGAGTGGGAAGCAGGGAAGCTCAGGGGTGCAGGGAAATCTCTGTCAGCTCACCCATCTGCTAGGTGCAAAACGTGAGATCTCCAGGCACCAGAAGGCCTCTTCTGCTAGCCATTAACAGCTTGAGAGGTCAAGATCTTCAGAGTATCATAGAATCAGTCAGGGTTGGAAGGGACCACAAGGATCATCCAGTTCCAACCCCCCTGCCATGGGCAGGGACACCCCACACTAGATCAGCCTGGCCACAGCCTCAGCCAGCCTGGGCTTAAACACCTCCAGGGACAGGGCCCCAACCACCTCCTGGACAACCCATTCCAGGGCTTCACCACTCTCATGGGGTAGAACTTCCTCCTCCCCTCCAGCCTCAATCTCCCCACCTCCAGCTCCATTCCATTCCCCCTAGTCCTATCACTCCCTGATATCTTCACCTCTTTGGTACAGCCCATAGGCACCAGTTCAGAGGGCCCCATGTACCACCTTGGCTTTAGGGCAGCTCAGTCAGTTGCAAAGCCCACAAGGCAGAGACAGCAACAATGAGAATCTGAAATGATGGCAAAATTATCTCCAACTGCAGGAGCAGCCCATTGGTGAGCAGAGGTAAAATGCCTGTTCTGACCCCTGGCCTCTCCACAAAGTGGCACAGCTCTTGGCTTGTCATCCCTCAAGGAAAACCCAATTAATGAGGCCAAATGCTGCCCTCTGCCTCACAGGTAAAAAAGGACAGACTCTTGTTTTAATACCACACACACATATCTCAGATGTTAATGAACCAAATCTTGCAGCAACAGCACTGCCAGTCAGGAGCCACTGCTCTGAAGGAAGTGAGAGGAGAGGAGAGCACAATCTGAATCCTGAGGTTCAGAAAAGCAGCGAGACAAAGGACAGAAATCAGCCTTCAGCCTCTCAGAAGCTGATTTCCCCCTTCCTGAAGGCTGCTTTCAGAACTTTGGGATGATTTCAAGGCGCTCCAACCACACCACAGCTGTTTCTCTCCATTGTGAGTTTGTTCCCAGATAAGCAAATCAAGGCAGTTTGTTCAGTTGCCTACTGAACACCATAAATCCCACCCAGGGCCTGTGTGGCAGCTGAAATGCAGTCTGCAACCATCTGCCAGGCTCTGCACTACAGCTTCAGTGTCTCTGGCAGCAGAAGAAATCTCTCCCATCCAAACAGTGGCAGAAATGGCCTCACTACAGCACCACACAGAGTTGTGACAAGGGAAGCATTTCAACTGGAAATCTTTGGATGTACTTACTGAGATTGTACCATTGTCTAGACCTATGGACAGCCTCCTGGTTTCCGGGGTAAAAGACATGCATGAACATGGAGCTGAAAGAAATGAACATGTTGATGAAGTTAACACAACTGTGACTCTCATTCCCTTCAACAGAACAGAACAGAACAGACCAGGCTGGAGATCATCCAGTCCAACCTATCAGCCAGCACCATCTGATCAACTCAACCATGGCACCAAGTGCCTCAGCCAGGCTCTTCCTAAACACCTCCAGGGATGGTGACTCCACCACCTCCCTGGGCAGCACATCCCAATGGCCAATCTCTCTTTCTGGGAAGAACTTTCTCCTCACCTCCAGCCTAAACTTCCCCTGGCACAGCCAGAGACTGTGTCCTCTTGTTCTGGTGCTGGTTGCCTGGGAGAAGAGACCAACCCCCACCTGGCTACAACCTCCCTTCAGGGAGTTGGAGAGAGCAAGAAGGTCTCCCCTGAGCCTCCTCTTCTCCAGGCTAAGCAACCCCAGCTCCCTCAGCCTCTCCTCACAGGGCTGTGCTCCAGACCCCTCCCCAGCTTTGTTGCCCTTCTCTGGACACCTTCCAGCAAGTCAACCTCCTTCCTAACCTGAGGGGCCCAGAACTGGACACAGGACTCAAGGTGTGGCCTAACCAGTGCAGTGTCCAGGGGCAGAATGACCTCCCTGCTCCTGCTGGCCACACTCTTCCTGATGCAGGCCAGGATGCCATTGGCCTTCTTGGCTGCCTGGGCACACTGCTGGCTCCTGTTCAGCCTGCTACCACCCAGTGAGCTCTGGAAAGCCTAAAACTAGCTGCAATGACACATGAGGCTCTTCTGCATTTTCCCCTTTCTGATAGGCAAGCATTACAAATGAAATAATTTAACCAGCAGTGTTGTTCCAATTCACTCAGCCCTGTCCTACTGGGGCATGGAACAATAGCTCTCTCTCTTGCTTCAGCTCCCTCATCTTTTCTTACTAGCTATCTGAAAATAGGCATGTCACACAAGAGCAGTATCACAGAGAGATTAGTTAGCTGAACAGCTCAGCTTTATACAGGTCAAGGGAGGTGATTCTCCCCCTCTGCTCAGCTCTGCTGAGACCCCACCTGGAGTCCTGCCTCCAGTTCTGGAGCCCCTATTGCAAGAGGGATGTGGAGGTGCTGGAAGGTGTCCAGAGCAGGGCCAGGAGGATGAGCAGAGGGCTGGAGCACCTCTGCTGTGAGGACAGACTGAAGGAGTTGGGGCTGTTCAGTCTGGAGAAGAGAAGGCTCCCAGGTGACCTCATTGTGGCCTTCCAGGATCTGAAGGGGGCTACAGGAAGGCTGGGGAGGGACTGCTCAGGATCTCAGGCAGTGCTAGGACTAGGGGGAATGGAATGAAGCTGGAGGAGGGGAGATTGAGGCTGGAGGTGAGGAGGAAGTTCTTCCCCATGAGAGTGGTGAAGCCCTGGAATGGGTTGTCCAGGGAGGTGGTTGAGGCCCTGTCCCTGGAGGTGTTTAAGCCCAGGCTGGATGAGGCTGTGGCCAGGCTGATGTAGTGTGGGGTGTCCCTGCCCATGGCAGGGGGGTTGGAACTGGATGATGCTTGTGGTCCCTTCCAACCCTGACTGATACTGTGATACTATGATACCCTATAGGGAGCATCTCCCACGGGAGCTTGGTTTAACTGAGAAGCTGTGCAGATGCATTCAGAAGGCAGGGCTTGGCTTTACTGCTCAAGACAGCAGCCTGCAGCTGGGAGCCCTGCTGTGCCAACAGGAACCTGCTGGAATTATTCTTCAGTGGCAACTGACACTGCAGCAAGGGTCAGGCATTCTTCCTGCTTCAATAGCACTAAGAGCATTAGCCTGGAGGAGAGGCTCAGGGGAGACCTCCTTGCTGTCTACAACTCCCTGAAGGGAGGTTGTAGCCAGGTGGGGGTTGGCCTCTTCTTCCGGGCAAGCAGCATCAGAGCAAGAGGACACAGTCTCAAGCTGTACAAGGGGAGGTTTAGGCTGGAGGTTAGGAAGAAGTTCTTCACAGACAGAAAGATTGGCCCTTGGAATGTGCTGTCCAGGGAGTAGTCACCACCCCTGGAGGTGTTTAGGAAGAGCCTGGCTGAGGCACTTGGTGCTATGGTTCAGTTGATCAGATGGTGTTGGGTGATAGGTTGGACTTGATGATCTCTGAGGTCTTTTCCAACCTGGTTAACTCCTATTCTATTCTATTCTATTCTATTCTATTCTATTCTATTCTATTCTATTCTATTCTATTCTATTCTATTCTATTCTATTCTATTCTATTCTATTCTATTCTATTCCTACTCTACTCCACTCCACTCCACTCCACTCCACTCCACTCCACTCTATTCCATTCTATTCCATTGCGCTCAATTCCATTCCATTCTATTCCATTCCACTCCTCTCTATTCCACTTCTCTCTATTCTATTTCACTCTATTATATTCCATCCCACTCTATTCCATTCCATCCCACTCCATTCTCTTTAAAGAGCAATGCTCTTGTGACACATAGAGTCAGATGTGAACTCAGTTCTGCTCTTCCCCCTCCCCTTGGTCTCTACTCTCCATTGTGACTACTCAGAGTGTTTCTGCTACTAACCAGCTTGGAGCTCTCTCTTTTGCAGCACTGTGCTTCTGGTATGCTCTCCACACACGTGATGCCTCACCTAGGATTACAAAGTCCACAGCCCAGCAAATCCTTATTGATCACTTGGCTGGCAGCAAAGCTTTACAGAGGAGAGTCTGTGCTGGCTGTTTAACAATACTTGTTCTGCCTTCAGTGCTGACTCCCCAATGAAATAGTTTCTAGAAGACAATATCTTCTAGACCCCAAGCAGAAAGCCTCCCAGTTTCACACCCAGGCAGGCATTGTGGTTTATTTTTTGCCTGGAAGAATGAAAGGCTTCAGTTCAAGGAAACTGACAGGTAGGAAACATTCAGCTAAGGTTTACAGTGGCATTTTGTCCTTCCCAAACCTCTCCCTGCAAAGAGGCAAACTCAGACTGACCCCATGGGTGGTAGTGCACTCCTGTTACATACTGAGGCTTCTAGGGCTGTAGAAGAGTGAGACAGGTGTAGGAAACACAGTCAGAATGAACAATAATTCTCAGATCTAAGCAGAATAAGCCTCAAATCCCTTCAAAGGCCTTTAATGCTAGCATCATCCATACCCACTGTCAAACTCCAGACACTGAGCAGCCACTGGAAGAGCTGGCAGTGACTCTGAAGGCAATAAACAGCTTGCAGAGAAAAAGGTCTGAGATGAATGAGCTATTTGAAGTATGCTTTTCCTAAGGAGATTGAAGCCCTCCAGAAGGTAAAACAACTGCTTGAGATGGGCTGATTGCAGTAAGAAAGTCACTTCTGAATTCCAGACCTGTGTGTACACAGTCATAGAAGTGTAAATACACTTCTGTGGCACTGCTCAGGCCACTCCTGGAGTCCTGTGTCCAGTGCTGGGGCCCTCAGGTTAGGAAAGATGTTGAGATGCTGGAAGGTGTCCAGAGAAGGGCAACAAAGCTGGGGAGGGGTCTGGAGCACAGCCCTGTGAGGAGAGGCTGAGGGAGCTGGGGTTGCTTAGCCTGGAGAGGAGGAGGCTCAGGGGAGACCTTCTTGCTGTCTACAACTACCTGAAGGGAGGTTGTAGCCAGGTGGGGGTTGGTCTCTTCTCCCAGGCAACCAGCACCAGAACAAGAGGACAGAGTTTCAAGCTGTGCCAGAGGAGGTTGAGGCTGGATGTTAGGAAGAAGTTCTTCCCAGCAAGAGAGATTGGCCACTGGGATGTGCTGCCCAGGGAGGTGGTGGAGTCACCATCCCTGGAGGTGTTTAGGAAGAGCCTGGCTGAGGCACTTGGTGCCATGGTTTAGTTGATCAGATGGTGCTGGGTGATAGGTTGGACTTGATGATCTCAAAGGTCTTTTCTAACCTTATCCTATCCTATCCTATCCTATCCTATCCTATCCTATCCTATCCTATCCTATCCTATCCTATCCTATCCTATCCTATCCTATCCTATCCTACCCTACCCTACCCTACCCTATCCTATCCTGTATCTTGGTAAGAGTTAACACACTTGACAGAAGTCTCTTGCTATTCCAGTTAAGACAATGCTGTGCTGCAGGAGATGTGCCAGCCAGGTTTCCAGCTTGCCTCCTTTGCTTTACTGCTGCTATGGCAGCCTGTGTAACATCCACAGCTCACTCTCACATGAGCTAGAGGAGATGATGTACAAAGAACGTGGCCAGCAGAATTTTCCTGCCACAGAAGCAGCCAAAGGCAGGGTGTAGCACTTTGTGACTGGGGAAGTCCCACCTCTAAGCAGCCAGATGTGTCCCTGCTCAGAAGAGATCTCCAATCCTGATCTTTTTTCCCCCCAGGTATTTAATGGGTTTCATGTTCAGCATGCACTGATGGCCTGCACTGATGGTGCAGAGCTTGACCACAGCACATGACTGACTCAGCTCAACTCCTGATCCTCCTGGTCTCCCAAAGCACCCAGGATGCAGGTTCAGTTACTTAGGCTACTGGATATCAAACCATAAAGTGGTGCTGGTTATGCACCACCGTAACCACAATCCTGAGTCATGCTCAGGGGAGCACCACTCACAGCTTGCCAAGCAGCACAAAGGCAACACTGTGCCTACTACATTTTCACACAGAGAACCTCTGGGCAATCTTCCTGTAACCAGGAACCAGTGTGACCCCACAGCAGAGGCCCATCAAAGAGGTGATCCAGACAGCAATGGACAAAACCATCATTGCCAGGCAGGATCTGTGCAGGTGCTGCCTCAGAGCCCTTCCTGTGCTTTCCAAGCTTAAAGCCATGGGTGTTAGTGTAATTGTCATTGCTCCAGCCACTAATCACCACTGATCATTCCCGAAGCTGGTTAGTAACACAGCAGAACTATAACACTTCATGGCCCAAAAGCTTACCAGCCTCTCTAATGAAGGAGCAGTGCCAGGTGTTCAAATGTATGGAGCAGCTTTAATCCAGTCCCCTTTGAGGGGGCCTGGATGCACTCCACCATTCCCAGTGAAGCTGCTGGCACTGCAACAATGCAGCCTTGCTCAGACCAGAGAAGGACCTAATGAGAGTTTAAAATGCAGATGTATGCAAAACCATCACATGGAACAAGAGAAGTGTCAGTGCCAGACTGCTCAAACAGCCACTGCACAACAGCTTGCCTCGGGAAAGCAAGCCTCTTAGGGCAGGGCCAGGCAGCTCAGGCCACTGACAGTGATTGTGGCAGAGCTCCATAGACTGCCACATCATCAGCTGGTTTCCAATAGCATTAAGTGCAAAGTCCTGAGCAGAATGCCCCTCTCAGGCTTGGCATTCTTATGAGCTAGTCCAGCAACAAGGGGAAAAGAGAGATCTCTCTCCCTACCAAATGAACCCTTAGAGCAGTCAGCCCAACACCATGGCCACTCCAGGGCCCCCAGCTGATGCTGTTGCAGTATTAACATTTATATCTATTGACTATGTTATGTGTCATGGAGCCAGGTGTCTCTTCCAAATCCAGCCATCCCAGCTTAAAATAATTCTCTTGCCAGACAGCAAGAATACCTCCAGGGGACTGGATAAATGCTTCCCAATCTGTGGGCTTAGGGTGAGCTTCATAAGCTTTCCAAAGATAGGCTAGCCCAGCATGCCTGAAGCTGACTGAGGAGCAGCAGCATGCCACTGCTGCTGCTGACCTGCAGAGTTGTGCTCCTACACTCAGCACTGGGCTGAGGACAAAGAGCTAAGCCTCTGACTTACTCACTTGTCTCTTGGGAAAACAAGCATGGATCTGCAGTTTCTTTTGAAGCAGGAACACTCCCACTGGCAGGGGAGACATACAGCAGAACACACTGGAGGGATCCAGCAGTGGGGTTTGGGGTTCCACATTTAATTGCAGGGCTAAAATGATTCTGCTTTCTTCAGTGGAGGAGCTGCCTTCCCTGCCTAGTGTCTGCCCTATCCTATCAGCTGCTGCAGGACATTCAACTCTTAACCAAACAAACCCACCTCTCATTGCACTCCAGTGGACTGAGTGCATACAGCAGGGAGAGCAGAGAGATTTGTACTGGAGAGGTACAAAGCTTCATGGACTCAGTGCCAGGATGCAAGACTGCACTTTGAGCTCCCAGGCTTTTGACCTGTGTCTGCACTAACTGCTCACACCTGCCCAGCCTCTGCATCCTTTGCTGCTGTAATCCCTGAGGCCTCTCAGAAGCATTAGTGTGCAGCTTGGCAGAGCCATGGCATGCAGCTTGGCAGAGCCATTAGCATGCAGCTTGGCAGAGCCATGGCATGCAGCTTGGCAGAGCCATCGGCATGCAGCTTGGCAGAGCCATGGCATGCAGCTTGGCAGAGCCATTAGCATGCAGCTTGGCAGAGACACCGGCATGCATCTTGGCAAAGCCATTAGCATGCAGCTTGGCAGAGCCATGGCATGCAGCTTGGCAGAGACACCGGCATGCAGCTTGGCAAAGCCCTTAGCATGCAGCTTGGCAGAGCCATTAGCATGCAGCTTGGCAGAGCCGTCGGCATGCAGCTCAGCAAAGCCACCGGCACGCAGCTCGGCAGAGCCACCAGCGTGCAGCTTGGCAGAGCCATGGCATGCAGCTTGGCAGAGCCGTTGGCATGCAGCTCAGCAAAGCCACCGGCACGCAGCTCGGAAGAGCCACCAGCGTGCAGCTTGGCAAAGCCATCGGCATGCAGCTCGGCAAAGCCACCAGCATGCAGCTTGGCAAAGCCGTCAGCGTGCAGCTCGGCAGAGCCACCAGCGTGCAGCTTGGCAAAGCCATCGGCATGCAGCTCGGCAAAGCCACCAGCATGCAGCTTGGCAAAGCCATCGGCGTGCAGCTCGGCAGAGCCACCAGCGTGCAGCTTGGCAAAGCCATCGGCACGCAGCTCGGCAAAGCCACCAGCATGCAGCTTGGCAAAGCCGTCGGCGTGCAGCTCGGCAAAGCCACTGGCATGCAGCTTGGGAAAGCCACCAGCATGCAGCTTGGCAAAGCCATCGGCATGCAGCTTGGCAAAGCCGTCGGCATGCAGCTGGGCAGAGCCATGGCATGCAGCTGGGCAGAGCCGTCGGCGTGCAGCTGGGCAGAGCCGTCGGCATGCAGCTGGGCAGAGCCGTCGGCGTGCAGCTGGGCAGAGCCATCGGCGTGCAGCTCGGCAAAGCCGTCGGCGTGCAGCTCGGCAAAGCTTCATGGAAACCCACACTCTCGTTCAAGACTAACATTTAATGCAGAGAGCTGAGCTTGCAAATGGTCACAGAGCTTCAGCACAACCAGACCAGCTGCCTGGCAAACACACAGTGCATACTTACACGGCATTGCATGGTATATGCTGGGCCAGTACTGCCCACTGTCTCTCTTCAGCCAGACACGAACCGTTCTGCAGAAGAAAGCACACAGCACACACATCAGGAGGAGTGAAAGAGTAATCATGAGTGAAAACAAAGCGGTGCCTAATGTGCAGGACCACCTGCAAAACTGAGAGGGGAAAATAAAGATGCAAAGCCCTGCAGCAGCCTTAGGCATCCACCTCAGCATCTGCAGTGTGATGAGGGTAGCCTACTCCTTGGTTCCACGTAGCACTCAGCATCTCAGCAGAACATATCACAACAGTACGTGCAAACTTCTGTGGGGTTTTTGTTGCTCTTTGCCTTTTCAACGGGCTGAACCATGACTGTTCATTTACAGCCTCACACAAGGACCTGAGACACCCTGGGTAGCCTGGGGAACCACTCACACAAGGACCTGAGACACCCTGGGTAGCCTGGAGAACCACTCACACAAGGACCTGAGACACCCTGGGTAGCCTGGGAAATCACTCCTGTATCAGCCCATCCAGATCTCTGCAGGAGCCTTCCCCAGCTCTCAAGGTAGGCCTTGGTCCATCTGTAGCTGTTATTCTATCTAACTTCTGTAGCTGTTATTCTATCTAACCTTCTTGCTCTCAACAACTCCATGAAGGGAAGTTGTAGCCAGGTGGGGGTTGGTCTCTTCTTCCAGGCAGCCAGCACCAGAACAAGAGGACACAGTCTCAAGCTGTGCCAGGGGAGGTTTAGGCTGGAGGTGAGGAGAAAGTTCTTCCCAGCAAGAGAGATTGGCCATTGGAATGGCCAGGGAGGTGATGGAGTCACCATTGCTGGAGGTGTTTAGGAGGGGACTGGCTGAGGCACTTGGTGCCATGGTTTAGTTGATCAGATGGTGTTGCGTGAGAGGTTGGACTGGATGGTCTCAAAGGTCTTTTCCAACCTGGTCTATTCTATTCTATTCTATTCTATTCTATTCTATTCTATTCTATTCTATTCTATTCTACTCTACTCTACTCTACTCTACTCTACTCTACTCTACTCTACTCTGCTCTACTCTCTAGTTCTCAGTAAGCATCAAGCAGCAGCTCTGGAAACAAACAACAAGTATTACCTCACACCAAGACTTTTGTCAAACAGTTTCAGCATTAACTCCTTCCTTTAGACCTGTGCATCAGCCTTCCTCACAGAGCTTTGGGGTGACAAAATGATCTTCTACCCCTCCCCCTTACCCACAGACCTCCCCCCACCCCCCCAGCAAATGATTTCCCTTCCCGAACAGCTGCAGTGCTTTTTGTACTGATCCACTCCTGGGTGCACTGGGGAAGCATGAACACACAACCTTTTGAAGGCAATCACATTGGATGATTTAATTACTGCAATCCAATTACTTTCATCTCCCTTCCACATTCAAATGTTTCAGTAGTGGAAGCTGTTAGGAGGATTCTCATTGAATTAAAGTACAGGCCTGCTCTGCAGTAAGGGACTCAGTGGAACTGTGCTAAAAAGACCCATGAGATCCATGACCTGCAAGAAAGCAACCCTCCAGCTCCCCTCCAAACTGTCCACATGGCAAAGGTGACTGACAAGAACCCACCAGGGCACCAGCCTGGTTGGAGCTGCCCAGTAGGAACATCAGCCTAGCAGGACACAACACTGCCCTGCTGCCCCCACCTCAAGCTGCTGTCACCTGCACTGATGGCATTTTATAGGTCATGCATTCTTCATTCTGAATTCATTGCTTCACAGATAATAAAGTAAGAGCATGCCTTGGGGTTTGGGAAGTGAAAGCTGGACATAGTCATTTTCAGTGTAGAATAGAGTAGAATAGAATAGAATAGAATAGAATAGAATAGAATAGAATAGAATAGAATAGAATAGAAGTAGAGTAGAAGAGAATAGACCAGACCAGACCAGACCAGGTTGGAAGAGACCTTTGAGATCATCAAGTCCAACCTATCACCCAGCACCATCTGATCAACTCAACCATGGCACCAAGTGCCTCATCCAAGCTCTTCCTAAACACCTCCAGGGATGGTGACTCCACCACCTCCCTGGGCAGCACATTCCCAAGGCCAATCCCTCCCTCTATGAAGAACTTCTTCCTAACCTCCAGTCTAAACCTCCCCTGGCACAGCTTGAGACTGTGTCCTCTTGTTCTGGTGCTGGTTGCCTGGGAGAAGAGACCAACCCCCTCCTGGCTACAGCCTCCCTTCAGGGAGTTGTAGAGAGCAAGAAGGTCTCCCCTGAGCCTCCTCTTCTCCAGGCTAAGCAACCCCACTACCCCCAGGTCCCTCTCTGCCTGGCTGCTCTCAGCCACTCTGACCCCAGCCTGTAGCACTGCCTGGGGTTGCTGTGGCCAATGTGCAGAACCTGGCACTTGGATGTGTTCAATCTCCTGCCCTTGGCCTCTGCCCATCTCTCCAGCCTGTCCAGGTCCCTCTGCAGAGCCTCTCTACCCTCCAGCAGATCAACTCCTGCCCCCAGCTTGCTGTCAGCTGCAATCTTACTGCTGATGGACTCAATGCCCTCATCCAGATCATCAGTACAGCTATTGAACAGGATGGGGCCCAGCACTGATCCCTGGGGGATCACACACAGCCACATCATGGCAAGGCTCAAAGATTATACTAATATTTAGGTAAATACACAGGAAAAAACAACTGATAATGAATCCCAAGCACTTAATTAAGTCCTTAGATGGAATTTACCAAAGCCAAATGCTGGCATGCTGCAGTAGAAAGAATTTCCTCAGGCTTGCTCTGAAATGATACAATGGCATCAATAAGCAAACAGCCCAGCACCTGGGAGGGAAGACAGATGCAGAAGAAAAGAGTCTACAGGTAATAAAGGGATGTGGAGGAACAGCAGAGATCCTGGCTCAAACAACTCTGCCCTTGGGCTTCAACTGATTTGTCACATGAATGTTTTCCTCAGTTAAGCACCCGGTGCAGCACCCAGGATACTGTGCCTCTGCTGAGGGGGAGGGATCACACATCTCCACATCCACAGGATGATGCTCTCTCGCAGCACATTGGTTTCTGGGTGCAATCTGCATAGGAAGAAGTTGTTCACAGAAAGAGAGATTTGGCATTGGGATGTGCTGCCCAGGGAGGTGGTGGAGTCACCATCCCTGGAGGTGTTCAGGAGGAGACTGGATGGGGTGCTTGGTGCCATGGGTTAGTTGTTTAGGTGGTGTTGGGTGATAGACTGGACTCGATGGTCTCAAAGGTCTCTTCCAATCTGGTCTGGTCTGGTCTGGTTATTCTATTCTATTCTATTCTATTCTATTCTATTCTATTCTATTCTATTCTATTCTATTCTATTCTATTCTATTCTATTCTATTCTATTCTATTCTATTCCATTCCATTCCATTCCATCCCATTCCATTCCATCCCATTCCATTCCACTCCATTCCACTCCCCCAGCGTTACCCTATAGGGAGCATCTCCCACTGGAGCAGAGAGGGAAGAGAGAGGCAGAGAATGACTCTGCAGATGGATTTACAGGATGCAGGACTTTTGGGTGGAAATAGGCTGTTTCCTGTGCCCACCTACAGGGTTGGACACTTGGGGCACTGGAGGTATAACTATTGTGGCAGTAACAGGAGGCACCCAGCCTCAGCTGCCACATCCTAGCATCCACAGGGTTCCTACGAAGTTGTTTCCTCAGTTTTCACATTCTTTTATGTCCCTACATCAGCTTTTGCTTGAATTATCATAGTATCAGTCAGGGTTGGAAGGGACCACAAGGATCATCCAGTTCCAACCCCCCTGCCATGGGCAGGGACACCCCACACTACATCAGCCTGGCCACAGCCTCAGCCAGCCTGGCCTTAAACACCTCCAGGGACAGGGCCCCAACCACCTCCCTGCACAACCCATTCCAGGGCTTCACCACTCTCATGGGGAAAAACTTCCTCCTCCCCTCCAGCCTCAATCTCCCCACCTCCAGCTTCATTCCATTCCCCCTAGTCCTAGCACTGCCTGAGATCCTGAGCAGTCCCTCCCCAGCCTTCCTGGAGCCCCCTTCAGATCCTGGAAGGCCACAATGAGGTCACCTGGGAGCCTTCTCTTCTCCAGACTGAACAGCCCCAACTCCTTCAGTCTGGCCTCACAGGAGAGGTGCTCCAGCCCTCTGCTCATCCTCCTGGCCCTGCTCTGGACACCTTCCAGCACCTCCACATCCCTTTGGAATAGGGGCTCCAGAACTGGAGGCAGGACTCCAGGTGGGGTCTCACCAGAGCTGAGCAGAGGGGGAGAATCACCTCCCTTGCCCTGCTGGCCACACTTCTCCTGCTGCAGCCCAGGCTCTGGTTGGCTTTGTGGGCTGCAAGTGCACACTGAGAGCTCCTGGTGAGCTTCTCCTCCCCCAGCACCCCCAAGTCTCTCTCCTCAGGGCTGCTTTCCAGCCAGTCCCTGCCCAGCCTGCATTTGTGCCTGGGGTTGCCTCCACCCAGCTGCAGGACCCTGCCCTTGGTCTTGTTGAACCTCCTGAGGTTGGCTTGTGCCCACCTCTATTGCTTCTCTGGTTTTGTTCTTTGTGAAACAAACAAACAAACCCCCTCAAGCCCCACAAACCAAGCCCAACCCAGCTCTCCTACTTGCACAGCGTAGGTGAGCTCCTTAGCCAGCCCAGAGGAGCATCAGCTGGGCAGGTGCAGCTGCAGATGCTGGAGGCCTTTTGACTCGTCCTCCCCAAGAACAGCCAGCCTTCTGTTGTTCAAGCAGCACAGAACAACTATGGCACTGTTGTTCCAGAGACAGCAAACATCCCCTTGGAGCATTTGTGTGCTCTGCACCACGCCAAGAAGGCTCTGGAAACGCTCTCCTTGCAGTGCTCTCCTCTTGCAGTGCAGCAGGGGGTTCCTGCAGGAGAATCCCACTGACAGCTCCCTCAGTTTAGCAGTGAGCTTGAACAATGGTTCAGAGGTGATAAAATGTTCCCTCAGCTTTGCTCCTCGTTATTCTTTTCCTCTCAGGGTAGCTTGACTCTGAGACATTTCCTCTGGCCTTGAACAAACTCAGTTCCTATCTGATTTGCTCTCCTAGAGGCGGCTAGAAGTCACTCTGTAGCTCTAATCCAGCAAGACAGCTTTGGCTGAAGAGGCACAGTGCTCTGAGCAAGAGAGCAGCACTCCCAGCAGCTTCAGTGTCAGCAGCAAGGGAGGAAGAGAGCAGGGCAAAACAGTGCAAACTCAGCCCCATCCTGAAAGGTTTGCTCTGCCCTTGCACAGTAACTGCAGCTCTGGAGTGCCATGGCAGGGCTGCTCACACACACTGAGGGCTGCCCCATGAGGGGCCAGCAAAGCCCAAAGCTCTGGCTGTAATTTGGAGGTGATCTGGCATTTCGAGGGCTGCCAAGACAGTCCTTCTACTCTGGCAGTGAGCTGAGTGGGGAGATGGTCTTTGAGGTCTCTTCCACCCTTATTGATCCCATGGAAATGAAGACAAATGAGCAGAGTCTGCCTTCAAACCTGTGCCACAAGACTGAGCAGCACATCCTGAAGTGTAGGGCTCAAGGCTGAACAACCCCCAGCCCAAATCACCTCTCAGGTGTGCAGTGCCTCTTCACCTCCAGGGCCTCTCATACACTTTTGACCCAGCTTTCCCATTCCTCAGCATTCCAATTCAGATTAATTAATGCTATTTTACCAACTTTAAGGCAGCTGACCATGGATTTCAGTGAACATACTCTTGTGTTGGAAGACTAGAAGCTCCTCTTGTCTCTGCTTTCTCCACTGCTTAGTTGCTGTATATTCTCCATCATCAGTTTTTACAGGTTTGCCCTTTGAGGTAATCAATCTTTCCATTCCACTGCAGAGGGACCCTGCCAGGCTGGGCAGATGGGCAGAGGCCAAGGGCAGGAGATTGAACACATCCAAGTGCCAGGTGCTGCACATTGGCCACAGCAACCCCAGGCAGTGCTACAGGCTGGGGTCAGAGTGGCTGAGAGCAGCCAGGCAGAGAGGGACCTGGGGGTGCTGGTTGAGAGTAGGCTGAACATGAGGCAGCAGTGTGCTCAGGTGGCCAAGAAGGCCAATGGCATCCTGGGCTGCATCAGGAACAGTGTGGCCAGCAGGAGCAGAAAAGTCAGGAAGAAATTCATCCCAGCAAGAGAGATTGGCCTTTGGGATGTGCTGCCCAGGGAGGTGGTGGAGTCACCATCCCTGGAGGTGTTTAGGAGGAGACTGGATGGGGTGCTTGGTGCCATGGTTTAGTTGATTAGATGGTGTTGGGTGATAGGTTGGACTTGATGATCTCAAAAGTCTTTTCCAACCTGCTAATTCAGTTCTATTCTATTCTAGTCCAGTGCAGTCTAGCCTAGTCTACCTGCTTGGAGAACATGCAACTGGAATGACCCAGCAGCCCAGCAGGTCTCCTCCACAGGCAGGATCAAATATAAGTGAGTTGCATCTTCTTATCAAGCACACAGAGTGAGCTTTGGAAGGGTACATGCAATGGGTGAGCAGTTATCAAGGAGTGTAAATCATTAACAATCTGCTGCAGATTAGGCACTGCACTTCATTCAGGGATGTCCAGCTGCTGAGCCCCCAGAGGAAAGCAGCACCCATGCAGAGATGCAGAGCAGCACTTTAGTCCTTTACTGCACTTCATTCAGGGATGTCCCAGCTGCTGAGCCCCCAGAGGAAAGCAGCACCCATGCAGAGCAGCACTTTAGTCCTTTACTGAGAGGAGAGTGGCAAGGGACAGTTTTTGTAATCATTTTTTATTCCAGCTGGGGGGAAGGATGTAGCCAAAATGGAACAGAGCTGCCTTGCAGAGAGCATCTGGCCTGAGACCTGGTCAGCTGGACAGTGTGGTAGCTTTAGCTGGCTCCAGATAATGTCAATAAACAGGAAGAGCTACCCAGAGCAGTCATGGCCTTGAACCCTGCAGTGAACTCTGGGCCAGGTTTAGGCTGTGCCTAGGGAATTGGCCACAAATCTCCAGTGGAAAGGTTTTCCACAAGGGAAGATTCTCCATAAATCCTGAGAAGGAAGTAGCAGAATGTGAATAAGTTACTGTGGGATGTAAAAGGGAATGGAATGGAATGGAATGGAATGGAATGGAATGGAATGGAATGGAATGGAATGGAATGGAATGGAATGGAATGGAATGGAATGGAATGGAATGGAATGGAATGGAATGGAGTAGAACAGAATAGAATAGAATAGAGTAGAGTAGAATAGACCAGACCAGGTTGGAAGAGACCTTTGAGATCATCAAGTCCAACCTATCACCCAACACCATCTCATCACCTAAACCATGGCACCAAGTGCCTCATCCAGGCTCTTCCTAAACACCTCCAGTGATGGTGACTCCACCACCTCCCTGGGCAGCACATTCCAATGGCCAATCTTTCTGTCTGTGAAGAACTTCTTCCTAACCTCCAGCCTAAACCTCCCCTGGCACAGCTTGAGACTGTGTCCTCTTGTTCTGGTGCTGCTTGCCTGGGAGAAGAGACCAACCCCCACCTGGCTACAGCCTCCCTTCAGGGAGCTGTAGAGAGCAAGAAGGTCTCCCCTGAGCCTCCTCTTCTGCAGGCTAAGCAACCCCAGCTCCCTCAGCCTCTCCTCACAGGGCTGTGCTCCAGACCCCTCCCCAGCTTTGTTGCCCTTCTCTGGACACCTTCCAGCAACTCAACCTCCTTCCTAAACTGAGGGGCCCAGAACTGGACACAGGACTCAAGGTGTGGCCTAACCAGTGCAGTGTACAGGGGCACAATGACCTCCCTGCTCCTGCTGGCCACACTCTTCCTGATGCAGGCCAGGATGCCATTGGCCTTCTTGGTTTGTGTGTGTGTGGGAAAGGTGCAGACACTCTCTCCACATCCCAGTCCTGCTTTCAGGAACACCCAGTAACCAGCAGGTGCCAGAGCACCAAGGTCACCTCTCTCCTTGGCAGGAAAAGGTCTCCAGCATCTGGACACACTCCCAAGCAGTGCAGAGGCATCCCACAGACCTGCTCCAGCAGCTGCTGTCACCAAGTCAATTCTTGCTTTGAAGTGGTGAGGAGAAGGCAGAGAGTATCATAGTATCAGTCAGGGTTGGAAGGGACCACAAGGATCATCCAGTTCCAACCCCCCTGCCATGGGCAGGGACACCCCACACTACATCAGCCTGGCCACAGCCTCATCCAGCCTGGCCTTAAACACCTCCAGGGACAGGGCCCCAACCACCTCCCTGCACAACCCATTCCAGGGCTTCACCACTCTCATGGGGAAGAACTTCCTCCTCACCTCCAGCCTCAATCTCCCCACCTCCACCTTCATTCCATTCCCCCTAGTCCTATCACTCCCTCCACCTCACTGCAAATGCAATGATCTCTTCCTATCTGAAACTCATTTCTTCACTGCTTGTAGAGTCCCAGCCCACACCAGCACTCAGTTACTGACCCTCAATTATTCAAAACAATTGCATGGGAGCTCATCCTGCCCTGTGCTCAGCACTGCCCAGGCCACACATGGACTCCTGTGTCCAGTTCTGAGCTCCTCAGGTCAGGAAAGATGTTGAGCTGCTGGAAGGTGTCCAGAGAAGGGCAACAAAGCTGGGGAGGGGTCTGGAGCACAGCCCTGTGAGGAGAGGCTGAGGGAGCTGGGGTTGCTTAGCCTGGAGAAGAGGAGGCTCAGGGGAGACCTTCTTGCTCTCTACAACTCCCTGCAGGGAGGTTGTAGCCAGGAGGGGGTTGGTCTCTTCTCCCAGGCAAGCAGCACCAGAACAAGAGGACACAGTCTCGAGCTGTGCCAGGGGAGGTTTAGGCTGGAGGTGAAGAGAAAGATCTTCCCAGCAAGAGAGATTGGCCATTGGGATGTGCTGCCCAGGGAGGTGGTGGAGTCACCATCCTGGAGGTGTTCAGGAAGAGCCTGGATGAGGCACTTGGTGCCATGGTTGAGTTGATCAGATGGTGTTGGGTGATAGGTTGGACTGGATGATCTCAAAGGTCTTTTTCAGCCTGGTTTCTATTCTATTCTATTCTATTCTATTCTATTCTATTCTATTCTATTCTATTCTATTCTATTCTATTCTATTCTATTCTATTCTATTCTATTCCATTCTATTCTATTTGCTCCCCAGCTAGGTTCCAGTCCTGGCTGTGGCCCTTTGAGTCACTGGCCCATGCTGCATGCTGGGATCCAGCAGTGTGTGCACTTCTGCTCATCACTGCAGCCCCTGGGGACCTGGCCTCCCATCTGCTTGAAGTCAGTCTTAAGAATGCCAAAATATTCTTGGTCTTGAATTCAGGCTTCTAAAACCTGTTGTTAGTGATCTCAAACCAGCAAAATGCTCACAGGGAGATCTGTGCTCAGGGCTGTGTCTTGTTTGATTAAACCAAGGCTTGGGGATTGGGTTTGGTTCTTTTAAATCGCAGAAGCAGTTTCCAGTAGGCAATCTGACACCCTGCCAGCAGAGACTGCCACAGGACCTGGGTGCCTCAGGGAGGTGAAACACACCTAGATTAATACATGATACAGTGCTGGGACCAGCCTCTGGCAGTGAGGCCACCTGGCACAGAAACCAGCAGCTGCATCCAAGCTGTGTGCTGGGAACAGTCCCTGGCCCAGGCTGGCTCTCAGGCCTTGTCCAGGGGCTGGTGGCCACCGTGTGAAGCGGCTCAGGCCACGAGCAGTGCCTCATGCCAACGACCATATGGTACAGCCAGGCAGGTCCCCACACCTGCAAACATCCCCCTCTGCTATTTACTCACTGGAAATACAGTCACCACAGCAGCTGGCCCTGGGCTCAGCTCTCCATTTCTCCCAGCTGGGTCATGCACTCATGGACAAGAGGCAATGGTATTGATCCTGCTGAAGTCTGCCCACATGCAGCCCCCTGCAGAGCACTGAGCTTGCTTAGAAGACTGGAAAAGTCAGAACAAAGGGTTTGCTATCTCTGCTCCCAAGAGCTCTCCTTTCTGGTCAGATTATACATTGCAGTAATGTCTTAAGGAGGTCCAAACCCTCCCACTTCCTCTTCTTCTTAGAATCAGAATCAGTAAGGTTGGAAAAGACCTCTGAGATCAAGTCCAACCTTCCACCTCACACCTCCATGATCACTTCACTTTTATTAGCCTGAGGTCAGTGTAAAGGCAGTGGCCATCAATTAAATAACCAGCAGTTTCTGGCTGGAGTCATCATCATGCCCAGCAACAAAGGGAAATAAACCAAAGAGATGACCACTGCCAGGATAATCCTCCAGAGTGTCACAACAGCTGGCTGGCAAACCAGGAGGCTGCCTGCAGACACAGGCAGTACCACCTCCTTCTGGAGGAATACCATTGAGTCTGGGGTGTCAGTGTACCACATACACAGCACTTGCTGAAACCACTGCCTGCACCTCTTAGTCCACATGCAAAGCATTCCAGCACCAAGCACTCAGCCATTTTCCCAGGGAATTTGCCTCTCCTGCATCCAGAAGTTTTGTCCAAACCTCTCCCATAGCACTGTGTGTACCAACCCCCTGCCTGCACAGCCAGGAGCCCAGCTTTTGTGACTGAGAACTGAAAACCACATGTGCTTCTCCTTAAGAGCATCTGCCCTCTTAAACATGCTGCTGTCCCAAGGTGCATGTGAACACAGGCTCAGCTGTGAGCAAAGACCCCAGGAGGCACTGACAGAGGCAGGGCAACCCATTTCATACACTCACAGAATCATAAGGTTGGAAAAGACCTCAGAGATCATCCAGTCCAAGCTGTCACCCAACACCTCAGGACTAACCAAACCATGGCTCCAAGTGCCACATCCAATCCCCTCTTGAACACCTCCAGGGATGGGGACTCCACCACCTCCCTGGGCAGCACATCCCAATGGCCAACAACTCTCTCTGTGGAGAACTTTCTCCTCACCTCGAGCCTGAACCTCCCCTGGCACATCTTGAGACTGTGTCCTCTTGTTCTGGTGCTGGCTGCCTGGGAGAAGAGACCAACCCCCACCTGGCTCCAGCCTCCCTTCAGGTAGCTGTGGACAGAAACCCAAGGACCATGACCTCTGGCCTTTACAGAGTTTCTTCTTCAGCACACAATCCCTACCTTTGCTTTTGCTTTTCCACTCCCAAACCTGCACCTTGGGAGTGTATTCGAGGCACAAGCTCCTCTGGGCTCTCCTACCTTCCCACTGGCTGTCCTCCCCAGCCACAGCAGCAACCATCAGGAGCATACAAAGGGGAAGATGACATGCCAAACAAGACAGGTCCCAAACAACCCCCCCCAGCAACCCCTGCAGCTGTATGGCCCACAGAAAGCCTCCCTGCAGAGGGGCTGAGAGCAGGTCTGCAGCAGCCCATCACACCCAGCAGAGCTCCTCAGCTGGCACTGCTGCTCAGCACAGGCTGCCAGGGGACTGAAAGCACTGCAGCCAGCTCCCCAAAATGTTCTGTTGTGCTCCTGGGCTACAGATAAACCTGGCAACAACAGGAACCAGAAGACAAACCTGAGAGTGCAGCACGTGTGGCATGGCTCTGGGCTGGTGTCCCTGCTGAAGTCTGTCAGGGTCACTTACCAGCTGATACTTTAAAAGCAGGCTGATGTGTTCATCCATTCCCTGCCATTTACTGGCAGTTGCAGAAGTCAGCAAGAAGAGATTGGTTTATGAAGTCTGAATCATTTCCTGGAGGGAAGAGACTCTGCTCCTCTTCAGAAATGGTTTAGTGCCTATACATTGTGTAACCAATCCCTGCTGCATCACACATGTGGTGGTGAATGGTGCCACAGCCAGCTGGCAGCCAGGCACCAGTGGTGTGCCCCAGGGAGCAGTGCTGGGCCCTGTGCTTTTTAACATCTTCATTGATGATCTGGATGAGGGCATTGAGTCCATCAGCAGTAAATTTGCAGATGGCACCAAGCTGGGGGCAGGAGTTGATCTGCTGGAGGGTAGAGAGGCTCTGCAGAGGGACCTGGACAGGCTGGGCAGATGGGCAGAGGCCAAGGGCAGGAGATTGAACACAGCCAAGTGCCAGGTGCTGCACATTGGCCACAACAACCCCAGGCAGTGCTACAGGCTGGGGGCAGAGTGGCTGAGAGCAGCCAGGCAGAGAGGGACCTGGGGGTGCTGGTCGATGGTAGGCTGAACATGAGCCTGCAGTGTGCCCAGGCAGCCAGGAGGGCCAATGGCATCCTGGCCTGCATCAGGAAGAGTGTGGCCAGCAGGAGCAGGGAGGTCATTCTGCCCCTGGACACTGCACTGGTTAGGCTGCACCTTGAGTCCTGTGTCCAGTTCTGGGCTCCTCAGGTTAGGAAGGATGTTGAGTTGCTGGAAGGTGTCCAGAGAAGAGCAACAAAGCTGGTGAGGGGCTTGGAGCACAGCCCTGTGAGGAGAGGCTGAGGGAGCTGGGGTTGCTTAGCCTGGAGAAGAGGAGGCTCAGGGGAGACCTTCTTGCTCTCTACAACTACCTGAAGGGAGGTTGTAGACAGGTGGGGGCTGGTCTCTTCTCCCAGGCAACCAGCACCAGAACAAGAGGACACAGTCTCAAGCTGTGCCAGGGGAGGTTTAGATTGGATGTTAGGAAGAAATTCTGCCCAGCAAGAGAGATTGGCCATTGGGATGGGCTGCCCAGAGAAGTGGTGGAGTCACCATCACTGGAGGTGTTCAGGAGGAGACTTGCTGGGGTGCTTGGTGCCATGGGTTAGCTGTTTGGCTGGGTTGGATTGGTTGATGGGTTGGACATGATGATCTTGAAGGTCTCTTCCAACCTGGTCTGGTCTATTCTATTCTATTCTATTCTATTCTATTCTATTCTATTCTATTCTATTCCATTCCATTCTATTCTATTCTATTCACTGTGCCAAGCACAGAGGTCTACCACTGCAGTTGAGACTCCCCAGCTAGCTGCTTCCCCTTCTTTCTCCTGCCTGAAGAAATTCATCACATGCCCACTCTTGCTAGTCATGGCAGCTAAGGCAGCCTCAGAACCTCTTCCTACTCCTGACTTCAGATGCAACACAACCTAGAAACACAAGGTAATACCAGAGAGGCTTTTGCTCCTCAAGTGGACTGAAAGCTCCTTAGCAGCACAAAGAATGGCTCCCAGGCAAGGCTCCTGTAGGCTGGACATGCACTCCTGGAGCTTAATCATAGTTATTCTCAATGAACAGGACAGAGAATAGGGCCCAGTGGAACAGCATGAAATGCATCATTGCAATGCAGCCACAAGTATCAACTCCTTAATTCCAGTCATTAAAGAACTTCAGTTCAGGCTTAGTGTACAATAAACCCATGGGTGCTGACCCTGATTTGACACACAGGTTGTCCTCTCACCCTTCTTCTGCAGTATAATTAGTGCTGAGCCAGCCTCAGTCCTCCTCTCAGTGCTACCACACTGTTCTAGTTCAGTCTCCAGTTGCTGCCAGCACTGGCTTCTGCCTGTGCTGCTGCAGGCCATTGCCTTGGGATATTGAAAGCACAGCCATCATTCATCTCCAGAAGTCAAACACAGGGCTCTTCAGCAGAGGCCTTTTCACCTCCCCTCAAGCTCCCAGCAGCCAGAAAGCAGGCTGCACTCAGGCTGGTGCCTGGCCAAGGACTCCTGTGCCACAGGACCTTGAAGCAATGGAGACAAGGGCTGTGTGCCTGCCTCTGGAGAACAGCACAGCTATGAGCTCTCCTACTGGACTTCCAGTAACTGCAGGAGTGCAGTCAGCCTTTGGCAGCAGCCTCTTGATGGTGGGGCTGCTGGAGTGGCTGGTGAGACAAAGGCATGTCTTGCAAGCCAGGACACCATGGGGAGGCTCTCCCCTGCCACCAGAATGCTGCAGGTGTGATTAGTAAAAGCTAGGCTTTGTCCATAACATCAGAGCAGAACACATCTCCTCAGAAATGCACCTTCCATCCCATCCCATGCTTATGGTGCTGCAGAGCATGAGGTCTTCATCGTGCCAGTTTTAACCCCTTGCTGAATGACTCCATAATCCACATCTCCTTCAGCACAGAGCTGAGAGGGAGGAATTTCTCTGTGTCACGTGGAGAGACAGAGATGGAGTAGGAGAATGGGAAGGTGCAGCTCAAGAGCAGTAAAGATCAAGAAGAAACTGTGTGAAGGACAAGCCAGCACACAAGCAAAAGGAGAGAGTTACAGCTAAAATGTAAGCTGTCATCTCTACTTCCATGGCACAGGTCCCTGGTGTTTCCAGCATACAACTACTGAGTGATTACTGAAGCTCTGTCTCTTAACAGGGATTACATTCCAGGGCTTTCTCAGATAAAGACCCACTGCAGTCAATGAAAAGGCAAATCTCTTCTGGATCTGTGTGGCTGGGGAACACAGACACACAGTGAATCAAACACTTGACCTTGCAGCATCAGCTGACATCTGCAAGGCAAGAAACCTCACTGCTGACATTCTTGTAGGAGCATCCAAGCACAAGGAGAAAGCTGTAAGATAAACTTTGCCACACTGCTTCAGAAAGGCCAAAAAGCAACGAGGGAAGAGTCAGAACAGAGTCATTTTAGTGCTCTTCCTGCTTCATCTTGCCTTAACACCAACTCACAACTGGACCCTCAGAGAGCTCAAACCCCCATAAATCTCTTTACTTTAACACTTCAAAGTACCCCACAAGGCAGATGCACCACCTGCTCAGGAATGCAACCAAGCCTTCGTTTGCTGATGGAAGTGGAGTCAAAGCTGAAGGTGAATGTGTCCCACCTGCACTCACTGCTGGAGGAGCCAAAGCTCAGGATTTGTCACTTTCTAAACACAGGCAAGAATCTTCCCTCCGTGTCCTGTGAAGACAGGATGCTGTGTTTGCTCCCTCACCTGAATCCAGGCAGCTCTAACACAGATCATTCGACCTGGTGGCAAAAGAGGCCAATTCACAGCAGGTCAGCAGGACTCAAGCCCTAAGGAAACTGTGACTACAGACCTGTGAAGGCCAAAGGCATGGCCTTTGGGGACTGCTGGATCACTGCTGTCATTTGAAAGGCCTGCAAAGGACATCAGTCCTCTCCATCACAGGAAGGGGGAACAGCACAGGGATTTGCAGAGTAAAAGACGATGCCTGACCAAATGTCTTTGCAAAGCTGGCAGCAGAAGTGCAGTGTTCATCCAGGCAGAGCTGTGCTTTGGCACTGCCTTCGATTCAGTACTCAAAACCTTAAGAGTTGCCCCAAAAAGCTGACTGGAGTGCTGAACACACATGGTGTGACAAGCAAAGCCCATATGCTCAAGGCCTGGCCAAGGCTGCTTACACAATGCTATTTCCTGCAGCCTGACTGAAAGCAGCAGTGAGGCATCACTTTGGACAGCCAGTCCCCACCACTGCTGCCTCTCTCCTGAGGGAGAGCAGTTGCCCACTGGAAATTTCAGCCATCTGATTAGCAAAATTCACTGTCTGCCTTCTGATAGCCAAACACCCATTTTGGCCATCACTGGAGTGCTGTTTCAAGCCAGCAGGCATGCAGACTGTGACATATGAGGAACCCTGAGAGATGCAGATGGTGTCATGATTATGTAAAGCTCCCTCCCCAGAGGGCTGCCTGGTAAACTTCCCATCTCCTGCTCCTCTTTCACCAAGTTGTCCTTTTTTGGCCCCAGCCTTGCCCCAGCCACTCATCCAACCTGCTTGCAGCTATCAGGATCAGTGTGGCCAGCAGGAGCAGGGAGGTCATTGTGCCCCTGGACCCAGCACTGGTTAGGCAACACCTTGAGTCCTGTGTCCAGTTCTGGGCTCCTCAGTTTAAGAAGGACATTGAGAGACTTGAAGGTGTCCAGAGAAAGGCAATGAGGCTGGGGAGGGGTCTGGAGTACAGCCCTGTGAGGAGAGGCTGAGGGAGCTGGGGTTGCTTAGCCTGGAGAAGAGGAGGCTCAGGGGAGACCTTCTTGCTCTCTACAACTACCTGAAAGGTGGTTGTAGCCAGGTGGGGGTTGGTCTCTTCTCCCAGGCAACCAGCATCAGAACAAGAGGACACAGTCTCAAGCTGTGCCAGGGGAGGTTTCGGCTGGAGATGAGGAGAAAGTTCTTCCCAGCAAGAGAGATTGGCCATTGGGATGTGCTGCCCAGGGAGGTGGTGGAGTCACCATCCCTGGAGGTGTTCAAGAGTGGATTGGATGTGGCACTTGGAGCCATGGTTGAGTTAGTCCTGAGGTGTTGGGTGCTAGGTTGGACTTGATGATCTCTGAGGTCTTTTCCAACCTTACTGATCCCATGACTCCATGATTCTACTTGCCAGCCTGGTGTGGCTTACAGTTTTCTACTGATTATTGTGTGGGTTATGGTTTTCCCCATTTACTGCAAAGAAGGAAGTTTTGTTTTCTCTTTCCTGAAATACCCTAAGCTGAGCCAGGCTGTGCTGGACAGGATGTGTCCCGCTGCACGTGGCCATCCTCAGCACCCCACGGTCACTGCTGCTGTCCCCTCCCATGCTGCCCCATCCCAGACTGCCTCATCCTGCAGCACCTTGGCTGGAGCCATCCCTCCCTCACAGCACCTGCAGAAGGGAAACAGCTGCCTTCTTTCTTGTTCCTATCTGTTCAACAGAGTGTGCCAGGGGCTACCACAGCTCTCACGAAATCCCTGGGCAAACACAGGCAGCTGCTGGCAGCGTTTTATACAAAGCCACTCATACGGACAGGTGTGTGAGGGAAGCACCCTGGGCAAGGCAATTGAACATGGACTCTGGGCTGCTTTTATGCCAGAGGTCTTCCAATGCCTGAAAGGTTACAGGGTGCAGAACAAAAGGCAGCTGCTCTCCTGAGGGCATTGTGCATCACTGGCCCAGCATTTACCTCTCCCCACTACAGGAGCACACAGACACACACAGGCCTGCACTGCACCCTCCCACTCCCTAGCTCCCATGTGTTCTCTGAGGCATCAACTGGATTCTGACTTCTCCTACGACTGTTGCAATGACATTACACAAAACTTGTGCCACTTCTGAGCAGTTCTCTGCATGTGTTAGCACACAGCTGAAAGGTGTTGCTGGGCACAGACTACCCAGGGCAGCAAAGCTGGGGAGGGGTCTGGAGCACAGCCCTGTGAGGAGAGGCTGAGGGAGCTGGGGTTGCTTAGCCTGGAGAGGAGGAGGCTCAGGGGAGACCTTCTTGCTCTCTCCAACTCCCTGAAGGGAGGTTGTAGCCAGGTGGGGGTTGGTCTCTTCTCCCAGGCAACCAGCACCAGAACAAGAGGACACAGTCTCAAGCTGTGCCAGGGGAGGTTTAGGCTGGAGGTTAGGAAGAAGTTCTTCCCAGAAAGAGAGATTGGCCATTGGGATGTGCTGCCCAGGGAGGTGGTGGAGTCACCATCACTGGAGGTGTTTAGGAAGAGCCTGGATGAGGCACTTGGAGCCATGGTTTAGTTAGTCCTGAGGTGTTGGGTTAATAGGTTGGACTTGATGAGCTCAAAGGTCTTTTCCAACCTGGTTAATACTATTCCTATTCCTATTCCTATTCCTATTCCTATTCCTATTCCTATTCTATTCTATTCTATTCTATTCTATTCTATTCTATTCTATTCTATTCTATTCTATTCTATTCTATTCTATTCTATTCCATCCCATCCCATCCCATCCCATCCCATCCCATCCCATCCCATCCCATCCCACATAACCAGATACCACCCAGGAACCAGCACAGCCAGAGAGAAGGAAAGCAAGAGAGTCAGCCTCAGTAACCAGGACGCCACCAGGCAGGCCAAACAAGCTGCTGACATCCTCCCATTGAGCTACAATTTTGGCTGCTTTCTGAGAGCTTCAGTTTGCTCAGTGCCCCCCAATGGAAAGCCACTCTTGCTGAATCAGCATGGCAGCAATTCCTTTATCTCGGTGTACTGCACCCTCCTCTAGCTGGCTTTGGCTTTAGAAGAAGAACACCACCCAAGAAGTTTCCTGCAGCAGCACACTTGCAGTTCTGTGCTGACTCTGTGCTGCACATGCTCCACAGGGCTGCAGGGCACACACAGAAGTGGCATTGTGCAGTCTCCTCTTGGCAAGCACTGCCCAGCTGCAGGGCTGGAGAGACTGCAGAGGAAGGTCACCAGGCCTGAGAGATAGGAAACACACTGATGAGAGACTCAGTCTGTGTGTAAGCAGATGCCAGTGAAACTGAGACCGTGGGGCTCATGGAAGGCAAGGAGGAAAAGGAGAACTGGTCACTGCAGGGGGCAGATGCATCAGCATGTGAAACCTGCTGCCACAAGAGTGGCTTGCAGCAGCTGGCAGCAGAAGAGGCTACCACAAGGCAAATGGAAGGGCTGTCGAGCAGCTCTGAATCCAAATGAAGCTTGTGAGGTAAGACACATGTCTCTGTGCCTTTTAGATAAAGCATAAGCACCTCTGCCTCCACATGCTCAAGCACCTAATGCTGCACTTCGAGACCTCATTGCACTGCTGAATCTGGGTCTGCACAAGCCATGGCCCAAAATGTGCTTGGGCAGAGGGACCTTGACCAACTGCACAGATGGGTGAGTCCCACAGGATGGCATTCAACAAGTCCAAGTGCCAGGGGATGCACACTGGCCACAACAACCCCAGGCAGAGCTACAGGCTGGGGTCAGAGTGGCTGAGAGCTGCCAAACAGAGGGACCTGGGGGTGCTGATTGACAGCTGCCTGAACATGAGCCAGCAGTGTGCCCAGGCAGCCAAGAAGGCCAATGGCATCCTGGCCTGCATCAGGAACAGTGTGGCCAGCAGGAGCAGGGAGGTCATTGTGCCCCTGTACACTGCACTGGTTAGGCCACACCTTGAGTCCTGTGTCCAGTTCTGGGCCCCTCAGGTTAGGAAGGACATTGAAACACTTGAATGTGTCCAGAGAAGGGCAAGGAGGCTGGGGAGAGGCCTTGAGCACAGCCCTGTGAGGAGAGGCTGAGGGAGCTGGGGTTGCTTAGCCTGGAGAAGAGGAGGCTCAGGGGAGACCTCACTGCTCTCTACAACTACCTGTAGCGTGGTTGTAGCCAGGTGGGGGTTGGTCTCTTCTCCCAGGCAACCAGCACCAGAACAAGAGGACACAGTCTCAAGCTGTGCCAGGGGAGGTTCAGGCTGGAGGTGAGGAGAAAGTTCTTCACTGAGAGAGTGATTTGCCACTGAAATGTGCTGCCCAGGGAGGTGGTGGAGTCCCCATCCCTGGAGGTGTTCAAGAGGGGATTGGATGTGGCACTTGGTGCCATGGTCTAGCCATGAGGTCTGTGGTGACAGGTTGGACTCGATGGTCCTCGAGGTCTCTTCCAACCTTGGCCATACTGTGATGCTGTGATACTGTGTCACAGCCCATTCCTGCAGCTGCCACCTTGCAGGTCAGTTTGTGCACTGACCTACAGGAGCTGGAGTTGCACAACAGCTCAAATCTGACAGAGGAGGCTAAATGTTTGTGCCTTAAATCGTTAACTGACCTTAAGTCCACAAGGGAAAGGACAAACAAACTCCGGGGAACTTCCACAAGCGGTGCCACAAAGTGCCCCAGGAGCTTCAAACAAAGGCACAAACAACCCCAGCCCCACACCCCCTCCACCCCCTCCCTTCCAACCAAACAAAAAGTTCCTAGATAGGAGTTTGCCATCCCCAGCAAGGGCTCAGCAGCACATTCCGTGAGCTAGTCCCAGCCCTTCGGCGCCTCAGCAGGATCCATGTCAGTCAGATCACCAACAGTTATTTTTCAACATCTGCAACAATTCCTGACTCCAAGAGCTCTTGGACATCCTGACTTCTCTTAAACCTCTGGCCAGCATCCACTTCTCTCACTCCAACAGCCAGCACTAGCCTCCACCCAACGTTTTATTCCAACACCGTCATCGAGTTGCAACACAGCAAATTAGCTTGAAAGGACTCAGAGCAAGCTGCACCTCCAGGAGGAGGACTCTCACAAACCCTTGCACTGTGTGCAGGCTCTCCTTGTTCCCCCTGAACAACTCCATTGGCTACTGATGCTTTTAACCAGCATTTAAAGCAAGGACAGTTCTTTTTTCACCTGTGAACAGCAACCACACCTCCTGCACTGCCTGAACTCCTGCCCATGCAGCAACAGCCTGAGTGTGAAACCTATAGAATAAAACCAGACCAGGTTGGAAGAAACCTTCAGGATCACCGTGTCCAACCCACCAACCAATCCAACACCACCTAAACAACTAACCCATGGCACCAAGCACCCCAGCAAGTCTCCTCCTGAGCACCTCCAGGGATGGTGACTCCACCACCTCCCTGGGCAGCCCATTCCAATGGGCAATCACTCTCTCTGTGTAGAACTTTCTCCTAACCTCCAGCCTAAACCTCCCCTGGTGCAGCCTGAGACTGTGTCCTCTTGTTCTGGTGCTGGTTGCCTGGGAGAAGAGACCAACCTCTGCCTGTCTGCAACCTCCCTTCAGGTAGTTGTAGAGAGCAAGAAGGTCACCCCTGAGTCTCCTCTTCTCCAGGCTAAGCAACCCCAGCTCCCTCAGCCTCTCCTCACAGGGCTGTGCTCCAGACCCCTCCCCAGCTTTGTTGCCCTTCTCTGGACACCTTCCAGCAAGTCAACCTCCTTCCTAACCTGAGGGGCCCAGAACTGGACACAGGACTCGAGGTGTGGCCTAACCAGTGCAGTGTCCAGGGGCAGAATGACCTCCCTGCTCCTGCTGGCCACACTCTTCCTGATGCAGGCCAGGATGCCATTGGCCTTCCTGGCTGCCTGGGCACACTGCAGGCTCATGTTCAGCCTACCATCAACCAGCACCCCCAGGTCCCTCTCTGCCTGGCTGCTCTCAGCCACTCTGAGCCCAGCCTGTAGCACTGCCTGGGGTTGCTGTGGCCAATGTGCAGAACCTGGCACTTGGATGTGTTCAATCTCCTGCCCTTGGCCTCTGCCCATCTGCCCAGCCTGTCCAGGTCCGACACCGGCAGGTTTTGATGGGTGATGAACACACACAGCACCAAAATGAGTTCTCACACCACCTGCACTTCTGCTGCAAACCAACAGCCACACACAGAGCAGGGCAGGCATCAGTGACATAACCCTGTACTGAGAGGAGAATTACAGACCTGTATTGCAACCAAGCTGCTGGGCAAAGCAATCACTTCACTCTCTGCCACTGCTGCAGAAGGCAGGAAACCCAAAGAGTTTACTGAGGTCTGCTATTCCTTGTCTCCTACCTGCATCTGGCACCAAGTGAAGAGTCCAACCTCTCCATGAGAAGTATTTCACAGCCATGAAGTGTAATGCTCTACACTCTGTGCCCTGGACTTGAACATGAAAACCACAAGGAGCAAAGATGGGCAGAGTCCAATGGCATGAGATTTAACCCATCTGAGTGCAGGGTTCTGCATCCTGGCCTGCATCAGGAACAGTGTGGCCAGCAGGAGCAGGGAGGTCATTCTGCCCTGTGCTCAGCACTAGTTAGGCCACACACATTGGCCTTCTTGGCCACCTGGGCACACTGCTGGCTCGTGTTCAGCCTACTATCAACCAGTACCCCCCAGGTGCTTTCTGCCTGGCTGCTCTGAGCCACTCTGTCCCCAGCCTGCAGCAGTGCATGGGGTGGCTGTGACCACATGAAGATACCTGACAAACAGCCTGGGCTCACTGTTTATGCAGTGATCCAGAGAAAGAACCTGAGATGTGTCAGGTCAAAAAGAACTTCCAGGGAGGTGGTTGGGGCCCTGTCCCTGGAGGTGTTTAAGCCCAGGCTGGATGAGGCTCTGGGCAGCCTGATGTAGTGTGGGGTGTCCCTGCCCATGGCAGGGGGGTTGGCACTAGATGATCCTTGTGGTCCCTTCCACCCCTGACTGATACTGTGATACTATGAACTTGAGATGATACCAGGGGGTAGAAAGGCAGTGCTGAGTGGAGGCTCCCTGTTCCCTTATTCAAAAGCAAACCCCAAACCATTTCCTATGGCATAAATATTTTTCCCCCAGGTTCTGTCACTTTCTAGGAGACTAGGATGCCTCTTTGTTACAAAGAAAGGCTTCTGACAATTTTCACTTGCCCAGGAAAGATTTCCACTCCCATTGATGCTTTAAGGAGAGGAGTTCTTGATTGCAAGCCCTGCCTTTCCACGGGGCGTAGCACGGACGTAAGCACAGAACTCCCACCCAAAAGAGAGCACATCGTTACTGGACAAGCTGTCTGCATCAGCCCATGCCCCAGATTTCCTCACCTACAACACAGCTGCTGGAATAAAAGATGGCCAGTGGCAAAGTGCAAGTTTACCATGGTGACACCTAGTCCACTCCTAGCAGCCCTGCGTGGTGACACACGATCAGCACATCAGACACGCGGATGATTGAGCGCTCACAGCGCTGGCAGGCTCTTGAGAAACCCAGAAGTGTGCCAACAGCGAGCAGAACTGCCTGCACTGAGAGCTGGCTGAGTCAGTGCACTTCTCCCACCCTATCCTCATGCTCAGGTAAGATTAATGACACTAAGTCTTCTCTGGAGCGTGGCATTAGATATGTCTGAACTTGATACGCCGGTGACCTACTTTTCGGGCATGCCCCACACCCACATCTCCCTCTGAAGATAACAAAAGATGAGGATGCTCAGCAGTTTTGAAATGGAAGCACGTGCTTTTAACACACAGGAAGCTGACTACAGCTTAGGGCCAGCTCTGCACGTGAGGAATATCCCACTTCATCTTCATGTGCAGCACCTGGGGCACTCAGAGCCACGGATCGCCCAAGGCTCGATGTGTTTGGACACGTGTCTGTAAATTCCACCCATCTGCCGGCAGGTGAGAAAGCATGGGCTAGAGCTAATGATTCATTTCTTGCAGCCCTCCCTCACCAGACTGATACACTCTCAGATTACAAATGCTGTCAGTCCTCTAACTTCCACCTGCCTAGACAGGTGGATCCTCCTCCTTAGGAGAAAACCCCAGACTAGAGTCACATCTTATCGCTCCCGGTGTACATCAGCTGCTGCGTAGACAGACCCAGGGTGTCCTGCCCTAATAAGGAATCAGACAAGGTGATTAAGATCAGGTTGGACACAATGCACACCACTCAACTTAGATGACTGACTAGGGCTCAGAAGAGAAAACAGTGCAGGGCATACTGCTGATGCACACCGAAGAGAAAAGTCAACCTTGCAGGTTGTGCAAAGTTTAGATCATCTAGATAAATATGTGACTCACCCCCTGGGACTCCTCCTTTCCACTTCGGTGCTATTTCAAATGAGAAATAACCACACTATTGGCATTTGGGTTTCATTTCACTTCTTACAATGTGTGCATGCACTCACACAACCCTCCAGGGCTCCCTGATGCATGGCTGTGCCTGCCAGCTGTAGCTGAAACCACTTCCGTGCCTTTAAAAGCAGATAAAGTCCCTGGTGAGGCACAGAACAGAAACTAGAGGCAAAGCTGCTGCTCTGCAGGGCTGACAGGTAGGGAGTTACACCATGCCCTAAATAAAACCTCTAAAGGAGTACCTAATGGTTGTGTATGTTAAGACTGCTACCAGCTTCAACAATATCTGTGGTGACAGGTTGGACTCGATGATCTTTGAGGTCTCTTCCAACCTCAGTGATACTCTGAGACTGTGATACTGTGATATGTTCAGCCCCTGAGCCAAGGGAGAGCTCCCTCCTCTTCACCTCCGGGTGAGCATCCACCACCCCAGCCCAAAGCAACTGCTGGGGAAGGAAAGCCATGCTGGCAGAAGTTCTCTGCTAGAGTTTGAGAGCAGTGCTTTCCTGTGAGCAGTACATATCACAGGCTGGCAGGCAGGACCAAAACTCACTTATTTGACTAACAAGAGACAGATAACATCTCCCTAACCATCCTTTACAGTTTCCAGGAATCTCTGAGAGCTATCCACATTCCAAGGCCATGAAGCAACTGCCAGCACTAAAGGGCAGGTCCAAACAGGAAAAGGTACCTTAAGGATCTGCACAAGTATTGAGAGGCTGCTCTTACCAAACTATGCTTCCACCCCAGGTACCCTGAAACCTGCAAGTTTTACTCCCAACCTGCTATTCCTTTCAAGTAAGTTTAGACTCTGAACCTGGGAGTTACAATCAAAATGCTGATGCAGGGGGGCAATGAAAGGGAAAGGCAACAATCAGCATCTTGGTGCCTGAGAACTGAAAGGGACAATCATAACTTACAGCATCGCACAAACACAGTAACCCAGCCCCACAAGCAGGCAAAACATCCACTGCCTTTAAACAGAGAATAACCTGGCAACCTCCAGGCTTACTACAGTGGCTTAATGTCCACATTGCTGTGGCACCAGCAAAGCTTTAGACACCTCTCAGCACATCTAACAGAGGACTTCTACACCCAGCATCAACAGTAAGCAGGACCTAAACGACTGACACCCGGGAGCTGCTCTGGGCTGGGAAGGGTGGCACTCAGGAAACAGCGGTGTCTTAGTGGGAAAGCCCTGGTTCTGCTTCACTGCTCCTTCACTTCGGCCTGTCATCTTGATTATCAGTGAAACAAAGACCTCCCACAAATGCCCTTCTCCACACAGAAGCACCAGCTTGGAGCATCAGCCTATTCTCAAAGATCCCTACCTGCTAAAACAGGCACAGTGACCTTATTGTTTCCCAGGTGGAGGGGAAATGCAGGGCCAGTGAGACAGGAGTATCATAGTATCATAGTATCATTCAGGGTTGAAAGGGACCACAAGGATCAGCTAGTTCCAACGATCAGGCTGGCCACAGCCTCAGCCAGCCTGGGCTTAAACACCTCCAGGGACAGGGCCCCAACCACCTCCCTGGACAACCCATTCCAGGGCTTCACCACTCTCCTGGGGAAGAACTTCCTCCTCACAACACTCTCCAAAGGACAAGAAGAATTGGCTGGGTAAGCTTTACCAGCCAGTGAGCTGAAACACACTCCAGCTTTATTCAGCTTTGTAGTAAGTGAAACTGAAGGAAATAAAGCCCTGGTAATGTAACATTCTGCTTGAAGTGCCCTTTACATTGTGCTTGCTTTAAGCAGTTCAACCCCTCTTGCCATGAGGCATGAAGAGTCCACTCGGAGAGGACAGCTGGGATGAACTTAAATGATGTTAAACTCGCACATATTGACGACTACCTGAAAACTAATCCCCCTCGAGGCCAAAGCCAAGATGAAAGAAGTACTGACAGCTTTCCAGGAAGCCAGCAGAGACATAGGAGCAGACACTTAACACGGTGACAGGGTACCAGGCACCCAAGAGAAAGAGTCCACCGAGAAACCACCCCCTTGGGTAATCAATGCATAATCATGCATTAGTCAATATTTGCCTCTCAAGCTAGGGACACAGGCTACACACCGTGCACCCGAGCTGCAGAGAAGCTCTGCTTGAAATCAGTATCTATGGCTCCTGTAAGGAAAACGAGCTCTTACTTTAAAGTCAGGCACTTGCAGGATGGAGTTTTGCAGCTCCAGCTGCCAGGCTGAATTAAGTTTGAGTTCTTTCAAAAGAGACAAAGCTGCCCCTGGGCAGCCTGGGATCCGGCGCAGCCCAGCTAAACGGCCTGAAAGCATTCCCTTTGGCAGCCTCACAGCGCGGGATGCAATTCCAAGATCTTATCACTGATAAATGGCATTCTTAAACAGTTACCGAGAAGTGTCTGGGGAGCAGAAATGGGAACCAAAACTGCTGGTTTAGCCAATGCCACCACAATTTTTAGGCAAGGTCAAAGACGTCCACAGCCTCCCTGGCGCTTCTTGTGATGAAGGCGATTTCAGATCCCATTTTACCCACGTTAAGGAAAGTCCCGCGAGTCCCACAACTTTCAGCAACGTCCCAGCCCACTCACTGCCCCCTGACCCACACGGCGTTGGAAGGGGAAATGGACATCCAGCTGGAGACCCCTGCCCCAAGGTCCTTCCCCTCCAGGGCCAGATGTAGCTGCCTAAAGCGATATCCCTATGCTGGACTGCTGCGAGTGACGTTTGCCGAGGCGCCGGCACTTGGCATCTACAGCCATAGCAGGGGTGGTGGTGGTCTGCCACCTGCCTCGCCGGTGATGGTGGTGGACCACAACAGCAAGACCCGTCGGCTCCCACTATCACTCGTGGCGGGGGATCACCGGCGCAGGGCGCGGGCGGTCCCCCACCGGCAGCACCGACGAGTGATGGTGGAGGCGACCAACCTCCTCCACGGCCCCGCGGGACCTGTGGACGCCCGCTCGCCGGTACCTGTCCTCGGAGACGCTGATGACCCCGTCCTCCTTGGGCACTATCGCTGCCATGTTCACCACGTCCTGCGAGCCCTCCACTTTGTTGAGCAGGAGGGGCTTGCGGGGTCAGCGCTTGGGGCTGGGGATCCGCCGCCATGGGCGCCGCGGAGCCGGCGGGCAGCGCCGCTGCGGCCGGGGGAGGCTGCGGCCGGGGGAGCCGGCCCGCACCGCCGAGGCGGAGGAGGGACTTGCCGAAGCGGGGGCAGCGCCGTGGGCTCCCTGGGAAGCAGGAACCGAGGCGGCGGCGGCGGCGGCAGCGCCTCCCCCGAGCCGGGGCTGGGCTGGAGCGGGCGGGGGCGCGGCGCGGCGGCCGGAGGGGGCGGGGAACGGCGGCGCTTTGTCGCCATCTCGCAGCCTCGGGGTGCCGCGCCGCGGCTGTGCAAAGGGAAGGCTTTGGCTGGGCGGTGGTTTCGATGCGCATCTCCTTCGGCGGCCTCCCTGGCAGGGGCGCGGGGTGTCCGGGCAGAGTGCGGGTGCGCCTCGGGGGAGGGCATCCCGGTAAACGTGTCCCGCTGCCGACGGCTGCCAGGCGCTCCTCTCTCGGCACCGTTGTGCTACTCTGCCATCCGCCCCGCGGTCACGTCGCTGCCCCACCCCTTTGCCAAGGAAAGCGGAGCGAAGATGAAAGGGGCGATGGCTTCCCCCTGTTTACATTACCTCTTCCTGCCCGAGTTTATTTTCGGCCTGAAGCTCACCACGTGAGCTGAGGATGGGATTTCGGATGCTGCGTTAGGCAGGAGGACCTGCAGGATTCTCTGCAGCACGACGTTTCTGTAGTCCAACCATTCCTGTGCCAGTCAAAGCAGGCGGTGTTGCAAACGGGTAAAAGAAAAGGTGGGGCCAAAGGGGGCAAAAGTAATGGTCCATCCGAGCCTCGCCGCGGGCAGGGGTTGGTGCCAGGTTTGCCATGTGGCAGGGCTGCTTGCAGGGTGGCAGCAGAAATTCACCACCAGGGAGCTTGTTCCTAAGGGAAATGCAAAGGAATTCCAGCACCTCGCTTTTGACAAGATGCTGCTTGTCAGCCACTTGACGTGATGGGTTAGCTGACATCCAGGAGGGTCAGGTAACTCACTCAAAGCTCTTTGCTAAAACCAGTGAAAAAGACCTTCCTGCTCTGAGGGGCACACCAAACCTTCATAGAATCATAGAATAGGTTGGAAAAGACCTCAGAGATCATCAAGCCCAACCTATCACCCAACAACTCATGGCTAATTAAATCATGGCTTCCAGTGCCACATCCAATCCCCTCTTGAACACCTCCAGGGATGGGGACTCCACCACCTCCCTGGACAGCACATCCCAATGGCCAACGACTCTCTCTGTGAAGAACTTTCTCCTCACCTTGAGCCTGAACCTCCCCTGGCACAGCTTGAGACTGTGTCCTCTTGTTCTGGTGCTGCTTGCCTGGGGGAAGAGACCAACCCCCACCTGGCTACAACCTCCCTATATCACAGAAGTCATCAGCAGATTAGAAAGCATTATTTTGGCTGTAACTTTAAACTTACCCATCCTAAGCTGACAAGCAGTGGTTCTCTGGGGGGGAAAAAAATCTAATGATAATAATGATAATGATAATGATAACAATAATAGTAATTTAGTGTTTCTGCCCATCAGCAGGAAACCTGAGGAGACTTGTAAGAGTTCAAGTATGAAAAACTCAAAGACCAGGAGTTTACTTTTTCCCTGGAAGTAACACAGAGCAGCAGAATGAATCCTGGTTGCTCGCTCGGTGCTTATGTTGCCTATGTAGGCAACACAGTCACCAAAAAACACTCTGCATTGGGTTAGGAACTGGCTGGAGGCTGAGCCCAGAGAGTGGTGGTGAATGGTGCCACAGCCAGCTGGCAGCCAGGCACCAGGGGTGTGCCCCAGGGAGCAGTGCTGGGCCCTGTGCTCTTTAACATCTTTATTGATGATCTGGATGAGGGCATTGAGTCCATCATCAGTAAATTTGCAGATGACAGCAAGCTGGGGGCAGGAGTTGATCTGCTGGAGGGTAGAGAGGCTCTGCAGAGGGACCTGGACAGGCTGGGCAGATGGGCAGAGGCCAAGGGCAGGAGATTGAACACATCCAAGTGCCAGGTTCTGCACATTGGCCACAGCAACCCCAGGCAGTGCTACAGGCTGGGGTCAGAGTGGCTGAGAGCAGCCAGGCAGAGAGGGACCTGGGGGTGCTGGTTGATGGTAGGCTGAACATGAGCCTGCAGTGTGCCCAGGCAGCCAAGAGGGCCAATGGCATCCTGGGCTGCATCAGGAAGAGTGTGGCCAGCAGGAGCAGGGAGGTCATTGTGCCCCTGGACACTGCACTGGTTAGGCCACACCTTGAGTCCTGTGTGCAGTTCTGGGCCCCTCAGTTTAGGAAGGAGGTTGAGATGCTGGAAGGTGTCCAGAGAAGGGCAACAAAGTTGTTTAGGTAGGTTGGATTGGTTGATGGGCTGGACACAATGATCTTGAAGGTCTCTTCCAACCTGGTTTATTCTATGTTTTCTATTCTATTCTATTCTATTCTATTCTATTCTATTCTATTCTATTCTATTCTATTCTATTCTATGTAGTCTATGATACAGGACATTCTTTTCACTCTGTTTTAGTAACCTGTCTTACACTAAACAAACAAGCAGCATCTGCAGGGCCACAGCAGGACATTCAAGCTTTACTTCACTGAGCTATTAAAGGTTTGTAAAGTGTGCTGTGGAAGGAAAGGTCCAGGCTGCAACAGCTGGTGGCTGTATAATGGCTGTATGGAAAATGAGTCTGGAGTCTCAAGCTGTTTCCAGGGGATGTGTGACTGCATCAGGTGGTTGTCTCTTTCTCACCATTCTTAGAAGGTGAACTGCTACCAAAGAGCCAGAGACCAAAATCCTCTTATGCAGATAGAAACCTGCAAATAGAAATGCTTGCCTCTCTCCTTGATGAGATGTGTGAGATACTCCTTAAACCCATCCTTAAACAGCTTCAGGTCAGCACTATTCCTTCCAGCTTTAAGGCACTGTTTGGAGGAAACACTGGAAGGCAGGCATGCCTTTTGGACAGCAGCCAAACAGTAAGATGCTGAAATCAAATGCAAGATTTCTATAAAGGTTGACCCTTGAAAACAAGTTGCACTTTGGGGGAAAACAAAAACAAAGAGAAAAGCCAGAACAAAACTCACAACAAAAACAACAACAACTCCAACCCCCCCCCCAAAAAAAAACCCAAACCAAGACAATACAATGCAAGAGAGGCTCCAGCAGCCAAGCAAGATAAAGACATTAAGGGCATGTGTTAAAGCTTAACTTCCCTCTGCAAGACCAGGAAGGCATGTGAATAATAGAAAGGTGTCCACAAGTCTGGTACATCGTTCTACCAGGTGTCCTAGCTTGCAGTCAGTGCTCTGCACTTCCTTGTAAGACAGGGAAATGTGGTTAGAATAGAGCAGAGCAGAGTAGAGTAGAGTAGAGTAGAGTAGAATAGAATAGAATAGAATAGAATAGAATAGAATAGAATTAACCAGGTTAGAAAATACCTCTGAGATCGAGTCCAACCTATCACCCAACACCATCTAACCCTAACCTTAACCCTAAACCCATGGGCACCAAGTACATCATTCCACCACCTCCCTGGGCAGCCCATTCCAATGGACAATCACTCTCTCTGTGTAGAACTTCTTCCTAACATCCAGTCTGAACATCCCCTGGCACAGCTTGAGACTGTGTCTCTTGTTCTGGTGCTGGCTGCCTGGGAGAAGAGGACCACCCCCTTCAGGCTGGATGAGGCTCTGGCCAGGCTGATCTGGTGTGGGGTTGTCCCTGCCCATGGCAGGGGGGGTTGGAACTGGATGATCCTTGTGGTCCCTTCCAACCCTGACTGATACTGTGATACTATGATCTGTTATAGTTTTTAGGTCAAGTTATATCACCACCTCTGGAGGTGTTTAGGAAGAGACTGGGTGGGGGTGCTTGGCGCCATGGTTGAGTTGATTAGATGGTGTTGGGTGATAGGTTGAACTTGATGATCTTGGAGGTCTGTCCCAACCTGGTCTGGTCTATTCCATTCCATTCCATTCCGTTCCATTCCGTTCCATTCCATTCCATTCCATTCCATTCCATTCCATTCCATTCCATTCCATTCCATTCCATTCCATATGCTAGGACCAAAAGCAAGGAAAACTTACTAACTGAATTTGAAGCAGGAAAGCAAGCTTATTCAGTTTTTTAATGCAACAACAACAAGAAGAAGTTTTAAAAGTGCATGATGCTCCTCTGGCATCTGCCTTGTACAGGTGAACCCCAAACATTACATGGAAATAAATGTATATGATGGCTTCATCAAAAGGACCTTTTGCTTGTTAACATGAATTCTGACTTGGTAGAAAGTGGAGTTACTAGTGCAGTATGCTTGGAGGGTCTGAACTTTCTAGGACAAGCAGATCCATCAGTAATATGGAGAGAAGAACAAGCTGAAAGCTGCAACTTGGTTTATCTTGAGTGAGTATTATCTCACCTGTGTTTCTCAGCATCGTTTCTTACTCTGCATTTTGGCATGCCACCAGGGGTAAGGGAAATATCCTTCATAGTATCATAGTGTCACAGTATCAGTCAGGGTTGGAAGGGACCACAAGGATCATCCAGCTCCAACCCCCCTGCCATGGGCAGGACACCCCACACTACATCAGCCTGGCCACAGCCTCATCCAGCCTGGCCTTAAACACCTCCAGGGAACAGGGCCCCAACCACCTCCCTGCACAACCCATTCCCAGGGCTTCACCACTCTCATGGGGAAGAACTTCCTCCTCCCCTCCAGCCTCAATCTCCCCACCTCCAGCTTCATTCCATTCCCCCTAGTCCCTAGCACTGCCTGAGATCCTGAGCAGTCCCTCCCCCAGCCTTCCTGGAGCCCCCCTTCCCCCTGCTAGTTTTGGCTTTTGGGTTTGACTTTCTTGATGTGGGTTGCTTTCACTGCTTGAATTTGGAGAGGAGCAGCATTAGCCTGCACGTGTGCAAGAGCAGTGGTTTGTGTATTTGTGTGCAGTGTGGCAAGGGAAGACCTCTGGGAAGAAGCAGTGCTGTTTGAACCGATGCATTCACACACAGCTCAGCCGCCTTCCGCGCCTTAGGCCCTGCACCAGAGTCGTGGAGGAGTCCAGGTCCTCATCTGCAGTTTTCCTTGAAGCTTAGGACCTGGAGCAAACTGAGTTTCCCATCGCCTCTGTGAGTTGCTGTAAAAGCTGCTCTCTGGCTCCATCTCCTGTTCTGTTGGTTGGGCTTGGGGGAATCATCTTTATTTACGTCCTTGTTTTGGTAATATCAGGGTGATGCTCTTCTGAGATGTACAAACTAAATATGCCCTTAACAGTAGGCAGTCATGTCCTTGTGTGACAGCTCAGACAAGCAGGAGAGAATCCCTACCTGCAGCTGAGAGAGGAGGGAGCTGTCAGCCCTGTGTTTAGGTATCCCCATCAGCAAAGCTCTTACTTCTGGTACAGGAGGAGGGGATTTGCAGAGGGACCTGACAGGCTGGGCAGAGGGGCAGAGGCCAAGGGCAGGAGATTGAACACATCCAAGTGCCAGGTGCTGCACATTGGCCACAACAACCCCAGGCAGTGCTACAGGCTGGGGTCAGAGTGGCTGAGAGCAGCCAGGCAGGAGAGGGACCTGGGGGTGCTGGTTGATGGTAGGCTGACATGAGCCTGCAGTGCACACCTTGAGTCCTGTGTCCAGTTCTGGGCCCCTCAGGTTAGGAAAGATGTTGAGGGTGCTGGAAGGTGTCCCAGAGAAGGGCAACGAAGCTGGGGAGGGGGTCTGGAGCACAGCCCTGTGAGGAGAGGCTGGAGGGAGCTGGGGTTGCTTAGCCTGGAGAGAAGAGGAGGCTCAGGGAGACCTTCTTGCTCTCTACAACTCCCTGAAGGGAGGTTGCAGCCAGGTGGGGGTTGGTCTCTTATCCCAGGGCAACCAGCACCAGAACAAGAGGACACAGTCTCAAGCTGTGCCAGGAGAGGTTTAGGCTGGAGGTGAGGAGGAAGTTCTACACAGAGAGAGTGATTGCCCATTGGGATGTGCTGCCTGGGGAGGTGGTGGAGTCACCATCACTGGAGGTGTGTCAGGAGGAGACTTGATGGGTGCTTGGTGCCATGGGTTAGTTGATTAAGGTGTGTTGGATGATAGGTTGGACTCATGATCTTGAAGGTCTCTTCCAAGCTGGTTACTTCTATTCTATTCTATTCTATTCTATTCTATCTATTCTATTCTATTCTATTCTATTCTATTCTATTCTGTTCTCGTTCCGTTCCGTTCCGTTCCTTCCATTCATTCCATTCCATTCCATTCCATTCCCTTCACCACAAAGCACAACTGCATGTTCTGGTTTTCAAGAGGCTGCAGCTTCTCTTCACAATGATGATCCCTGGCACCATGTGACATCTCACATCCCTTTCAGCTCCCACTGGCAAGTACTGGGGCCGCTGAGTAGGAGTGGAACAGCTTAATAGCAGGTTGGCCTATTGCAGGTACTAAGCATCCAGTCCTTTCATGAGTGCTCAGCAATACTAAAGCTGGTATGCAGAATGGCAGAACTAGACTTGCATAAGGAAAAAAACATGGGGATGAAACTTTAGGCGCAAACTATTCAACATGTTCCCCTTTGAGGGGTCTCCTCTCTCTAGCAACCAGCAGCAGAACAAGAGGACACAGTCTCAAGCTGTGCCAGGGGAGGTTTAGGCTGGAGGTGAGGACAAAGTTCTTCACTGAGAGTCATTGGCCATGGGAATGTGCTGCCCAGGGAGCTGGTGGAGTCCCCATCCCTGGAGGTGTTCAAGAGGGGATTGGATGTGGCACTTGGTGCCATGGTCTGGCCATGAGGTCTGTGGTGACAGGTTGGACTGGATGATCTTTGAGGTCTCTTCCAGCCTTGTGATAGTGTGAGACTGTGACCCTGTGATGCTGTGTGACCATGAAGTAATCTGAGTCTAGTTGCTCTCACCCTGCAACAAGGGAACTGAGTGGGAGCAAAGCTGCTCTGTGGTCGATCCAGTGCTTAAATTTAAAGCTGCTCTGTGAGACTGAGCCAGATGTGAGCTGCTGGGGCCTCTTCCTCAGTCACCCATGCAAAACCAAAGGACTTGTGTACACAGATTACCACATAAAAAAAGTGAAGGCACTTGGCAGCAAGCACAAGCTGCCTTGCAGTAGCTCTTGAGCGTGGCACTGTTTGATCCTCTCCCGAGCTTCTCTCCTCTGCCTGCTTGTAAACTGTGTGCCAGCATTACAGTGTGTGGCATGTACAGTCTCTACCAACCTCACACTTCCATGCCACTGCAAAAACACAGGCTTGAGGGCTCTCTGCCCCCTCTTTTGTCATCAGTGATAGCCTTCATGAGGCAGTTACTGACAAAAAAACCCCCACATTTTTGATCTCAGATACCACATCATTCCTGGAAGCATGTGGAAACAAATATAGATGAGCTCTTTATATAGAAAGGCAAACTTCACAGAGCACCAAAATGTTCCATGGAAAATTCACCTTGTCCATCTTGCTTAAAAGTACAAAACCTGCCTGAAAATGCACCCTCAAATGCAGACATTCTCCTTATGCTGCTCCAGGTGTTCATCAGCCACACAATGACTGGTGATGTCCAGAGCAGGGCCAGGAGGATGAGCCGAGGGCTGGAGCACCTCTCCTGTGAGGACAGACTGAAGGGGTTGGGGCTGTTCAGTCTGGAGAGGAGAAGGCTCCCAGGTGACCTCATTGTGGCCTTCCAGGATCTGAAGGGGGCTACAGGAAGGCTGGGGAGGGGACTGCTCAGGATCTCAGGGAGTGACAGGACTAGGGGGAATGGAATGAAGCTGGAGGAGGGGAGATTGAGGCTGGAGGGGAGGAGGAAGTTCTTCCCCATGAGAGTGGTGAAGCCCTGGAATGGGTTGTGCAGGGAGGTGGTTGAGGCCCTGTCCCTGGAGGTGTTTAAGCCCAGGCTGGCTGAGGCTGTGGCCAGCTGATCTAGTGTGGGTGTCCCTGCCCATGGCAGGGGGGTTGGAACAAGATGATCCTTGTGGTCCCTCCACCCCTGACTGATACTATGGTACTGTGATACTTGGGAGAGGAAATCTCTGTGCAGGACTGTATCAAATGAGAGGCAAGAGTCCTTAACATCTCACATTCCTCTCACAGGAGAGAGAGTCACAGAATCACAGAATGCAACATGCCAGGGGTTGGAAGGGCCTCCAAAGATCATGGAGTCCAACCCCCCTTCAAAGCAGGATCACTTAGGGCAGGTCACACAGGGATGCCTCAGGACTTTGGAGAAGGAGACTCCACAGCATCTCTGGGCAGCCTGCTCCTGGGCTCCAGCACCCTCAGCAGGAAAGAGGTTTCTTCTATGCTGAGAAGGGGATTTCCTGTGCTTGAGCTTACATCCATTGCCCCTGATCAGTGTAAGAAGCAGTGTCTCCTAGCTTGCAGGTCACTCACTTGGCACTGCCACTCCAGCTCCCTCCTCTGCATGACTGCAGACACTGTCGCTAGCAGTGCCTGCCACATTCCCTTGCTGAGTCCTGCATTCTCAGGATGGGTGTTTGCTTCTAGGTTTGATGCATTTTGGTCCCTGCAGGCAGTCAGGAGGTGAGGACCTTCCAGGAGCAGCCTTGAATCTGCTGTGGGTCACAGCTATGGGGAGGGAGAGGCTTGGCTTACAGAAAGCAGGCATGGCAGCATCGCTCTCCAGCACCTGCCTGGGAAGAAGTCCCCCAGTTTTCAGTGCCATGCAAGTGCTGCTGGCTTTGTAACTGACTGTGAACATGTGAGAACACAAAAAAGGAGTGATGCTGTGTCAGTGTGTGGGCTGCAAATGAGAACTCCTGGCTCATACATTTGCCCCATAAGCAGTTCTGGCATTGTGTGTGCAGTCTTATTGCTGCTTCCTTTGTCCCCATTGATCCTGCTGTGGGTGTTACTCACATTCTGAGCTCCCAACTTGCTGCAAAAAAAACACCAACCCCCAATTTCATTCACCACCTCTTGAGTGGATCTCCTAAGTTCATTGCTTCTGCATTTCTGGGCCTCAGGACTTCAGCAGCTTGCTTTCAGTCTTTCTTCCCTCTGTGGTATTCCAGAGTCCTGGGGCAGTGTTGATAAAGACATTTCCGTTTGGAAAATGGCATTAAAACCACCCCTGAAACCTGCCTGGAGAGCAAAGCTTTTTCTCCTGCATAATGCCACAACCTATATGAAAGCTTTGCACTATTCCCTTCCCTTTTGTCAGAATTGCACAATCAACTGCATGTCCAGGGAATACCAAGGCACATTATCTCACAGCAACATTTGTCTTTTGGGTAGCAAAGCCCTTTTCTTCTCACTTTTACTACATATGGGCCTACAGTGGATGTTGCTAGGTTTGCCTGGGAGGAGAGGCTGAGGGAGCTGGGGCTGCTTAGCCTGGAGAAGAGGAGGCTCAGGGGAGATCTCATTGCTCTCTACAACTACCTGAAGGGAGGTTGTAGCCAGGTGGGGATTGGTCTCTTCTCCCAGCATCCAACACCAGAACAAGAGGACACAGTCTCAGGCTGTGCCAGGGGAGGTTTAGGCTGGAGGTGAGGAAGAAACTCTTCACAGACAGAGAGATTGGCCATTAGAATGTGCTGCCCAGGGAGGTGGTGGAGTCCCCATCCCTGGAGGTGTTTAGGAGAGCC